>NC_133457.1:103701672-104012207 GCF_048565385.1 Saimiri boliviensis | reverse complement strand
CTTCTCATTATGGCTGGTTATTGGGCATCCTTATCCTCTCCTCCTTTTAATTGGCATAATGATACTAACGTCCAAAAGCCAAAGAGGATAAAGTGGGCTAGACTATTCTGGAGAGAAAAAAATAAACCTCAGTGTATAACAGTGAGTAATAACACAATAAAGCTAACCCAGTTCCTGTCTTCAAGGAACTAGAAATCTAGTGGGTGGGACACAGAATCAATCAACAAAAAAGAAATTAAAACTCTGACTTAAATATGTTTTTGTATAGTATGGCAGAGACTGCTAGCTACCACACACCTCTATGCACCTTTTCTTCCTTAAAAACAAAAATCACAATTTTACGTTGAACAATAATATGCCCAGCTAAAATATTGCATCTCCCATCTTCCCTTCCAGCAAGATTGGTCATGTATCTGTTTTGGTGAATGAATGTTCTGTGATACTTTGAGGAAGGCTGATTAAATGAAGTGAACTTTTCTATGAGTGGTTCCTGCTGTCCACAAAGTAGATGTGATAGCTGGAATGCCAGCAGCCATCTTAAACTGTGAGGTGACCTCAAAGACAGAAACCACTTGCAAACACCTAGAACTTGTAGCTACCTGAAGAAGTTCTGTTCATACTCTCGCTTACCTCTAAGTTTATCTGAGGTTTCAGTGGATCATTCCTTGCATAATTCAATGGCTTGAATGTTTCTGCTTTTCTACCTGAGCAGGGCCACAGGGGCTTGCCCTACTCAGAGCAGGGGAGTCCATAGAAGAGGGGATTTGATGCCCCTAGGGGCAACTCCCAACCAATTAGGAGCCAAAGTCACTGTATAAATCCCTAGGTTCTACCCCTCCTCAGTGGAACAATTCTAGATACATTCTACAGATCCCTTCAGAAGATCTCCGTTTGCTCACTGGCTCATTCATGTATCCTCAATTGACTCCTGGCATTTCTACCTCACTGTTCTGACCCCCTTCCTTGTTCTTCCTCGGGATACCTCTCAAACAAACTACCACTATTCAATCTCTGGTGTTGAGGTTGGCTCTGGGAGGACTCCACAGCATGACAATACAGATTAAGTACTGGCTTTGGTTGACCAAATGATTTCCTCTTTGCCAGATCCATTCACCTTGCTTTGACCTTCCTCTTCCTCATTCTTTCTGTATAGTTTGTCCTAGCATTGATCTTTTCTTTTAGATTGAAATTCTTGTTTCCTTTGACTTCCACTATTACCTGTGTGTTCACGCCTCCTTTACTTATTTTAGTCCAGGAGTCCTCAAGCCCCAGGCTGTGGACTGGTACCGGTCCACGGCCTGTTAGAACCAGGCTGCACAGCAAGAGGTGAGCTGCCAGCGAGCATTACTGTCTGAGCTCCTTCTCCTGTCGGATCAGCAGTGGCATTAGATTCTCATAGGAGCGCAAGCCCTATTGTAACTGCACATGCCAGGGATCTAGATTGCATGCTCCTTATGAGAATCTAATTGAAGTTGAACAGTTTTATCTGAAAAGCATCCCCCCACACTGTGGAAAAATTGCCTTCCATGAAACTGGTCCCGGGTTCAAAAAGGTTGGGGACTGTTGTTTTAGATCACTGCCACGTCAGTCACTCTAACTGATGCTCCACCTTTGAGGTCTCTTCGTTCTATTCCAATATGTATACACAAATGTTTTGACATTGGCCGAACCAATAAACACCTTGATTCTCTTTCCATAGCTCCAACCTACCTTTCCAGATTACTTTTCCACATCCCCTACAGTATCTGAAGTGCTAAATACTTTTCTTTTTTTTTTTGGCGTTTTCTTGAACAATGCCTATCCTTTCCTTCCTATGAGCCTATAGCCCTTCTATATCTTGTTGCTAGCCCCTTCCTTTCAATATTGATTTATACCTACCCAAATCCTACCTGCTCTGAATGGTCTGCATCATCTATTTCTTTTCCAAGGATGCTTTCATATTCTCCATCAAAAAGTGGCATGTGTTCCGGCCGGGCGCGGTGGCTCACGCCTGTAATCCCAGCACTTTGGGAGGCCGAGGCGGGTGGATCACGAGGTCAAGAGATCGAGACCATCCTGGTCAACATGGTGAAACCCCGTCTCTACTAAAAATACAAAAATTAGCTGGGCATGGTGGCGTGTGCCTGTAGTCCCAGCTACTAGGGAGGCTGAGGCAGGAGAATTGCCTGAACCCAGGAGGCGGAGGTTGCGGTGAGCCGAGATCGCGCCATTGCACTCCAGCCTGGGTAACAAGAGCGAAACTCCGTCTCAAAAAAGAAAAAAAAAAAAAGTGGCATGTGGTCCTTGGCATCATACTATTCTTTGTACCTTCTTATCATTTAAAAACATATTATTTTGACCCTGAGTCATTGATAAATATTGGTTGAAAAGGATTACAATTATTTTTAATAAGACTTGCCTCTTATTTTACTATTTTCTAGAGGAGATAACTTTGCCTATAGAGTTTCTACTATTTGCATTTCAAAATCACATACAGAAAAATCATATTTCATTATGTGAAAAGGTAGTTTGAAATATCAGCATGTTGAATACTTTTCCTTAATTTTTTTCAGGGTGAAACCTACTTTTATATAGATACACATGGAAAATGCTTCCTATGAGCCTCTATTTTTATTTTATGTTTCCCCTTACAACCAACTAACTGCTAATGATCATTCTGTCTCATTCATGAAATAAAATGAAGAGTGAAACTGACAGATTATAGAAAACAAATTTTGCATCTAACGAGTGGCAAAACGTTTGAGTTACAAGAAATGTACTTAAATGTTCCAAATCTTTAGATACCTTTGAAGTAAGTGTACTCATGTCACTCCCTTGTGTACCATGTATTTCAGAGTTTCTTAAGAATTATAACTATTGTGCTCAGGGATATGTAGAAAAAAAGTATTAGCAATCACAGAAATCAATTTTCTTTCACTCTTAACTTCCTTCTCAAGTGTAGCATATAGGTTCCAATTAAAACCTATTTAATTTCCTTGTTCTGGATATGACTCTTCGTGTGAGATATTGTGAATTATTTTCTGATGCATGCTTCTGGTAAAATTAAATACCATACCCACTTGTCACTGGTTCTCCAGGGAGTGAAGAATAGTCTCTTTTCTGACATAGTGCTTTCTTCCCCCTTCTCCTGAAGGAGCTGCAGTTCAGGATAGTTACATCCAGTGAAAGAAGCTTCTATTGTTTGGGGATATGAAGATAAAGTAAAACATGAAGGTAATACAGCCAGGAGGCAATCAAAGAATACTGACATTTCGGATGGGCACAAGCCAAAAATAGGGGTGGGGCTCAGCAGTTAAAGACAAGAATCCAATGAGCTTGAACTAATTTCTTAATTGATTTTTAATTGATTCTAATTGCTTATCTGTATTCTATATTGAGGGGTTGCTTTCAAGAGAAAGCTATAAGGCACAGCAGAGCAGGATAGAAAAGAAAGAGTTCAGAAGGAGGTTCACCTTTCTCTGATGCCACAGAGAGATCCAGAGGATGAATTCTACTCAGAGAGCTCCCCCCATAACTTTTCCACTCCCAGGGAAAGGGGGTTACATTCTTGTACACCTGCATCAGTTACTGGCAATGGGCCCCCTCTGTGAAAAGGAATAAAAGTTTCCAGGTATATGCACAAGGCAGGCCCTATCAGCCATGGAAAGTCCTCCAGAAGAGGAGAAAAGTATGAGCTATGAGCAGCCAACACCTCCATTAGAACCAAGTTAAGGGTACTAGTCTAGTAAAGAGAAACAAGGTAGATGATCAGCATTACCTGTCACAGTAATGTATTGCTGAAATAAACTGGGCTGAGTGAGTTCATGCTGGCATTGCTACAGAAACTTATTAGTAATTAGAGCTACAAATATCTGAGCACATCAATAATAACTAACAAAATTGCTTGCTTCATAAGAAAGCATCCGACCATTTAGGGAGTTCACATAGAAGACATCTGTATGCACATTGGGAGGATCCTAGGAAAGTAAGTTATGTCATTGCTCTGCCAGCAAAGGTTACTTTTCACACACAGGGAAGCTTCTGATCTTCCTAAGGATGTGTGCTTAAACCACTGACAGTTGAATTCTCAAAGCTAATCGATGGTCAGGCACCAGTTCACGTTGTAGTCAACAAACACTATGTCAGGCCATCTGACTTCTGTTACTGTGCCTTGTCCCCTGTGATTGATTCTGGAGGTTCTTGCTAGCCTATCACAGAGACATCCGAAACTGCATCAGGAGAGGTAATCTCCAGTGTCTGGGAAGTAATCATTTTATCATAGTTCTGTCTTTGGGAAATGATGGTTTAAACTTACTTACCAGCTATACCTGCATGGGTCACAAGCTGAACTTGTCAGAAATACATTGAGGGTATAGATATATACTCTGCATATACATAGATGTTGCCTTTTGCTGAGGTGAAAGAAATATCCGTGGTCAGGAAGGGCTACTAAAGCCAGTTATGCTCTGTGGCAGCATGTTTCTCAAATGCTCAACCAAAAACCAATTTATCAATCATTAATAAAGCCAGAAATCCAAAACTTGCAGTTTATAGAATGCCAGAGATGACAAGAGTTCAGGAATTATCCACTACAACCTTCTCATTTTGCAGATAAGGGTACTGCCATTACTAGCTGTGTGTCTAGCCATATGACTATGTAAGTCTATTACTAGCTGTATGACTTTTGCCAAGTTACTTCAGCTCTCCATGCCTCAGTTTCCTCTTGTGTAAATGAAGTACTTAGCTCACTGAGTTGAAATGTGAATTAAATGTGTAAAACTTACAGACTCCTTAGGACAGTGTCTGACACAAAGGCCATTTGTGTTCATTAAATATAAATAAATAAATAACTTGCCCAGAGTTAGTCGGTTAATTAGCTTATGTTATTAGAGGTTTATTAAGAGTTTTACTGAATTAATATAAAATATGGATACCAATCTTTGATAATTTAATTATAAGTAATTAATAGAAATGAACTAACATACAAACATTCAGGATATTTTTATATTCAGGCCCATCAAAGTTAGCCATCATTTAAAGCCCTAGCTTTAGGTTCACACAGGGAAGAATTTTATTTCTTGTTCGTGCTACTTACTGTGTTATCTTGGGCAAGAGGTTTGATTTCTCTAAGACTCAAATTTCTCAAATGTAAAACAGAAATAATAATTTAAAAAAAAACAATAATAGTTACCCGTGGGATTGCTTAAAGATCGAATGTGAGGGTATATTTTGGCATATAGAACAAGTTTAATCAGTGGCGCCTATTATTATTACTATTATAATAATTTATAGTATCTTTCAAAGAATTTCTTTTACTTATCTGTGAGCAAGAACTATATATACTTAGATGTTTGTTGTTTAGGATAGTAACATAAGATAAAAATAGCAAGCTCAGAACCTTTGCCCATATAAATCACTGCTCATGGCTTATTTGTTCTGAATGCCTTATTCTGTAAGTAAGCAAGGATGGAGCCAACAGAGACATCATCCTTAAAGCTCAGAGACAGGCAGTAGCTGCAACCATAACTTAGAACAAACTATAAGGACATCTGTAGTCCTCTTTCCATGCTGGCATGGCTATGAACTGGTCTGTCAGCATTGTGTGCATTCATATTTGAATGAATTTGAATTCATACCGTAAGCATTTAAATCTCTTTCAATGAGAGGAAGAATACAGAGGCTGCCCACCCACGATATACATATTTAGATGGGAAAGAGACGACTTTGGGCCTTCTCAAACTTAGCTCTGGCCTGAAGGGAGTGAAAAGTAAAAAATAATCTCTATCCTCAGGAAAGACAATCTACACATACCACATTCGATAAGCATAACGTCGATCAAAGCGTAATGCCCATGCTGATGGTGGCAAACGAAATGATTTTAAGTAGAACAGAGATAAATGTCTCAGTGAGAACTACATTGGCCTCTAGTAACAAAAAACCTGATTTAGAAGTTGCTTAAACAAGTTGGGAGTTCATTTCTTTCTTGCACAATAATCAAAGACCCTATTCTGTCTATATTTCTGTTTGGCCATCTCTTTAAAACAATTTAAATGAATTAATTGACCAAAAAAAGTATACAAATATACTTTTAAAAGTATATAAATATAATAAAAAAGTATATAAATATAATAAAAAGTATATAAATATACTTTTAAAAAGTATATAAATATAATAACAGCACATTATTAACTGTGGTTGTCATGTTGTACAGCAGCTCTCTTGAACTTATTCCTCTGATCTAACTGTGACTTTCAACCTTATGCTTGTTGCCTCATTGACCCAAGATTGCCACTTCATCTTTAACACTGTGACCACTTTCAGGGCAGGAAGAAAGAGGACAGGCAAAAGTATACATCAGTTGCCTCATTCTCCTTTTATGGTTTTCCCAGAATCTCTTTTGAGCATCTTGTTGCTCAGGACCATGTCCATGACCATCCTAACTGCAAAGGAGGTTGGAAAATGTAGTTTACATCTGTTCATGTTGCCACTCTGGAAAAAAGCAAAGCAAACTGAAACAACGCAAAACATGATTGTGTTAATATATTAGGTTAGAAAGTGTATTGTGTAGGCAAACAGCAATTAATAATTATGTGTTTATTTAAATATATTTTTAATCTTATCTTTCATTAATGGTAGCGAGATTAAATTTCTTTTATGAACGAATAAATTTTTAAAAAATATGAATTGATTTCAAGAAAAAATTAATTACATGAAAGTACAAGTAATCTGGTAGTAGATGGAAAGTGTAAGTTTATGGAGATGGTCTGTGAATGATTGGGATGAGTAAATAAATCCCATCGGTAAACAACAACTATGGTGGGCTTCTAAAAAAATGCAAGAACCAAAAAGACTTTCAAATACTTGCTCTGGTCTTCTTTTGTGTGTATGTAAGACAAGTGGCGGAAAATACATCCATGAAACCAATCACTTTTGCACTGGACTGGGGAGAATAGCAAAATGTTTGAGGGCACAGGCTTTGCAAACAATGGGCTAAAACAAAAGTCTCTATAAACTGGATTTCTGAGTCTACAAATCTGTCTTTGAGTGCATTATGCATTATGACTGAAGGCCAGTCTCTGGTAAATGTCAATGCTTGCCCAATAATTTCCACTTTCATTGGGTAGCTATGGAGGCTGCTAAATCTCGATAAGAGGTAATGGAGAGGTTCTCCTCATTAGCTCGGCCTGGAGAGGCATCATCCAGTCACCTGAAGTGTCAATAAACACTGGCCTTTAATGGTGTTGGCTTAGTGATAACGATGCTGCACATTTCTGTTTGTCATTATGAGATTTAACACTGGCTGATTCCCTCTGGATATGGACTCATTATCAGGCAGGGGAATAGAGCAATTGGTGTCTCTTAGAATCAATCATTGGCCCCTCTAGTCTCTCTTCAGTAATGAATTTGTAAAAGCAAGACAAGGATGTGTTTCTTATATTCACAGAAATAAACTGTAAGACGCTTAAAATGTGGTGGTCTGAATTAAATCAGAGTGGAGAATAAAATGTAAACTAGACATGCACCACTGAAGGTATGGTCTCAAGGAAACAGCACTAACCTAATTAAGAGGATACAATGGCGATATTAAGTCAAAAGTGCATCTATAGTATGCAGAAGGAAAGAAAATAGTAAGATGATTGCCTCACATGCTGACTAGAAATGAAATATGTGTTGCCTAATAGGAATGAACATTATTTGAATTGTTTTGGGAAGAAAAGAACTCTAACTTCAGCAGTTTTAACACAGTCCTGACCAGAGTTCTAGATCTCCTTTAACTTAAAACAAAAACAAAAAAAAAACAAAAAAAACTGCTTCATTGAGGTATAATTTATATACCATAAAAACCGCTGACTTTGTGTTCAGTGATTTAAATAAATGTATACATTTGTACAACCATCACCCAATCCAATTTTTAGAACACTTTCATCATTTAAAAACTTCATGTGTGCCTATTTGTCATCAATCCCCATTCTAATTCCCAGTCTCCAACAATCACTAATCTGTTTTTTTTCTACATATAGATTTCTCTCTTCTAGAAATTCCTTATAAATGCAACCGTACACTATACAATTTTTATGTCTGGCTTCTTTCACGTAAGGTTCACTCATAATGTGGTAGGCATCAATAATCTGTTCTTTTTTATTGATGAGTAGTATTCCATTGTATGGATCATACTTCTGTTGACTGGTTGATGGACATTTGCATTTTTTCTCACATGTTGGCTATTACGAATAATGTTGCTTTGAGTGTTTGCTTACAAGTTTATATGTGAACATGTTTTCATATTTCTGGGGTTTGTACCTATAAATGGAATTACTGGTTTGTAAGATAAGTATAATTTTAGCTTCTTAAGAAATTGTCAGTTTTCCAAAATGCCTGTATCATATCTTACATGCTGTCTCTTGGTTAGGATTCAGGGTTCTCTTTCTCTCCTCCAACATGACTGTATCATTTTGCATTTCCACTATAAATATGTAAGAGTTCTAGTTTCTCTGTGTCTTCACCAATGTTTGTTATTGCCAGTTTTTTGGATTATAGCTTTTCTAATGGATGTGGAGTAGTATTTTCCTAATGCCTAATAATGTTATGCAGGTTTCATGTGGCTCTTAACCATGTGTATCTTTGTTTGGCAAAATGTTCATTTAAATGTTTTGCTTATTTTAAATTTGGGTTGATTGTTTTCTTCTTTTTGAGTTCTTTATGTGTTCTGGATACAAGTCCTTTAACAGAGACATGATATACACATATTTTTTTCACAATCTTTGACTTGCATTTTCATTTTGATACTGTCCTTAGAAGAATAAAATATTTTCATTTTGATGGAGTCCAGTTTTTATTATGTTTTTAATTTCAGGAATCATATTTGTTGATGCTATATCTAAGAAATTATTGCATAACCCAAATGCACAAAAATATTCTCCTATGTTTCTTTTTAGTTTAGTTCTATTTTTAAAAAATAAAATGGTAAAACAATTTTTCTGAGGCTTGAAGCCAATGGAGAAAGTGTAGAGTAACTGGCATCTGATCTTCAGGGGGTCAAGGTGAATTATTTTCTATTCATAAAGCTGTGAATGTTTTTAGAAAGAGTTTTATGAAGATGCTCAGAGGCATGTATTCTCAATGCTTGCAGAGACAGAGGCAAGGGGAGGTCTTCCACGGTTCCTCATGGCATTTTCTTCTCATGGCAATTGCAGGGGAAATAGAATAAAGGAAATGGTGGTCTGACCTAAGTGAAAACATTTTCCTGACCAAAGTAAATCTTGTGTAATGTGACTGAGAAATGATTAGGACTCTTGTAGATCATCCACAGGGAAATGGGTGGTTGGAGGGATGGATGATGATAATGAGATAACCAATAACACTCATTTATTTTTAAAATCATATGTTTTAAAATATTCTATATTAACAAGATAGTTTACTATATATTGTTTGTCAAACATTGCACAAGGCTTTCAGAACATAATATCTTACTTAGTCCTACAACAACCCTCTGAATTGGAAGTTTTACTGACTTTACAATGAAGCTTAAAATTCATGAAATTACAGTAACTAAGCAGATTGTGTCATATTTAAGACATAAGAGTTGAGATTTGAATCCTGGCTGGTTTCATTTCTGAGCCTGTATAATCAATCACTCACTCTACTACCTCCCGTATAAACCGAGGACCTCTCAGAGTCACCCTCAAGGCTGAGGACTCCAGGAAAAAGTCAGTCTTTCACATGCTAGTTTACACACACACACACACACACACACACACACACACACACTAGGAGAGTAAAGAGTGTGGATTAATCTCTGTTCCCATCATAAATTAATTGTTAAAGAAGCAGGGCCCAGCAACCCACAGACATGTGAGAACAACTGAACTTCTGGGTGCTCATCTTGGGTGAGACAATAAACAGGACCAAACTTGACCCTGACTTTAACCCATTTGCTGAATGTGTTATATATTGATCTTGGAGCTAAAACTAGACTAATGATATGAGTGGGGCTCCTTTAATAAAATTCAGACACATGTGGATTCCATGTTTTAAGAAAAGATTGAGCAGATAACGACATTACTTCATTTTTCACTTCTTCCTATACCCACCCTTTTTCTGTATGACTTTGCAGTTCCTTTTACCAAAGTTCCTTAAAGTCAAAAAACCAACTCCATCTCTTGCTTTGGGTTTGCCCATGTAATTTGCTTTAGTTGAATGAAGGAAGTAGAACTCATGGATTTCTACTTCCTCAAGTGGTCTTATGCATGTCTGCTTGCTTTGTTGAGCCTCTGCCATCAGCAAGGATCTGCCTAGCCTAGCCTGCTAGTTCCAGGAGAAGGATGAGAGACACAGACCCAAGTCATTCCAGATATCTAAGAGCAGGCTAGCTTAGATATGCAGACAGTCAATCTTCAGATGCATAAATCCAAGAACACCAGATTTATTTAGCTGACCACTTCAGACACATGAACAATGAACACTTATTGTTGTATGCCATTGAGTTTTGTGTTTGTTTGTTACACGGCATCATTGTTGCAATAATTTATGCGAGATGGAAGTGAGTGTTGCTTTAGTATTTTATCTCTGAGAGATGCTTTAACTACTTTTCTCAAGGTATTAATGTATCTGCTCCATAAAGAAGCCACTAAATACTAAAGTGACATAACTTGTGGGAGCAGGTTCTTATGCTGCAATTTATGCAAATAATTAGTAGCTGCTTCCTATCATGAAAAAAATCTCTGCTTACGTAAACTGTGGGCCCAAGCCCTTTGGAGAAGTTGGACCTTATTCAGTCAATATTTTAAACTTTCCCTTTGCTACATCCTTGATGATGAATAGAATCTCCTTTCCTTTCTTCTACACTTAATGCTCTTGTATGTTCTGTACTTCTGAAACTAAGTAAGAAACCTTCCACAATTATCTGATGATGATGGTGAGGCTAAGGAAAATAACCACAACAGTAGCAGCTAAAAGTTACTCTGAGGCCGGGTGTGGCAGTCACACTTATAATCCCAGCACTTTAGGAGGCTGAGGTGGGTTGGTCAAGAGGTCAGGAGATCGGGACAATCCTGGCCAACATGGCGAAACCCCATCTCTACTAAAAGACAAAAAACTAGCTGGGTGTGGTGGCAAGTGCCTGTAGTCTCAGCTACTCAGGAGGCTGAGGCAGGGGAATTGCTTGAACCTGGGAGGCAGAGGTTGCAGTGAGCTGAGATCATACCACTACACTCCAGCCTGGCGACACAATGAGACTTCATCACACACACACACACACACACACACACACACACACACACACACAAGTTACTCATTATGATTCAGTAATTTAGAGAATGGATTTGGCATTATATTAGCTAGACTCCTATCCTACCTCTTCAGTTTACCATTTGTGTAACTTTGAAAGTTTTTTAGCCACTTAGACACTCAATTTGCTCATCTGTAAAATATAGACACATAATCTGCCTACCTCACAGAATAATGAGAAGTATGATACATGCTTGGCCAGGCGTGGTGGCTCACGTCTGTAATCCCAGCACTTTGGGAGGCAGAGGTGAGTGGATCATGAGGTCAAGAGATCAAGACCATCCTGGTCAACATGGTGAAACCCTGTCTCTACTAAAAATACAAAAATTAGCTGAGCATGGTGGCAAATGCCTGTAGTCCCAGCTACTCAGGAGGCTGAGGCAGGAGGATTGCTTGAACCCAGGAGGCAGAGGTTGTGGTGAGACACGATCATGCCATTGCACTCCATCCTGGGTAACAAGAGTGAAACTCTGCCTCAAAAAAAAGAAGTGTGATACATGTTCATGCAGGTGAGGTTCTAGGCACAGCATTGGCACATGACCTCTGTTCCCTATAATGATAGCTATTACCATCTTTATTTCACAAGTAAGGAAGCTGAGATGTAGAGGGGGTAAGTAACTTGCCCATGTTCACAAAGCATGTAAGAAAGATCTGACCATCCCCATGAGGTGCCTCCCACAAATGTGGGTTTCATCACACCGCCTTTCATCTGTTCAGACTGAGATGCCAGGCATAATCAATCTGGCCTCATATGATCAAATCCATGCCTACACAGCTTCATAAACCTTCCACTTGCTCATCTAATCCAGCGAGGGCCATTACTAAGTTCAACAAAGGCTTGTTTTGCTACTTTTACATTCCTCTCTAATACTCTCCATTTCTCAGGGCATCCTACAAAAAGCAGGTTTCCATGGCCACTGTGTGGTCTCTGGGAAGTCAGCCAGTTACAGTGCTCAGCACTAGAATGAGGTGGTACCCTACAGCACTTTACCTCTTTCATTCTTGGTGAAGCCAGATGAGCCCCCCTCTCTTAAAGAGGGCCCACAATCTTATGCTTAGCTTGCCAAGTCAGGATGATGTGACAAAAGGAATATCTGGAGCCTGCTATGACCTCTATGACCTCTAGAAAACCAGGTAAGATGTATATACAAGGACCCACCACACCCAACTGTGAGCATTTCAGATAAGAGTAGAAGACGACTTATGTAATTTCACAAAAAGGGGCCAAACAATGAGTGTGGCAGAATTGAGAAGCCTTCTATTCAACCATGTGGGGCAGACTTGCAGCCCTTATGAATTTCGGAAGCAATCAGCTAATTAGGCTCCCGCCCATCTGTTGTCACTATTCTAGAAGGAAGAAAAGGCCTGGATGAGTTTCACTGCTATGTGCTTGGGTAGCACCAGCACCAGGTTGTAGTTCCCAAAGCTGCTCCTGCGTTCAGAGGGAATGAGAAAGAATGGATCCAATATTACTAAGTCACTTTCCTGCAATGAATATGGGCTCCAGATCAATTCATCGTTCATCTTTACAAGAACACCACTGAGGGAGTTTGTATGACCTCCATTTTATAGATTAAGAAGCACAGATACAGAAAACCCACCAGACATAAGTAGCTCCTCCTATACCACCTGCATGTAATCCCATACTATCCTGTGATTTTTCCCCTTCAAAGCAATGCATTCCCTTATGAATACATTTAATGGCTATCTCCCCAATTAGTAGGGAGTTCCTTGAGGGCAGGTTTCTGTTGGCCATTTCTGCTACTGATTTCCAGAATCTAGCCTAAGACCTGGCGTAAATTAGGAACTCAAGCATGACTACTGCCTAAATAAATGAATGAATGATAAATAATTCTCTCAAAGTTCCATACCTAACAGGACAAACCTGAAATTTGAATTCTGAAACATCTAACTGTAAAATGTAACAGCCCTAGATGAATTATTGAATCAAGTCCCATGCCCTTTCCACTTTCTTTAGATAGATCTGGACCCTGAGCAAAAGCCCTTCTCATGTGGACATTCACAGGACCTCGTATAAGCCACATACTTATTCAAGCATGTATTAATTCATCCATTCCTTTGGTCAACAAATAGAATGCCTAATAAAAAGCATAGGTTTAAATCTGAAGATGTAAGAGCTAACAAAGTAGATACGTCCCCTGAATTTGTGGGTCTTGCGTTCTAGTGGAAAGCAGCAAAAAACAAACAAACAGGTAAATTAACAACAAACAAACATCAGATAGGAATAAAGGCTCTGCAGAGAATTAACTTCATAGGAAGCTACTTTCTTACTCAGAGAAATTGATAAAATAACTTTCTCTGTTGACCATCGCCTTTTTCTTCGCATCTTCTTTGGGTTATCCTTTCAAAACATATAAGAAAGCTCCTAAAGCCCTTATTCCAATGTTTGAGTCCTAGATAGGCTTGCCATCTTCATCAGAAGTTGCACCATGCTTTCCTTAATTTAATGTGGAGGAAAATTGCAGCAATATGAGTGGTACCTAGAAGTTTGTTTTTCTAAAGAGTAGAAGGTTAGTTGCTTTAACCAGAATCTACTTGATAGATAAGGTATTTGAAATTAAATGTTTTATTTTCTTATGTATTTAAATGTATTCTTGTCTAATTTTATAACATTTATATTTAAGACTGATCCAATCAAACACTCCTAGATATAGAAAGTATTTTAGAAGTAATATTTACTTTAATTTTTTTTCCCACCGTAGGCATACTTTATACATCATCCTTGACAAATTGTTGAACGAGATCTACTGAAATTTATGGCCTGGGTGATTTAGAGGTTGAAGGTGTCACTAACAGGCAAGAAGACACAGGAAAATGATCAGATTTAGGCCATAAAGGAAACACAGGGAGGGCATGGTGAGATTGTTTCAGGGCAGAGTTTCTCAGCCTCAGAACTGTTGGCCAGATAATTCTTTGTTGTGAGAAGCCGTTCTTTGCTTTTATGACGGTTAGCAACATCACTGGCCTTTACTCACTAGATGCCAGGAGCATCTCCAACCCCCATTGTGATAACCAAAAGATGTCTCTAGACTTGTCAAATTTCCCTGAGGAACAAAATCACCCTCAGTTGAAAACCACAGATTTAGGCTTTTGAGATTGAGGAGCAGGAAGCAAATCCAGATGGATATGTCTGGCAAAGAGTCGGCAGTGTTAGAATGGGGCAGTAAAATAAGTTAGGCTGTAAAGATCAGGAGACGGTCACTTGAAAATAATAGTTGAAGTCAGGAAACGATGAGACACTAAGGGAGAACTTGCAAATAGAGAAGAGAGTAAGTCCAAGGGCAGTTTGCAGAACATTACTTGCGTTCGGAAGATGAGTAGAAAAGGCAAAGAAGGGAAAGGAGGGAGTGGTGCTGGGCTGAGAAGTCAGAGGAGAAGAGAGTTCAAGGTCAAAAAAGTCAAGAGGGAAGAGAGTTTCAATTATATTATTATGTATGCTCCAACCATGTTAAAATACTGGAGCAAACTTCTCTACATTTGTGATTTTTGTTTTATAATCAGATGGAAAAAAATGTGTGGCTAAATATCATTTTAGTAAATGACAGTTGGTATGTGAGTACTGAAACAAGTAGGACTCCCAGGATCACAAATATAGAAATCTAACTCTGGATTATTAAATAAAAAAGTGTAACTTACATTGAGCAGGCCAATGGCAAATAAAAAAAATTTAGGCCTCAGAAAAAACAAGAATAGTGAGTCACTCTGTTTTCTTTCTCTACTTATCTATATTCCTCTTGTTTTCACATTGATATCATTCTTCTTTCACATTCTAGATAGATTTTCTGCGTTTCTAAGTTCATAGGGCAGAAAAACAGCTGCTACCACTGGGACATTATATTTTCTTCATTCAACAAAGCATTAGGCAGATCTATACCTTCTTAACCATGATTCTAGATTCTCAGGGAAAGATTCTAATTGGCTTATCTCTGGTGAGGTGCCCATCCATGAACCAGTAAACCATGGCCATGAATTCACAAGAAAATGCTCATGGTAATTTTGCCAATGGGAGGTTGCTGATGGGCACAGGAGGAAAAAGAAATAGGAGGCAATTCCAAAAAGAAGGACTGAAGCTATCTTCAGAGTTGATACGAAGAGCTGGAAGGAAGGAGAAAGTCATTGAAAGGTCTGATGTATGGAATAGTAGTGTGATATCCTGACAATTGAGTTTAGAGAATTTGAGATAAGAAGTTGTCTATGGTATCAACAGAGAAGAAAAAGGTGCTGAGGGGAGGATAGAAAATCCAGTCGGGGATGATGAGGGCCTGCGTGTGGTGAACGACAGTAGGAATGGAGAAGAATAGATGTTGACCAGGGACAAGTCCCAAAGGGCTTGATGACTGACTGTCAGATGTGAACAGGAGCAAGAATTCAAAGAGGCCTTCAAGGCATCTAAACTGAGTGATTTGTAGGAAGTGATTTGAACTTAGTAATGAGATAGAGGAACTAGAGAATAAATCAATTTGGAGAGTAAAGGCATAGAGGGGTAAATGATTCGCATTTTTAATAAGTGAACATTCCAAATAAGAAAAATGACCCCACTTCAAACACAGACAGTAGTTACAATTTCTTCTGTTAACTGGAACTTTGCAGTTGCTTGAGAAGGACTTTGCATATATCATCTTCATGTTGGCAATGAGGTCAATGAGACTCAGAGAGGTGAAGTTACTTGAATACATATAGAAAGCCAGTAAAGGGTAGATGAAAGAAATGAAGCCAGCTAATCAGACTTCAAGGCACTACATCTCTCCTTGAAAACACAGTCACCCTCACAGAAAACAAAATTGCAGACTTTCCTGCATGTTAATCCTAAAAGTAGGTCCCTTGGGGAGGAAATTTCAGCTGGGTAGGAAAAGATACTCTCTGTTTTAATGCTACTAAGTTCATAGTAGGAGGGTCAGGCAGCTTGCCACCCTGAGGGCTTCAGGATGGGCAACCACAAGGCCATGATAAATGTGCTTATTTCTCTTAATTGCCAATTTATTCAAAGGCAACAGCCATCTAAGGACAGGAAGATCTGGCCAAGGATATGGTCACATGGAAAGGAAGGGGTAGAAAGATGGCCACAGGAATGCCAGCTCTTTTGCCTAAAGCTCATAAATCTGTCTGCATGGTGACTCTGCTGGCCTAGAGATCAGAGGTCTCTGGCCCAGGACACTGTCTCCAGGTCCTGTCCAGACATCCCTGAGCAATCTTTAAGGACAGATTTTAGAAGCTAACCGCCAGGGCTTGGCCTGGCCCCCGGGTATGTCACAAGACCTGAGTGGGGAAGCACTGGAGCAGCTGCATAGCCACTCACCCGGTGAGAGACAAGAGTCTAATAGCAGGTTATGGTCCTCCAGGACTAAAAAGCAAGCCAGGCAGGCCAAAATTGGGTGGTCAACGTGAGCTAGCTTCTTTGTTAGAAAACAGGAAGTGCAGTTTTCAGTCAAAGGATTACGTTCCCCTGGGCTGTCCTGGTTCTGTGGAAGAAGCGTTCTGTCCTTTCAGTTGGATAGAAGAAACAAATAGAAGTGCCTCTAATCTTCTGGTGCTTCGGCATCTCTGTCTCAGTGGATCACACGCACATTTATGCATGTCCCCAGCATGCCTAATGCTGGCTTCACCAGTTCTCTCCATACTGAACCTAGAAGACATTACTTTTTATCTATCAATCTATTGTTGCTGGCTGTATAACACACATGCTGTAAAGGGCACAAATCTTAAGTATGGATTGATAAATTTTTTTGTGGGCATGTATCCTAGTACCCACTCAGGTCAAGATATAGAACATTTCACCAACTTACAGTGTTTTATTATACACTTCAATCATCAATACCCTCCCCCATCCAAAGGGAACAGCTATTTTAATTTCTGTCATTATAAATAATGTTTACATATTCTAGAACTTCATGTAAGTGAAGTAAGACTTTCTTTAAATTTTGGCTTATTTCATACAGCATCATGTCTATGTGATTCTTCCTCATGATATTGTGGCATGTGTCAGTAAGCTGCTCATTCTTACTGCTATATAGGAATTCATTAGATACATATATGATACATTTATCTGTTCCCCTTTTTATGGACCTTTGAGTCATTTCCAGTTTTAGGGAGTTATGACTATGGCTGCTATACACATTCTTGTATAGATCTTTTGGAAGACATGTACTCTTATTTCTCTTAGGTAATTACCTAGGTTTGAAATTTGTGGGATATAAGACTTAGGAGTAGGCTTAAGTTTACTATTTAGACATTACCAAACAGTCCTCCAAATGGGTTAAACCAATGTATACCCCATTAGCAATGGATGAGACTCAGAATTATTTCATATCCTCACTAATGCTTGATGTTAGCTTTTTAACATTTTGTTTATTCTGTAAAACATTTTTCAAAGCTAGAAGAGATCTCATTTACCAGCCTCTTTCTTCCTTCTTGGCATATCTCTTTTATTTTTCTCTAGTTATTTTTTTTTTCTTCCTTAGTGGCAATTAAATCTTTTAATTCAACCACAGTTGAATTATATGAATAGAAAAGGTGTTACTTTGTTAATGTAATGTTTGACAAATTAAGAAATAAATCACTAACTGAATGGATCCAGACTTAGCAGAAAATAAAACTTGCCAATATGCTATTGAGTTATACCCAGGGTTCATTATATGGGACAAATCTTGGCCTTTGTGTCTAACAAACATTCTGTTAGATCAACCCTTGAAAAGTAAGATCATTTTACATTACATTAGAGACATGGACAAGAGTTAAAGTTTAAATGCTAGCAACTATGGTAAAGGCTTTGAACAAATTATCTTATTTAATCCTCTCAATAACACTGTGAGTTTGGAATTTTTTTCCTCAGCTTACACAGGAGGCTTAGGGTTTATATGACCTACAAAGAACCCTCAGGTAGTGTGAAAACAGAGGTGCAATATCACTTTTTCACAGTGTAAATGTAAAATTATTCATCTGAAAAAAAAAGAGAGAGAGAAAGAACTTTTACTGTTATGTTACTCACGGAGATGCAGTCACTATTAATCAACTGTGAACATGTGATTAAGTATGTTGGCTAGTTATATATTAAATCAACTGCATGAGGCTTTAGATCATTTCAGGGCAGCTGTAACTATTGCCATTAAATTGATTTGCATTGTAAGTTAAGAAGTTATCATTTCAATTTTGTTTAAAAGGCTATCATAACATTATGGATTGATTTCAGATCATTAAACTGTATATAGTTATTTCAGTTACTTATTACTGTGTAACAAATCACCCTAAAATTTGTGGCTTAAAAGAACAACCACCTTATTTGTGTAAGATTCTATCATCTGGACTGGGCTCAGCTGGGTGGCTTGTCTCTGCTCCATGTGGCATTAGCTGGATTGACTCGTGTGTTTGCAGTCAGTTGGCAGCTCTACGAGGCCTAGATGATGCAAGATGGCCTCATTCACAAGTCTGGCACCTCAGCTGGGGTGACTGGAACAGCTAGGGTCTGGCTGTGTTTCTTTTTCCCCTTCAGGGCTTCCCTACTCACATGGCCTCTCATGCTTAAAGACTTTATGTCAGATTTTCTCATAAGTCATCTCATTTCCATTACATTCCCAATACAATGTATTCAAATTTTCATGAGCAACACTCTTAAAATTATTATGGGACTCTAAATTATTGTTAAGGATGATGATCACATCTTTTGCAACCTAACTGGTAATAGGTCTTCCAGAAAAGAAAGAATTCATCTTTAGCTGCTAACCACAAAAATGGGTGTATACAGAGCATAATGACTGCATCTCCTCCACCTTTCCTGTAATGATTCCATCTTCATATGCACCATATGCAAGGGAATGATTGCACATCTTTCTGCAATGTAATTATAGCAAGTTTATCAGCAATGCAACAATCCTAATCTCCACCTGAAATGCAATTGTTACCATCATTATGGGCAATATAAGGAGCATATCTCTACCATAAATGTAGTTAACACATTGTCTTTTGCACACTAGAGATTACATTTCTTCAGGAAATGCAATAACAGTTCTATCTGTAGTGCAATGATCCCATCTATTCGTGCAAGTTAATTATCACTTTTCCACTTGCCAAGCTATAATGATAGGTATTCCTATAGGCCAATGATTGCATCTCTGCCCTCAGGGTAATGATCACATATGCAACGTGAGATAACAAAATTGTCTTCAGGACAATGATCAGATTCTTTTGCATTGGGTAATGATAACATATCCACTTTAACCTAAAGATAGTAGGCATGTTGTCAATGCCGTGATGCCAACTTCCCCTGCAGTGACTATGGGTGACAGACATTAATGCAGCATGTATGCACATCTACCTGGATGTGTAAGAATTTTGTAGAAGTCAAAGTCCTACTTATAGGTAGCATAGTGATAGGAACAAAAGTGCTAGAAACAAAGAAATATGAGTTTAAATAGATGCCACCACATAGTCCATGTGACTTGGAGCATATGGCTTAGCTTCTCTGAACTAGGTTGCAAAACTGAGAATGATAACAGCTTTTTCTGTAAAAACATTAGCATGAACATTACATTTCTCAACATAGAGCCTAGCCCTTAAGTCAAATTTATTAATTTTCTTCTCCTTCCTGTTGATCTCTGGACCATATCATTGTCCAGACTCCCCTAGGATCTGAATCCATTATCACCTCTCCCCGCTCCAGCTTCAACTAAAATCTGCACATTCTTATTCTTAGGCTCTTCTTCTTACCCTCCCTTCTGATTTTTTTTCCCCATTTCTGCCTACAAATATGCTTCTGCCTCTGTATTAGTCCGTTCATGCACTGCTATGAAGAAATACCTGAAACTGGGGAATTTATTTTAAAAAGAGGTTTAATTGGCTCACAGTTCCACAGGCTGTACAGAAAGTATGGCATGGGAGGTCTCAGGAAACTTTCAATCATGCGGAAAAGGGAAGCAGTCACATCTTGCATGGTCAGAGCAGAAGGAAAAGAGAGAAAGGGGAGGTGCTACACACTTTTAAACAACCAGATCTCATGAGAACCCACTGTCATGAAAGCAAGGCAGGAAATCCACCCCCATGATCCAATCACCTCCCACTGGGCCTCTCCTCCAATTCTGGAGATATAATTTGACATGAGATTTGGTCAAGGACACAAATCCAAACCATATCAGCCTCCTATATCTTACAATGTTATTTACTGACTCTAATTTTATTAGTTCCATTGGAAATTACATTTTCATAGTTTCTAAAGTTGTTCTACCTGTTTTCTTGTTTGGTGACCCTTATCTATCCACACATTCAAGACAGAAACCTAGACAGCAATTCACTCCTCACTGTGATTTACTCTGTATTTCCAATCAGGCACTACGTGCTATTGTTGACTGTTATGCTGACCTTCAGTCTGTCTCCATTACTACTGTCCTAGTCCAGGCCTTTGGTACTGTTCCCACAAGTGGATATTTAACTTGTCTTGGGTTGTGAAAACATTTTCTAAGGAAAAAGGAAGAGATTTACGGATATGAGTATATTAAAGTTCTGAAATGTCATTAAATCATAAATTACAAGAAACAGTGGAAAAATTTTTAAATAGACAAAAAGTCTTTGCTAGGCATTTTCCAGATAAAGTATTAACATTCTTGGTAAGCAAATAACTTTTTGCCAATTAAATATAAAATTATGAATGCCTCAAGAGAAAAAATAGGAAAACACATCAACATTCAATGTATTAAATAAGAAATTCCAATAACTAATAAATGTAAAATGATTTTAATATCTATATTAATTTTTTAAAGTTCATACAAGTATTGACCGACTTATGACCTATGCAACTTACGACCATTCGACTTTACGACCACAATCGCTAGCCATGACTGCTCCACGTCTGGCAGCACAAACGTTGCCCAGCTGGGCGTACGACAGTGCGGACCAGCTTCTGGCAGCACTACCAACTCTGCATGCACCATTTCAACTGTATGTATAGCCTACTCAACCTACGACGAAATCGTGTTACAACCGTTCGGCTGTCCCGACTATGGTCGTAAGTTGAGCACTAACTGTATGTATATAATAATATCAGTTATCATATTTTCAGAGATGAAAATAGACCATATTTCTCACAACTGTCCAATAACTTCCTTGTAAGTAACCTGTCCAAGCCTTTCTCTTTAGAAAGACAGATACACAAATAGACAAGTAGATACAGACATAAACATAAACATAGACAAGTACATATAGACATGTAAAGAGAACTTATAAGACTCAACAGATAGGAAAGACAGGTTTCGGAAATCTCCAAAACAAGAAAGCTGTTAACAATAATTGCAATATTCAAAAGAAAATATTAAGAAACTATTATACTCAAATATGTAGAAAGTTATGACCCTTAAATGTAGGGAATGTCTCAAAGGAGACAGTGTGTGTTCCTTAATTATTTCTTTTCCCTACATTTCCCTACACACACCCACACACACATTTTTAGAGATAAACCAAATTAAGGATTAGTGAAAAAATTTAAAAATTCCAGCAATATTCACATTGAGCACAGAAAAGAATATATTTGAGATTGTAGGGATGTTGAATAAGTAGTGTGGAGGATATTTTGAGAAAATGTCTGAGAATAAAACGTAGAACAATGAGATAAAAATGGCAAGAAAGAAAATTTTAGAATAAACAAAGAATGGAGACCTAAAATAGAAATAATAGGTTCTCCTGAGGAAAAAGGCTTGGAAAGATTAGGAAAATGAAAAGAAAGACAATAATCACATTCGTAATAAAAGACATTTCCATAATATCGGGGAGAAATTGTATTGGTAAGCTGTAGAGGTTTACTGAGAACTACAGAAAAATGATAGAATTAAGGGTCTATATTCTTCATCTTTTTTAATGATAAGGATTTTTTGAATGCTAAAATCACTTTGATAAAAATAAAACTTACAAGAATTTTTAAAATACATAAATACAAATACATTGACACCTTGGGAGGAACAAGAATTTGCCTAATCTGAGGGCTTTTAATCTAAAACATGAAATGCTAGAAGAGAAATAGCCATGCCTATAAAGTTTTGATAGGAATATTCTGTGTACTTTTTTTACTTTTTAAAAATGTTTTATTTATCTTTGCTTTTCTTTTTAATGAATGCATCCAAGTTACTTTGCACTAAAGAGAAAAAAACATTCTTCATAAAATAATAAAAAAAAAAATAAGAGAAAATTATGTTGTTCATGGTTGCAAGGAACCAAAGAATGGGAAGAGAAGAAAATAAATTTGAAAAATGTGCTTCCTTTTGGTTGAGACAGGAGACAAAATTCATATCAAATGGAGGTAAAGGGGGAAAAACAACTCTCAATAAAGCACCAAAAGCAGTTTTTAAAAATCCAGCCCTATCTGCTTTCTGCTTAGTTAAAATAAGTGCAAATTTCAGCATTTTGCAAAGATATATAATGTAAAATTAATGTTATAGTAATACAAATATGTTCCTAAACCTTTAATTTTCAAAACTTAGAACTTTATGTGTGTTTTTTTCATGTGCATGAAGAAAGAAAAATAAATCTGAACTACATACCTTGTCTCAGCAAGACACTAAATGATAGTTTCTTCTAAAATGACAATGAAGGTGAGAGAGGTTAAACAATTACTTTGAAATGGCTAAGATAATGGCCATTATTCTTAGCAAACTAATGCAGGAACAGAAAACCAAACACTGCATGTTCTCATTTATAAGCAGGAGCTAAATTATGAGAACACATGGACCCAGAGAGGGGAACAACACACACAGGGACCTTTTAGAGGGTGGAGAGTGGGAGGAGGGAGAGGATCAGGAAGAAAACAAGTAATGGGTACTAAGCTTAATACCTGGCTGATGAAATAATCTGTACAACAAACCCCCAGGACATGTTTACCTAAGTAACAAACCTGCACTTGTACCCCTGAACTTAGAAGGTAAAAAATAAATGACTAAGATACTTTTTAAGTAGTATTAACAGTGTGATGCATGCTGGAGAAGTATACTGTTTTCAAAGCAAAAGGGAAAATTGGGGAAAAAAAAGTAGGAGGGATTATGTATATGAATGTGTGTGTGTGTGTGTGTGCACGCGCACGTGCGTGTGTGCATGTGTGTACAACATTTAAAGCATTGCATAAGGCAAAAATGCTGCTATTACCACAATAATTCACCAGAAGATTAAAACAAACACAAATATCTTAGAAAAGAGGAGAAAAGTCATTACCATTGAAGGGCAACCACACTGCCTACATGGAAGCCCTCACCAAATCATGTGTTTATCGACTCCATGACTTATTTTATTTTACTCCTTCTGATTAGAAAGTCCATCCTATCATGGCCTCTGAGGGGTAAGAATTTAAACAGACATGGGTATGTAAACAAGCAGCAGAATTATCAGCTCTAAGTATATATTCAATAACTAGGCAAAAAATCTTTAATTAAATTAATTTGTTTTTACAGTCTCATAGAATGCAACCTTTTTTTTTTTTTTTTTTTTTTTTTAACTTTAAGTTCTGGGATATAAGTGCAGAACATGTAGGTTTGTTACGTAGGCGTAGGTGAGCCATCGTGGTTTGCTGCACTTATCAAATCATCACCTAGGTTTTAAGTCCTGCATGTATTAGCTATTTGTCCTAATGCTCTTCTTCCCCTAGATCCCCATCCCCCAACTGGCCCTGGTGTGTGTTGTTCCCCTCCCTGTGTCCGTATGTTCTCATTGTTCAACTCTCACTTATGAGTGAGAACATGCAATGTTTGGTTATCTGTTCCTGTGTTAGTTTGCTGAGGATGATGGCTTCCAGATCCATCCATTTGTTTTAAAATATGCATGTGAGTACATGCTAGAGCCTCCCAGACCTCCCACGGACCTGCACAATGCTAGAGACAAGACAACTCTTGGTCCAATAAACAGACTTTTTAGTAACCAACACACCATTCCTAAAAAACCAGAAAGCACCAGGAAAAGAATAAGTTTTGAAATTGGCCTCTTCATAACTTTTCTCATTGCACTCTTTATTATATTTATTTATGTGTAAGTATATATTTTCCTTGTCTTTTATTTTATTTAGGCACTTTCTAGAGTTCAACTGTCGCTCAGGGCATCAAACTAATTTTCTCCTCAGCAATGATTGCAGAGCTGCATGCATAATGAACCCCGTTATTGCTCTTGTTATTAAGTAGGCTGTTTGGGGACATGGATGGGAGGGAGGCCACAATCAAAAAGCAATGGCTCTTCCCAGCACTGCCTGCCCCCAATCATAGACCACTGAGCAAAGGAAAAATAACACATAGAAATAGAGGCAACTGATACTGATCCTTGATGTGAGGAAATGTCAAAGGTTTGCATTGGCTTTGGGGCACTGACTTTTGTTATTTATTTAATGCAAAATAGAATGGTTCTTTATTGACCACTTGAAAAGACTGCATGTATTGAAAACCAACACCATGTCAGCATTTGCCTTGGGTATTTTCTGAATGTTATCTCATTTAATCCTCACAGCAAGTTTATGAAGACAATGTAGTCATTCTGTTACTAGTTAGGAAACTGAGGCTGAGAGATGCTAATGGACCTGTCTAAAGTTTTCTACATGGTCCGCAAGAGGTAAAGTCCAGCAGAGTGGTAGACTACAGTCCAGACATCCCAAGGATGTGCTTTCATACCTTTGTAGTTACCAGAGCCGGAAGCTGTCCTGTTTCTCTATGTGGTCATAAACAGCAAGGTTCCCAAATTTTAATGTGTATTTGAATAAGCTGAGACCTATTTAAACTGAAGATTCTGATGAAGTAGGTGTAAGGAGGGCCCTGACTTTCCCATTTCTAGTAAGCTCCCAGGTGATGCCAATGCTATTGGTCCATGGTTCACACTTCCAGTAGCAAGAATGAAGGACAAGACTGACACCTATTATTATAGAGTCATACCTTAGATTTAAAAGGGAAAAGTAGAAATTAATGGTAAAATTCAAACACAGTGGTTAAACATTATCTAGTATTAAATTATTGACTGCACAGCTTGGGCAACATGGCAAAACCCTGTCTTTACTAAAAATACAAAAGTTAACCAGGAGTGGTGGCAGGCACCACTCCTCTAGCTGTAATCCCAGCTACTGGGGAGGCTGAAGTAGGACAATTATTTGAATCCTAGAGGCAGAGGTTGCAGTGAACTGAGATTGTGTCACTGCACTCTAGCCTGGGTGACAGAGTGAGACTTTGTCTCAAAAAAAAAAAAAAAGATTATCAACTCTAGTTAGATTTTATAGATTGAATAGACTTATCCTAGGGCTAACAGCTTAGGGTAGACTTCAAAATAAATCAGGAATAATAAAAATCACTATAAATGCCTATGGTTTCAGGGACAGAATAAGAAGAAAAAGGATTTGTATAGGTGCCTTCACGATTTCACGTAGCCATGTTCAGTCTCCTATCCTCCAGTCTTCCTTAAAAAACTCTAAAGGACCAGCCGGGCGCGGTGGCTCAAGCCTGTAATCCCAGCACTTTGGGAGGCTGAGGCGGGTGGATCACGAGGTCGAGAGATCGAGACCATCCTGGTCAACATGGTGAAACCCCGTCTTTACTAAAAATACAAAAAATTAGCTGGGCATAGTGGCGCCTGCCTGTAATCCCAGCTACTCAGGAGGCTGAGGCAGGAGAATTGCCTGAGCCCAGGAGGCGGAGGTTGCGGTGAGCCGAGATCGCGCCATTGCACTCCAGCCTGGGTAACAAGAGTGAAACTCCGTCTCAAAAAAAAACAAAACAAAACTCTAAAGGACCAACTTGTTCCCTTATTAGCAACTTTCAGGTACGACCAAGGGAGACTCATCTGTTACAGACTGGCAGGAAAGACTGAATACCTTAGTTGTTACACTTTGGGAAAGGTGCTTAATTTCTCTAAGCTCCAGTAGCTTATCTTTAAAAAAAAAAAAAAAAAAAAAAAAAAAAAAAGTTGGCCAGGCGCATTGGCTTGTGCCTGTAATCCCAGCACTTTGGGAGGCTGAGGTGGGCAGA
Source organism: Saimiri boliviensis (assembly GCF_048565385.1). Classification (NCBI taxonomy): domain Eukaryota; kingdom Metazoa; phylum Chordata; class Mammalia; order Primates; family Cebidae; genus Saimiri; species Saimiri boliviensis. The sequence goes on along the minus strand of NC_133457.1, from coordinate 103,985,964 downwards.
TCACAATGTCAGGAGTTTGAAACCAGTCTAGCCAGCATGGTGAAACCTGTCTCAACTAAAAATACACACACACACACACACACACACACACACACACACACACACACACATATATATATATATATATATATATATATATATATAATTACCCAGGCATGGTGGCTCATGCCTGTAGTCCCAGCTACTCAGAAGGCTGAGGCAGGAGAATTGCTTGAACCCAGCAGGCAGAGGTTGCACTGGGCCAAAATAACACCACTTCATTACAGCCTGGGCAACAGAGCTAGGCTCCATCTCAAACAAAAACAACAACAACAACAATAACAAAAGTTAAGTGCTGCATCAGATACATACAAAGTGTTCAGCAAATTCTTGTTCTTCAGCATGTCTCTTCTCCCCAATTAATCTTTTGTACTCCTCACTGTCTTTGTCAAATACATATGTTACAGACATTTTCTTTTAGTCTATACCTTTGCCTTTTCAGTATCTTTTAATGGCACTTTCTAAAAAGAAGTCTAATTTTGATGAAGTCCATCTTATCATTTTATTTTATTTTATGGTTAATGTAAACCACTTCCCGTCAAAGAAATTTTTGCCAAATTCAAGTACTTAAAGGTTTTATCTTAAATTTCCTTTTAAAACTTTTGTAGTTTTAGGTTTTATATAGGTATATGATCCATTTTGAATGATTCTTACATAGATGATGAGGTAAAATTTGAGCTTTAAAAAAATTATACTTTAAGTTCTGGGGTACATGTGTAAAACATGCAGGTTTTTACATAGGTATACATATGCCATGGTGGTTTGCTGCACCCCATCAACCTGTCATTTACATTAGGTACTTCTCCTAATGCTGTCCCTCCCTAGCTTCCCACACCCCAACAGGCTCCAGTGTGTGATGTTCTTCTCCCTGTGTTCATGTGTTCTCATTGTTCAACTCCCTCTTATGAGTGAGAACATGCAGTGTTTTTGTTTGTTTGTTTGTTTGTTTCTGTTCTTGTATTATTTTGCTGAGAATGATGGTTTCCAGCTTCATTCATGTCCCTGCAAAGGACATGAACTCATCCTATTTTATGGCTGCATAGTATTCCATGGTGTATTTGTGTCACATTTTCTTTATCCAGTCTATCTTTGATGGGCATTTGGGTTGGTTCCAAGTCTTTGCTATTGTGAACAGTGCCACAATAAACATATGCGTGCATATGTCTTTATAGTGGAATGATTTATAAAGCTCTCCAACTTTGTTATTCTTGTACAACATTTTGCTTTGACTATCTATATAAATTAAAAAATAAAATTTTAAATATCTCTAAAATAGGCATGTGGATATTTTGGATGGGATTGTGTTGAATCTGTAGATCAAATTGAGGAAAACTGATATCTTAAAAATTTTAGCCTTAAAATGCATGAAGATTTATTTAGCGTTTCCAGAATACAGGGCTTGCACATATTTTGTTAATTTTCTTCTCAGAAGAAATTTTGAGAAGAATTCTTCTTGAAGCTATTGTAACTGGTGTGGTCTTAATTTGTTCTTAGCTATTATATAAAATACAACTGATTTGTATTATTGACTTTGACTCCTACAATGCTACTAAATTCACTTGTAGGTTTTAGCATTTAAAAACAAATTTTAAGTTTTCTATATAGAGTCTCCTGGATAGACTCTCCAGGATTATGTTGAACATACATGATTAGAGGGGTATGCACTTACATTTCACCATCAAGAGTGAGGTAACCTCCAGAAGTTTCTTAACACCTAACCAGATCACTGAAATTAAAATCCTTTTTTTCTTTGCCAATATAAGAAGTTGAAGCTATAAATTTCCCTCTACTACAGATTTAGTTACATCCCACAAATTCTGCCATGTTGTGTTTTCAATATCATTTAATTCAAAATATACTTTATGTTTCATTCTGCTTTTTACTTGAACCATGTATTTAGAAGTGTAATATACACTCCCACCAACAGTGTAAAAGTGTTTCTATTTCTCCACATCCTCTCCAGCATCTGTTGTATCCAGATTTTTTAATGATCGCCATTCTAACTGGCATGAGATGGCATCTCAATGTAGTTTTGATTTGCATTTCTCTAATGACCAGTGATGATGAGCATTTTTTCACATGCTTGTGTACCTATGCAACCATCCTGCATGTTCTTCACATGTACCCCCAAACCTAAAATGCAATAAATAAATAAATAAATAAATAAATAAATAAAAACATATTTCCAGCATAATCCCAGGTTATACGAAATAGCAGTAAGACTGCCTTTAAAACACAGAAAAAAGCTATCTTTGAAACTGCTCTGGTGTTCATCGGTTCAACACAGAGAACTGAAACTATGTTTTCATTCTACAGTTTAGAGAAAAAAAGGGTAATATTTACATTTTGAATATTTAGTGATTCGTTTTTCCAGAAATCTCTGTGCTATTAATTTTTTAATATTGTTGTGTTAGAGAACAAACACAAAATTTGTGTGTGTATGTCCTGATGTGAAGGACATCCGTGTCCCTGAACATTTTACTATGTAAAATTTCAAATATTTTAAACTAACTGAGAATTGTTATGAACTGATTATATACAATCTATATTGGTGGATGTTCTGTGAGCATTTGAAATGATGTGTCTTTGTTCTTATTCAGTTTAAAATTTAATCTTCCTTGTATTGTCCTATTTGTACCATGAGTTATTTAGCAGTGTTTATTTAAATTTAAATATTTGAGTATTTTCTTTTTCTTGTTTTCTTTCTTATTTTATTTTACTTTAAGTTCTGGGATACTTGTGCAGAACATACAGGTTTGTTACATAGGTATACATGTGCCATGGTGGTTTGCTGCATCTATCAACCCATCACCTAGGTGTTAAGCTCCAAATGCATTAGGTATTTATCCTATTCTTTCCCTCCTCTTGTCCCCCCCCCACCCAGACAGGTCCTCATGTATGATCTGACCATCTCTGTGTTCACGCGTTCTCATTGTTCAACTCCCACTTATGAGTGAGAACATACAATATTTGGTTTTCTGTTTCTGTGTTATTTTGCTAAAGATAATAGCTTCCAGCTTCATCTATGTCCCTGCAAAAGACATAATTTCATTCTTTTTTATGGCTGCATAGTATTCCATGGTATATATATATATACCACATTATTCTTTATCCCATCTATTACTGATGGACATTTGGGTTGGTTCCATGTCTTTGCTATTGTAAAAGGTGCTGCAATAAACATACATGTACATGTGTCTTTATAGCAGAATAATTTATATTCCTTTGGGTATACACCTAGTAATGACATTGCTGGGTCAAATGATATTTCTGCTTCTAGATCCTTGAGGAATTGCCACACCGTCTTCCTCAATGTTTGAACTAATTTACATTCCCACTAAAAGTGTAAAAGTGTTTCTATTTCTCCACAGCCTCACCAGCATCTATTGTTTCTTGACTTTTTAGTAATCACCATTCTGACTGGCTTGAGATGGTATCTCACTGTCATAGAGAAACGTGATTTGCATTTCTCTAATGATCAGTGATGTTGAGCTTTTTACATGTTTGTTGTCTGCATAAATGTCTTCTTTTAAGGAGTATCTGTTCATATCTTCTGTGCAATTTTTGATGGGGTTGTTTGCTTTTTTTCTTGTAAACTTGTTTAAGTTTCTTGTAGATTCTGGCTATCAGACCTTTGTCAGATGCGTGGATTGCAAAAATTTTCTCCCATTCCGTAGGTTGCCTGTTCACTCTGATGCTAGTTTCTTTTGCTATACAGACACCCTTTGGCTTAATTAGATCTCATTTGTCAATTTTGGTTTTTGTTGCAATCACTTTTGGTGTTTTTGTCATGAAGTCTTTTCCCATGCCTGCGTCCTGAATGGTATTGCCTAAGTCTTCTTCTAGGGATTGTGTGGTTTTGGGTTTTACATTTAAGTCTTTAATCCATCTTAATTTTTGTAAAAGGTGTAAGGAAGGGGCCCCATTTTAGTTTTCTGCATATGGCTAGCCAGTTTTCCCAGTACCATTTGTTAAATAGGGAATCCTTTCTCCATTGCTTGTTTTTGTCAGGTTTGTCAAAGATCAGATGGTTGCAGATGTGTAGTATTATTTCTGAGGTCTCTGTTCTGTTTCTCTGGTCTATATATCTGTTTTGATACCAGTATCATGCTGTTTTGGTTACTGTAGCCTTGTAGTATAATTTGAAGTCAGAAAGTATGATGCCTCCAGCTTTGTTCTTTTTGCTTAGGATTTTCTTGGCTATATGGGTTGTTTTGCATTCCACATGAAATGTAAAGTGTTTTTTTCTAATTCTTTGAAGAATGTTAATGGTAGTTTGATGGGAATAGCATTCAATTTCTAAATGACTTTGGGCATTATGTCCATTTTCACAATATTGATTCTTCCTGTCCATGAGAACGGAATGTTTTAGCCAATATCATACTGAATAGGCAGAAGCTGGAAGCATTCCCAGCACAAGACAAGGATGCTGTCTCTTTTACCACTCCTATTCAACATAGTATTGGAAGTTCTGGCCAGGGCAATCAAGCAAGAGAAAGAAATAAAGAGTATTCAAACAGGACTCAAATTGTCTCTGTTTGCAGTCAACATCATTCTATGTTTAGAAAACCCCAGTGTCTCAGCAAAAAACCTCCTTAAACTGATAAGAAACTTCAGCAAAGTCTCAGGATACAAAATCAATGTGCAAAAATCACAAGCGTTCCTATACACCAATTATAGACAAGCAGAGACCCAACTCATGAATGAACTCTCATTGACAATTGCTGCAAAGAGAATAAAATATCTAGGGATATAGCTTACAAAGGGATGTGAAAGACCCCTTCAAGGAGAACTGAAAACCACTTCTCAAGGAAATAAGAGAGGACACAAACAAATAAAAAACATATCTGAGTATTCTAGAAAGCTTTCTGTTACTGATTTTTAGTTTAATTTTGTTGTGGCTAAAGAACATACTCTCAGATCTCAATTTTTTAAAATTTGAGAAAGATTTTATAATCTGTTTTGGCAAGTATTAAATGTACACTTTAAAATGTGTGTGTGTTTGTATTTGTTATGAGTGTTTTGCATTTTTTTTTTTTTTGCCTTACTACTTTGTTGTGTATTACATCTCCTCCTTCTCTGGAACTCCAAGTTTACTAAAGAGTGTTTGACATTTTCACCATGTCTCATATGTTTCTTGTGCTTTGATCTTACCAATCAATTTCCTGTATATATTAATCATAATCATTTTGAAATTTGTTGTCTATTAACTTCAAAATATGGCTCTCCTATGGGTCTGCTTCTAGTCTCTTTCTTTCTCCCTGTATCCCTATATGCCCAGTAATTATATTTTATTAAATAATCGATATTGAGTTTGAAAATGTAAAATAATTAAGGCCCTGCATTGGGATATATTCTTCTAGAGAAGATCTAATTGTGTACCTGGTAGGCATTTAGGTTAGAGAAAAATCACCTTAATCCAAGTAGAGAGCAGTCAATTCACAAAGATCAGTCTTTGTAAGAGCTGATTCATCTCAAACTCTAATCTTGAATAGTCATCTTTGTGGGGTACCACTGAATGCCCAAGGCCTTAAAAAAAACTACTTTTACTATACCGTGTAGAGAAAAACTATAAAAGATTTTAAAATACTTTTAAACCCAGTTGCCCAGCCTCAGCAATATCAACCCCCAGCATTGATTCTGGTACCTTTAGATAAATTCCTCACCTTCAAGTTGTTCCTTTCCCATTTCAGAGCTATTCTGGGGCCAACTTATATTTGTTGTTGGCTTCTTTATTTCTTGTTTGCTTGCTTTGTTTGTGTGTGTATGTGTGTAGGTGGGGTGGCAGTGGGGGAAGGAGCCTGAGGGTTGCCTCTGACATATTCCCTAACAATTGTGGGATTAGAATTTTCTATAAGATGTGTACCTCCGTCCACTGTTCATTGTACAGCAGGACTCTCTCAGAATTTCTTGGCATTTATAGTTCTAAAAATGGAAATATCTCAAAATATCAGAATTTGTCAATTTCATATGTATCTAGTTATTTCTCATATGTTTTGTTTATGTCTGCTTCTGTAATGTAAGCTCCATGAGGTCATAAAGTTTGCTGTGTTGTTTTATTTTGTCTCCACAGTCTAGCATAAACACTTTGCACATGATCATCATTCATTAAATGTCTGAATTGAATGAATGGATGAAAGGGTAGATGTGCAGACGAATGGACAGAGGCTAACAGCAGTCTTTATTACCACTGCCTAGCAGTGTACTTAATATCTTACAGGCACTCAAATGTATGTGCTGAGTAACTCAGTTGTATACAGATGAGGGAAAAATGTTGGTGCATGCAAACAGGACTGCAGAGTCTTTTCCCACTAGGCTGATCCCACTTAGAATGGGGTCCTACGAATGAATCTTAGTACCTTTGTGGGTCACCAAGGGCTAAGCATAGGTAGTTATTCAGTAAGTGTTAGTGATAATGGTCATCAGCTGAATTCAGTCAAACTTCTCATAGATGTGCTTTCAGTTAGAAGCTGTTTTCCTAGCACTTTGCTTTGGACACAATCTACTGCTTCTACTTTGCTCGTGTGTGCATAAACACAAAAGTATACTGAAAGTCACTACTTGTTGAGTACCAGCCTGCGAGGAGAGACTAATGCTCTTACTTATCACTATATCCCAAGGACTAGGACAATAAATATTTTTAAACTAAATTAATAAGTGTATGACTGGTAGTGAATAAATGAAGATTCCCTATTTAGTAATAGCAGATAAAAAAGTTATCTGAACAATAAGCAAGACCCTTTACTCAAAAGCTTGTAAAAAATTCCAGAAATGAAATAGTATGTAAGCTTGCAAGAAAAAAAAAAAAGTGTGGTTATTGCTCAAGTCACAAGGGAGCCTCGGATATTCACTCTTTAAGATTCTGTTTACTTTTGCAATATCATCTATATACAATGCAAAGGTTTCATTTATTTATAGTAATCTATAGAAATCTATTTGTGTCAATGGCTTCTGATGTTGGTTAGAGTCTGCTATTATAAATACTTTACATCTAATATTATAAATATCCATAGTAGATTATCATATTTGTACATTTCTTTCTTCCAAACTTGAAATTATTGGTTATAAAACTTACATATTTATTTTTCTATCATTGCTATGAACATGGTAGTCTATATTGAATATAGGTTTAAAATATTCCTGAAATTTTCTTACCTTTACAGAGACACTGCATATGACTTTCATTTTCTAAGTTTGTACCCCATTTCTCCTACTCTTTGCTTTACATTCCTAGATGAAAGGGATCCTCATTGCCCAGACTTTCTCCTCCTTCATCAACTATGATTATCTTAATTTTCAAATCATAAGATGGGATAAACAATGTCTGGTAGTTACTTAAATGATCTGGAAATTATGCACCCACCACCACTTTTGTCATCTCTACAAATGAAAGAATCAAAAGAACTTCCCTCTTTGGGTTCTGACCTTGGAAACACACCCACAGCTTTCATCATCTCCCACAGCCTTTCCTGCTGGGAACAGACCAGCACAGTCCCCCAGACAGCTGTTAGAGCTCAGAATCAATTTACTTTGGGGTGAGGACTTGAGGGACACAGATGGGTGAATTACAGGTGTTCAGCTTAGTGGCAGGCCCTGCTTGGCACAGTTTAATATGAGCTCCCACTTGTTTCAGCTGCAGGGCAGCAAAGCTGTCACTCTTTGCCCTGGAGAGGGCTGGCAGGTTTTGGCTGGGTGCCATATACAATCCTAGCTACAAGGTCAACTGCACATTTCTGGTTTTTGGAAGCTGTTACAAGTTGAGCTAGTCACTGACTATACCTTTAACTTGGATCAAGTTTCTCTCTTTAGATTTTTACTGAGACTCCAGAGTGACTGTTTGTCCCATTCAGTGGCACTATCCAGGAACCTACTGCTGTAGTTTCTGCTCCATGTTTCTGTCAACCGTGCATGCTTGCTTCATTGCTTTTTCTGTTTTCTACTTATTTGCAATTTCTAATTTTTTATTCTATAACATAATTCACTTCTTCCCTACAATCAGTTCTGATACTTTTGGGCATTTACCTCATGCATAATTGATATAAGAACTCTGAAAGAAGAGGAACTCAGTTCTATGAAAACTTAAGTTAATTTAGGGAGAGAGGGAGAATCATTTAGGTTCCAACGGGTTGAGTACTTTTCCAAATCAAAACCTACAAAGAATTGGACAGTGGAAATAATAAAATAAAATGCCCCAGCATTTTAGCCATTCTAGACATCAGTGGATCTCATCAGCATGTAGGGATTGAGTTCCAGGCAAATTATTCTGAAAACCAGAATTGCCTTGGAAATAGAAAAAACATTTTTAAGGCAATGAAGATACAGGCCCTGGAATAGGATTCATTTCCCTACATTCGCATGCATTTATGGTTTGAAATCAGGCCAGGCATGCCCTATCCCGGCCATAGCATGACCTCTGCAAAATCGTATCTATCATTGAAAAGGCCCTGCTTTCCGTAACTCCTTCTGATATGCTGCCAAAAATTCAAACAGCTATTCCGATTACACTTTAATTGGTACTTTATATTCAACACATAAGAAAATTCACCATAAACAAAAGCTGTTCTTTCCTGAACTCTGTGAAGTTAAAGTATCTGGATCGTGTGTTAACTGTATAATATTTATGGAGTTCAGCTTGTGGATGAAGTCAGCCAAAGCCCATTTCTCCTCCTTAAGGCCATATATACTAAAGAATGCTTCATATATGATGATCTTGAAATAGCTTTGAAATTCCCACCCCTCAGAAATTCTTGCAATTTTAAAGAACAGACGAAATAATAAATAGTCAACTCAGCTGACCATTTTTCTGTTTTTTTCTTTTTATTCTTTGAGAAATCAATACTAATATCGTTGGCATTTATGTAATCAACCTTCTTCCAAGAATCTCGAAACACATATAAACTCTGCTGGTTGGTTACTTAAAAGTAATCACTTGCCCTGAAACCATAAACCAGGTCACATATGGAACTGGTTGTAAGAGTCGAATACTAAGCCCTAACATTTCTACCAGTAGTTTATGCCAATCTGTTACCCTCTCTCATTCACCTACATCCATCCAGCGAGGATCATTAAGGAGTTTGAGATGAAGACAGTAATTTAAGATGTGTGGACTCAATCAACCAAATTACTGAACATTTCCTCTGTGCTAGATCCCATAGTATGCATAAGGGACAGTGATAAATAATAGGTGGACTTTGCTGTCTAGAAATTCACCATCTCTAATGGGTAACAGTTATGAATGTCAGCATGTAATGAGCACCTACTCTGTTCTTTAAGCCCTTTATATGCATTAATTCACTTAGTCCTCACAGTTACTTTATGAAGTAAAGTCTAATATTACACCTGATGAACAGTGTCTACCTAAATATTAAGACGCTTATATTAAGCCTTGGTTGCTTCACATTATTTTTAAATTTTTTTTCAGACAGACTTCAGGTCCCTGTTGCATCTCTTCTTGATCTCTTTTCCTAGTCTCCTTCCCAGAAGGCAATTTCCCTTCTACAATTGATGTATATATTGCCTGTTTATTTTAATAAATATGCTCTGTATATCTACACATAAACACATATACATACACACAGATAAACAGCATATTGTATTGTTTTGTGTGTTTTTAAAATTTGTGCAAATTGTGTAATTCTTTAATATTCTTTTGTACCTTGATTTACTTGATTTTGCATATTTGAAATAATGTATGTTGACTCAAAAGAAATTGTGCATTGAATTGTAACAGTTACATAGTATGCTATTATATTATACACACAATTTATCAATCCATTCCACTGTTACTGGGCATTACTGTAGTGGATATTTTCAAATCACTACCAAAAATGGTTGTACTGTTTACATTCCTACTGGCAATAGATGAATGGTCCAGGTCCCCTATAACTTGAGTGGCACTGGGAGGTGCTACAAATTTAATTTATGTGAGTTTGATGGATATGAGAAATATTTTGTTATTAACTGATATTTTAATCCATATTTCTACATAATATTGACTAACATATACTTTCTTATGCTGTCTTTTTTCTGTTTTTTTTTTTTATATAAAGGCTACATTATTTTCAGAAAAGCTGTTAAAGAACATTTCTTTACATTACCTACAACGGTTTTAGAAATTAAGAATTTCTGTTTTTTAAAACTGTAGTTAGCCCTTTATAAAAATATTTTATAGGGTGAAAGGTGTAGATTAATTAAGTATTGGCATTTTATAGTTTCTACTATTTCATAAGTCAATGTTATTTTTATTATAAAATTTTAATATATTATCAATGTATAATATTTCTTGATTATGTCATGATTTTAAATCAATTTCTAATATTTATTATTTATGCACATTTCTTGTATTTCTTACTTGTGCCTTTTCTTTCTTTGGCCTGTCTCTCAAGGGAATGTTTAATTAATAATTCTAAAGAATGAGCTTTTGTTTTTGATATTTTTCTCCATTGTTTGATATTTCCTATCTTTTTAATTATTCTCTTCTGTTATTAGCAGCTTCTGTCCATTTGGAGGGAGGATCTGGAGAGGAAATTAACACTTTGGACTAAAACTTTAAGGGTTGAAGTCTGGTAGTTAAGATGACAGTTTTGCATCATTTTACTCTCCAGAAAACCTAAAGCATTAACCTGTATTAATGGTCAAAAATAGTGTGCCCAGGAGTCTGGCAAAAGCAATGAATATATTTGCTGGAGGAAGGCAACTTTAATCAAGTCTTGAATTTATTACTGAAAGTCAGTTTTTAAAAACAATGACCAGCACATAATCAGAAATAACTGGATACGTGAAGAATTGAAATACCATAAGGAAAAAAAAAAAAACAGGAAAAATAATACAGTATAGGAACAAACACAATAAAGTCTAAAAAACAGAATTACCAGGAAGACTATGTAACAACTGTGCTCTCTATATAAAATGAAAGTCAAGCTTTAAAATGTCAGCAGGGAACCAGCAACCATTAAATGTGACATCATAGAGTCAAAACTCAACAAAATATACATTCTAGAATTAGAGTAAAATAGCCAAAAAGATTAAATTAACAGCAAATTAGAAGAGTTGATAGAGAACTGTTGAACAAAAAGATTGGTCAGAAATCTATAATAAATCAGGAATGAAGAATAAATGAAAGATTGCAAATATACCAGAACACCTAACAGATATAGATCAATACACAGCTTTTTCTGCATTAATAAAACTATTCTGTATCTGTGCTGTCCAGTACAGTAGCCACTATATACATATAGATGTCAGGTACTTCATATATGGCCATCGAGATTGAAAAACTGACTGTTTAATTTTATTTAATTTTAGTTGGTTAAGTTTAACTTTATTACCCCCATGTGGCTAAAGACTAACATATTGAACAGTAAAGATATAGAGGAGACATATAAAGATTCTAACATGTAAGTAATAGAAATATCGGAAGCAAAAGAGGAGAGAAAGTGAAGCAGACATAATGTCTGTCTGAAGAGAAAAGGGCATAAATGATTTCATAACTGATGAAAGACACAAATTCACACATTCAAAAAACAAAAATATCAAGTGAGAATAAAAAATATTTCAGGTTTGTTATAGTGATTCTGAAGAAAATCAAGTACAAAGAGAAAAATTTTAAAAGGAGGCAGAGGAAAAAGGAGAGATTACTTTCAAACAAATAATATTTACTGACAGTTGATTTCTCAATTAACAATGGAAACAAAAATAGATACATTCGATGTGCTAAAAACAAACAAAAAACAACAATTAAAAAAACTCCCATACTGTAGTTTCATGCCCAGAGAAAATAACTTTCAAGAATAAAAGTAAAATAAAGTGATTTTAAGATCAAAATCAACAAAGACAGTTTAATACCAGCAGATGCTACCAATGGGAATTATAAAATATTCCCAGATGAAAGGTGAGAGATGTAAGAAGCAAAAAGAACCATGAAAATGATAAATATGTAGGTAAACTATAAGGAATAATACTATAAAAAACAAATGATAATTCCTTGTGAACTCTCTTTTTTTTTCTCTTTTTCCCTGTGTACTCCCATGTTATGTTGAAGTTGTTTACCTACACGACTGAAATTTGTGCTTTTTTTGGTCAGTGATCTATGTTAAAGAGTCCAATAAAGCAGCACAATATTAATGCTGCTTGTAAGAAGAAATGGATGAATGAAATAGAGCCAAGGAAGTTATTTAGTTGTTCCCTAGTGATGGGGCAAAAATATTAAAGCACTGAGCTTCAGAGAGAGGTAACAACTTTGAGGAGTTGAGTCTCAAAATAGTCACTTGTGGCACTTCAGCATTTTCAGATAATATCACAGACCTGATATTTCTGACTTATGATTCTTATAATAAAAGTCCTGAGATATCATTCGAGATCTTGACTTTGGTCAAGTTACCAAAACTTTCCAATCCTCATTTTCTTAACCTTTGAACCAACACATTTTGCACGGCTGCTGCACAGAGAACCACACTTGGCTCCTCTTCACTAACTTCCCTGAAATACTATTGACCCCTTGGCAATGCACTCTCAGACCTTTTCTCTGACTTTATTTATTTATTTATTTTTGTTGTTTCCTTTCTAACTGTTTGGGTACTTCCTCAGGAGCGCATTCAGGCCTATGATTTGTATCCTGTTTCTCTCTCTCCCTTTGTCTTTTTCATCAGCGTTTTTTGAGAACTTTTCAAATTGTACTTTATGTTCCCATCTTAAGTTCAAATAGTGCTAATTCTTTATTTACCACTTCACATGCAGACTTTGTTTTCATATTATTAGAAGTTTTGTCTGATCCTTTTACTTATGTCATTTTTAAGGCTCGTCTTTGAAGATTAATTTGTAGGTATATTTTATATCCAATTAAATATATTTTAAAATATTTTTCAGTTGACTCATCTGTGAATGAGAGAACATTTATCAAGAACTGATGTTTGTCAATAAGGGTACATGGTCTTCATTTGTGAAAACACACTCATTTAGATATTAAGATTGATTTGTTTATTGTTCAGTTTCTTACTGTCTTCCATGGGAGGAGTATATTTTCCTTCCCTGGAAGACAGGCTAATTGTACAGAAACTAGTACAATTTCTAATATCTAATCAACTTTCATATTATTGAGCACTGCTGCAGAGGTGGCTTTTTCAACTCCAACTGACATTCTGAAGAAAAGAAATGCATAACTACTACCTCTGCAATGTACTATTACCATGAGTTTTCCTGACTACATTCTTGCCAAAGCAGTATAATTTTGCAGTGTACCATGGCAATATGTGCTAAAAGATCTTTTTTTTCTAATTCTCCAGTTGGTTTTTGGAAGTTGAAGTCTCCAAAAGTTGTAATAAAAAAATACTTTGCCTCAAAAAGGTAGCATTTATAGAAGAATTCTCCAGTTTTTTCCTTATTTCAGACTTTTCTGGGTAATTTTTTCTGCTTCCTCAGTAAACTATGAGTTCACTAAGGTTGGACTTCCACACCCCAGGCCCATTTGAATTCACCTTATATGGATCTTGGTCATGGAATGCTCTTTGCTCTTCCTCACTTGTGTTTTATGTATTGGATTGGAAAGCTGTGTTAAGAACTTCTAGTAATGTGCCATTTTAAATTGAGGAAGGTTCTTATGTATCTAATAACATTTCCCTCTCTCTTAGAATATTCTGTATTTTGTACTTTTTACTGGGTCAAGTATACTATTTTCCTTGTCACAATAATTCAAATTTAACTCTATAAAAATACAGACTTTTAAAAATAAAATTTGGGTAGAATATAGGATTTTAGAAGCTGTGGCTCTCTGATGTTTCCAAGGATTCAGTATGGGTACCCAAGAGAGCATTTATTTTAATATTTTATTGTAAAAAAAATTAAACATGCAGCAGAAGTGAAAGAATTCTGCAAGAAACAGACTTGCACCTACCATCTATATTTTACCTTTAATATTTTTCTCTACTTGTTTCATCACATGTCTGTCCATTGATCCATCAGCTAATTTGTCAGTTTGGATGCATTTCAAAGTAAATTGAGAAAACTAGTATACTTCTTCTTAAATCATTCTGTATAAATATTATTAGAGTTCACTATTTGTTTACCTTTTTCTTTATTTATGTAAAAATTTACATGTAAGGTTAATGTACATTCATTGAGTTTTACAAACACACACCTGTGTAATGCAGACCCCTATCAAGTTATAGAATATTGCCATCACCCTTTTACTCTTTCAAAAAGTACAATTCTAGGATATTATACTCTGACAAAGTTAGAAAGGAGGCAATTTCCTCCAGAAACACCCTCAAGGTTGCCTCAGTTTCCCCACTACATTTATGTGCCGGTAGAAAAGGAATTCTTTCTTCCCTGTAGTTTCTTAGATTTTGTACTTTTGGTACAGAATTTAGTGTTTAGGAGTGTGGAGAGTAAAGAGGCAAATGGAAACAGAAAAAGCCATGTCATCATTAAAAATAAACAGAGACACAAATATGTCAGAGGGCAGAGGCAGGCACTTCATTGTGCAAGTGATTTATGAGGAAGCTAATTTTAAACAAGTTTGGGCTTCGTGGTGCCTTGCAGTCAAACAAACAAGCAAAGCGCCCTCTCGACAGCAGCTGAGAGCTGCTGATCTCCTCAAGGAGTAATCTCATTTTCTTGGTGGTGTAAAAGGCACTAAGTGGCTGTTTTCTGTCTAAGGAAACCCTGGCTGAGTCATTGAAAGCAGGCCCTATTAAATGCCAGAGAGTAACAAGACAAAGTCCTGCCCTCTACAAGTCAAAGCCACAAAACAAAACACTGACACATTAACAACAAATAAAGCAGGAGGCTTCCCTCTGTGTATTTCATGTTCTACATTTTTTCCCCCTTTAAATGGCACTAGGACATGAGAGAGAGGACCTGGCCACCCAGGAAATTAGCCATGGCTCTCTGGCCTGGCTATTCATGTCTGTTTTGTAACACAGATCAGGCAGGCACTGAGAGTTATACCTGGGGGAGCCAGTCAAAGAGCTGGGAACGCAGAAACAGGAGAGGCAAGCTGTCCAGGCTCATATGTGCAGGAGGCATTGCAATGCTGTACAAGGTGGCCAGCTTAGGATTAATGGAATCTATCTTTAGATTGGAGGCCCTGGGCTATTAGTTTTCTCTGCCTTTCAGGTTTGAGGCTTTTCCAAATGCCAATGCTGAAAAATCTGTAGTTCAATAGTCTGCTGCATGGGAAATTCTTATAACCAAGCAGAGGTAAGGGGGTGTGTGTGTGTGTGTGTGTGTGTGTGTGTGTGTGTGGTGTGTAGGGATTGGATGTCAGCAGTAATTTCAGTGAATGAACATTTAATACAGACCCTCAATATATAAGGTTCAAAAGCCACCTGAAAGGTATAAAAAGATTGAGGTGCCAGATTAAAGAGAGAATTTCTTTGGGAAAATATGTTGGAGTATTTTTCCTACTGCCATTCCAAGAAGGAGGCGTAGGGAGTTAGATTGCTTCCTTTGGATATAGTGAATAGGGTGGATATTTCAGAGGGTTCCAATAATCAGTGAGACCTGAGCACTGATAAAATGAGAACTGAAATCGTTTGTGCATTTGGAGTCAGCTCTTGCAGGGTCTGGTTTTGCCAAGTATTTTTTCTTAGGTTCCTTAATAGTGGGAGGTCTGGAGGTCCTGGGAAGAGGCTGAGGAGGCAAGGGCATTGGCAGAGGATTTGAGGGGAGCTCAGAGCAGAAGTTGTCTATCAATTGTTACAAGAGGACTTCAAGCCATGCAAAACCAGTTTGCTTTACTAGTGCATACCAGTTAACTGGCAGACCTGAACAGCAGATGGAGTAGGGGCTGCTGGGGTTACAGAGTACCTGCACTTCTGCCAAGCACTGGTAAAGATGCACGCTTCCCATGGAGATGTCAGCCATGTGAGCAGGAGGAAAAGAAAAATCCCTTTAAAGGAATTTTGCCCAAGAAGGTTGTCTGGAAGGGAGACAGGACGACAGCAGAGACATTATGTGGTGGAGAAGAAACCCAAAAAACCAAGGTGCTTTTATGCTATAAACTCCCTCAGCAGTGTTTGGCAATAGATGACCCTTCTTAGATTACTGTTTTTAAGTACATAAATTAAATCCATAGAATTGCCAAAGGAATCCTATTTAAGTAGAGTTATCAAAATACTTCAAAATTCTTATAACATTAAA
Source organism: Saimiri boliviensis (assembly GCF_048565385.1). Taxonomy (NCBI): domain Eukaryota; kingdom Metazoa; phylum Chordata; class Mammalia; order Primates; family Cebidae; genus Saimiri; species Saimiri boliviensis. The sequence continues at coordinate 103,969,788 of NC_133457.1, read as the reverse complement.
TAACCAGATTTAGCATCAGTCCTACAACCAACCATTATTTTCATAATTTTAAAACACTGAGAAGTGTAAACAACATTTTGAAATACCTTCACAATTGCAATGTAATATCAAACTATCTGTATATGGGTGCCCATTAACTAAGGTATTTTTAAGCCTCCACCTCTTTTCTCTCCTGACTTCAACCAGGAGGTTCGAAGAACACCAGGCTGTGGTAGGGGACGGAAGGAGACAACAGAGTAGAAAAGACAAAGTCCCTCTTTCCCCATCAGTGGATTTCCAACCTATTGCAGGTTCAAGTGTGGAGACAGGCTTTAACTTTGAGTGAAGTTCAAAATATCAAATATTACATTAACTCAGTGAACAGAGAATGTTTTAAGCAACTAAAGTGCCTGGAGATTCTTTGCTTATTTCAGAGGTAATCAGGAAGCCTCTGCCCTGGAGTTCATCCAGGGGTAGGGAAAGATCTGATCCACAGCACAGGTTTGAGTGAGCAATTACGGGGGAAATGAAGTCGCTTTGGGATTGCATCCTGTGAGTCCTGCTGGCCCAATATACCAATCTCATAAAGATGTAAGGTGTATGTATGTGTGTGTGTGTGTGTGTGTGTGTGTGTGTGTGCGTGCATGCATGTGTGTGTGTGCATGCAATTAAAAAAAAAGTTTCTCTGCCTGAAAAATAAAACATTATGGTGGGAAGGAGCATGATCTATCAAACAAACTGCCTGTGAAAAAATTCTAGTGGGACCACTTACTGAAAAACCTTGATTAAGTTCCTTAACCCTTCTTTGTCTTAGTTTACTCATCTGTAAAATGGGGCTATTGGTAATGTTTTATGTAGCTCATAAGGATAAAAACATGATTAAATGCATTAATATACACAAAATTCTTAGAACAATGCCTGGAATGCCTGGTGCTATACAATTATAAGTTATATGGTTGTTGTTATTAATTGAATTACTTTTCCCCCTGACATTTGCAATGTCCTCTCAAGAACCTCCATTGAACCCTAAAGATCTGAAAAATAAGAGTTGGATACCACAATTTTAGAACATCTGTATTTGCCTCCTAGAGGTTGGATATTTTGGCTAATTCTACACTCCATGCTCTAGTGAAAGAAATGTCTCAACCACCTGGACCATCTGTGTCCCCTGTATTTCCCAAGGGACTACACCTGACCAACCCCCTCCCAGGCAGTCTCTAGGTCATTGCCCAGGCATTTGTGTTGTTTCATCATCTCAGAAAAAGCTGTCATGAACCCACTACACTGTAAGATAAAACCTTTAGAAGCTATTTATGCAGAAAGTAGTTGTTAAATATTGCAGGTAGCTAAGGGCCTTTTCAGTTGCTAAGGGAGGTGTTACACTTCAATTTCAGCAACAACAAACCAAACAGCTGTGGATACACCTGACGTGTGGATAGATGTTTCTGGCAGTTGTGGTGGAATTAAAATATTATTGGGCCAGGATCAAGCAATCTTGTATTTAAAATACCGTTCATCACTCACCAACTGAGTGAAATTTAGTATGCTCCTTAATGTCTCTGAAACTTAGTTCCCTTTTAGGCATAACCCAGATAACCAATAACTTCTTTGCACAATTGTGGAAATTACATGAGATAAGGCTTAGGTGTTCAGTTAGTGTTGACATTCCCTCCACCTTTTCCATGAGAGGAATGCTATTCAGATGTCAGTGGTAGATCTCTGTTCCACTGCAGAGAAAGCTAAGCATGACTCAACATTACTTCTTCCCCACTTATAAATTCAATTGTCTGTGGAAGTCTTAACACTCTTCAGTATTCCTTGTGAATTCCATGTGAGAGGGTGGAAATGGAGGGTCATATTCCTCCAAGTGGCTCAGCATTGCAGACTCTTATGTCTGAGCATGCTATCTTTGTATCACATCACTTTACCCAGTAGGAAATGCTCTGCCCTCTCTTTAGTTTTCACAAACAGGAAGAGGACCTCTATCTACTCCTGTGCTCCATTAATCAGTTACATAGATTGTGTTGAAAATGTAGAAGGCATAGTGGAGTGGATACTCACTTCCTGGCAACATGTTAACTCCTCTTTCTTACATACCCTTTGGCCGTCCTGTCACCATGAACAGTCCCTGTACCTCCCACATATAAGCACATATACTCTCCATTTTGTTAGATCTTCTCCCCTTCTCATCCTCATTTCTTTTTTTTTATACCAGTTCAAGCAACTATCAGCAACATGATTTCTCTCTTGCTACTGCGGATTGGCTTCCCACAGTCTTTGATATCCTGATACTGCTATTCCTGCTGTGAGTGTATCTATTAGCTAATGCTGAGTAAGAATACATGCCAAAATTCAGGAACTTTAAAATAAACACTTATTGTTGGTTGCTAATCTATTTGTGAGTTGCATGTCTCTAGGTTGAGCTCAGCTGATCCCAGCAGGCTTTGCTCACTTTGGCAGTCAGCTGGGAGTTGGCTGATCTAGAATGGCATCACTGGAATGGTTGACTGAATACTGACTATGGAAATGCACATGCTTGGGTTGTGGGTTGCTCCTCATGCAGCAGAGTAGCCTGGATGTATTCATATAGCAGAGCAGAATTTCAAGAAAGCCACCACAATGTGTGAAAAGGCCTTTGAGACCTAGCCTCGGAGTGGTGGATTATCACTCTCACCACATTCTGTCAAAGCAAGTCACAAAACCAGTTTAGATTTAATGGTGGACAAATAGATTTTCATCTTGAGGAGAGAAGCTGCAAAGTCATATTGCAAGGGGAGTTGAGTACAGGGAGGAGAAATGTTTGTGCTATTTTTGCAATCAATCTACCACACTCTGGCTCATCCATGCCAAAATGCCTCTTGAAGGTATTTTCACAAGAAAAATTTCCTCCATGGGAGAAGTTATGGTGCTAGCTCTCGATATAATAAAAACATTTTTTTACCACATTAGAGAAAAGTGACTCAGCTTCCTTTGAGAAAGACAATTGCAAAGGTCACTTTGCTTGTTATCTTGTGTCCTGTTTCTGGAGAAAAGAAAGCTGAGACCTAAGACCTATTTGTTCCCAAAACTAGAGAAGTTTGCCTTCCCTGGAGGGAAGGGTAGACTGAGAAACGTATATGAAGACTTTTAGGATAAGTGATTCTGTGGGAAATGGAGCACTATTGTATTGCTCCACAAGGTGCAAAATAATGGCTTATGGATTTGAAAGATGACATAATAGCACTTTGCCAAGTTGCAAAGAATCACTGAAATACTGCGTCTTCTCCCTCCTCTTCTCTGCCTCATTTCTTGAAGCTTAACATAAAGGTAGGTATTAAAGATTCATAGCCATTAGGGTACCAGTTGGGACACCAGTGTCTATTGCTTTAAAATTTTGCTGATAATATCACATATTTTCTGTATGATAATTGAACCCAATTATCTTGTTAAATTTATTTGAAGTGTTGTTAAAAATTAGTCAAACCTGTTTCAATAGCCGTGATATATAGTTTTAGTGAATTCAATGTAAACTATTAAAATAGTTTTTAAGAAAAAGATACCCCTTTGGCCCAAGAAATAATTTAAAGAGGATGCTAGCAAATTGGTCCTCTCATAGATAAAAACTAGAAAACTTACTGGGAAACATTTTGGCTATAAACTATTTAGCTAAAAACTTGCCCAGTAATTCAAATTCTGATTATAAATAGGAAATATATCTAAATATGTAAATAAGCTATATGCACACACTATACTATGAAAAATAAATTCATTACTATGAAAAAGTACAGCTTGACACATAAATTATATTTTGTAATGATTTTAATGTATAATTTTTGTTAGAATACATTAACCAGAATTAAGAATATAGCATGAATTTTAAGACATCTATTCATCCTGCCTATAATGTACCTAACATTTTTCTGTGGTGAGAAATGGTTTCCAAGAAATAAATGAATAAATAAATCTAGACACACATTATTCCTCTGTCTTGTTTTATTTCTATTATTTATCTATTCATTTATCTGCTCATTCATTCAATTCTCATTGAGGCCCCAGTACATGTCAAGCACTGTGTTATATATTTTAAGAAGGGACTTTATTTAGTCATTCTATTAACTGAAGGTTAACTATTGTTCCTCCATTTTAGAGATGAAACAACAGAAGTTTGAAAATATAAATAACTTCCTTAAGCAAGTAACTAAGCTAGGCAGAATGCTAATTTAGAACTTGCTGACTTCAAAACCTGAGGTTTAATGATAAATACATGGAAAATGAACTCAGTTTCACACTATGTACATGTGTGCTCTGATACACTAAACACATTACATTCAAAATTGAGAGACTGCCATGGCCCCTGCATAGCAATGTGATCTTTCCAGTACTCAGATGGTATAATAAAAAATAAGACCTATTTTGCTAATGAGTAATAACAGGAACTTACTGAAAATGCAGATCTGGTGCCTAAGTCAAGTAGAGAGTAAAGTTTCTTTTTTTACTTTTTCTTTCTTTCTTTCTTTTCTTTTTTTTTTTTTTCTTTTTTTGAGACAGGGTCTCCCTTTGTCCCCCAGGCTGGAGTGCAGTGGCAAGATCACAGCTTACTGAAGCCTCTCAACCTCCTGCAGGCTTAAGAGATCCTCCTACCTCAGCCCCCAAGTAGCTATATTTTGTATTTTTTGTAGAAACAGGGTCTCACTATGTCACCCAGTCTCATCTTGAACTCCTGAGCTCAAGTGATGTGATGGGCCAATTGACAGAAGCAGTAGGCTTCAGAAGGTTGGGAATAAACTACTGAGCTGAAAGAGCATGTTCTAACCCAATGCAAAGAGGCTTAGAACCTTGATAAAAGGTTGCAGGGGCTGCTAACTAGAATAACCAGGTTGGAGAGAAACATAAATGAATGGATGGAGCGGAAAAACAAAGCATGAGAATGTTGTGAAGCATACACAAGTTCAATAGCCGAATTGACGAAGAATATCAGAGACTGAAAAACCATCTGGCTGAAATTAGGCATGCAGACAAGATTAGAGAAAAAAAAAATAATGGAAAGGAACTAACAAAACCACCAAGAAATGTAGGACTATGTAAAAAGACCGAACCTATGATTGATTGGAGTACTTGAAAGAAACAGGGAGAATGGAACCAAGTTGGAAAACACGCTTCAGGATATTTTCCAGGGGAACTTCCCCCACCTAGCATGACAGGCCAACATTCAAATTCAGGAAATATAGAGAACACCACCAAGATATTCCATGAGAAGATCAACCCCTAGACACAGAATCATTAGATTCTCTAAGATTGAAATGAAGGAAAAAAATGTTAAGGACAGCCAGAGAAAAAGGCCAGGTAACTTACAAAGGGAAGCCCTTCAGACCAATAGCAGACTTCTCAGCAGAAACTCTAAGCCAGAAGAGAGTGGTAACCAATATTCAACATTCTTAAAGAAAAGAATGTTCAACCCAGAATTTCATATCCAACCAAACTAAGCTTCATAAGCAAAGGAGAAATAAAATCATTTCAGACAAGCAAATGCTAAGGGATTTTGTCACCACTAGGCCTGCCTTCAAAGAGCTCCCGAAGGAAGACTAAATATAGAAAAGAAAAGCTGGTCCCAGCCACTGCAAAAACACACCAAAATATAAAGACCAGTAACAGTATAAAGAAAATGCATCAAGTGCGGAAAACAACCAGATGGCATCATGATGACAGGATCGAGTTCACACATAACAATATTAACCTTAAATGTAAATGGGGTAAATGCCCCAATTAAAAAACACAGACTGGCAAATTGGATAAAGAGTCAAAACCCATCTGTGTGTTGGGTTCAGAAGACCCATCTCCTGTCCAAAGACATGCATAGGCACAAAATAAAGGAATGGAGGAAAATTTAAGCAAATGGAAAGAAAAAAAAAAAAAAGCAGGGGTTGCAATCCTAGTCTCTGACAAAACAAACTTTAAACCAACAAAGATCAGAAGAGACAAAGAATAGCAATATATAATAGTACAGGGATCAGTTTAACAAAAAGAGTTAACTATCCTAAATACATATATACACCCAAAACAGGAGAACCCACATTCATAAAAAAAGTTATTAGAGACTTACAAAGAGACTTAGACTCCCACACAATAATAATGGGAGACTTTACCACCCACTGTGAATATTAGACAGATCAATAAGACAGAAAATTAACAAAGATATTCAGGACTTGAACTCAGCTCTGATTCAAGTGGACCTAGTAAATGTATACAGAACTCTCCACCCCAAATCAACAGAATATACATTCTTCTCAGTGCCACATGGTGCTTATTCTAAAATTGACCAAATAATTGGTACTTATTCTAAAATTGATCAAATAATTGGAAGTAAAACACTGAAATCATAACAAACAGTCTCTCAGACTATGATGCAATCAAATTAGAACTCAGAATTAAGAAACCACACAACTACATGGAAATTGAACAACCTGCTCCTGAAAGACTCCTGGGTAAATAATGAAATTAAGGCAGAAATCAAGAAGTTCTTTGAAACCAACGAGAACAAAGAGACAACATACCAGAATCTCTGGGACACAGCTAAAGCAGTGTAAGAGGGAAATTTATAGCATGAAATGCTCACATAAGAAAGCTAGAAATATCCCAAATTGATTCCCTAACATCACAATTAAAAGAGCTAGAGAAGCAACAGCAAACAAATCCAAAAGCTAGCAGAAGACAAGAAATAACAGACTTTAAATCAACAGAGATTAAAAAAAAAAAAGTCAAAGAAAAGCATTACACAATGGTAAAGGGATCAACTCAAGATCAGAGAAGAACTGAAGGAGATGAGACACAAAAAATCTTTCAAAAAATCTATCCTGGAGCTGGTTTTTTGAAAAATTTGACAAAATAGATAGATTTCTAGCTAGACTAATAAAGAAGCAAAGAGAGAAGAATCAAATAGTCACAATAAACAATAATAAAAGGGATATCACCACTTACCCCATAGAAATACAAACTACCATCAGAGTTTACCATAAATATCTCTATGCATATAAATTAGAACATCTAGAAGAAATAGACAAATTCCTGGACATATACACCCTCCCAAGACCAAACCAGGAATAAGTCAAATACCTGAATAGGCCAATAACACAAGTTCTGAAATTGAGGCAGTAATTAATACCCTATCAGCTGAAAAAAAGCCCAGGACCAGACAGATTCACAGTTGAATTCTGCCAGAGGTACAAAAAGAAGCTGGTACCATTACTTCTGAAACTCTTCCATACAACTGAAAAGGAGGGACTCCCCACTAATTCATTTTATGAGGCCAGCATCATCCTGATACTAAAATCTGGCAGAGACACAACAACAACAACAAAAAACTTCAGTCCAATATCCCTGATGAACATCGATATAAACATCCTCAAAAAATTACTGGCAGACTGAATCTACAGCACATCAAAAAACTTATCCCCCATGATCAAGTCAGCTTCATTCCTGGGATGCAAGGCTGGTTCAATATATGAAAATCAATAAATGTAATCCATCACATAAACAGAATCAATGACAAAAACCCCACGATCATCTCAATAGATGCAGAAAAGGCCTTCAATAAAATTCAACATCCTTTTATGATAAAAGCTCCCAATAAAACTAGATATTGATGGAACATATTCCAAATAATAAGAACTACTTATAAAAAGAACTACTTATAAAAAGAACTACTTATAAAAACCACAGCCGATATTACACTGAATGGGCAAGGGCTGGAAACATTCCCTTTAAAAACTGGCACAAGACAAGGATACCCTCTATCACTACTCCTATTCAACACAGTATTGGAAATTCTGGCCAGGGCAATCAGGCAAGAGAAAAAAAATAAATGATGTTCAAATTGGAAGAGAGGAAGTCAAACTGTCTCTGTTTGCAAATGACATGCTTCTATGTTTAGAAAACCACATTGTCTCAGCCAAAAAACTCCTCAAGCTGATAAGCAACTTCAGCATAGTCTCAGTATACAAAATCAATGTGCAAAATTCACAAGAATTCTTATACACCAATAATAGACAAGCAGAGAGCCAAATCATGAATGAACTCCCATTCCCAATTACTACAAAGAGAATAAAATATATAGGAAAACAGCTAACAAGGGATATGAAGGACCTATTCAAGGAGAACTACAGACCACTCCTCAAGGAAATAAGAAAGCACATAAACAAATGGAAAAATATCCATCCTCATAGATAGGAAGAAGCAATATCATGAAAATGGCCATATAGATTCAATGCTATTCCCATCAAACCACTGACATTCTTCACAGAATTAGAGAAAACTACTTTAAATTTCACATTGAACCAAAAAAGATACCATATAGCCAAGACAATTCTAAGCAAGAAGAACAAAGCTGGAGGCATCACATTACTTGATTTCAAATTACATCACAAAACTACAGTAACAAAAACAGCATGATGGTGATACCAAAACAGACATACAAACCAATGAAACAGAACAGACACCTCAGAAATAATACCACATATCTACAACCATTTGATCTTTGACAAATGTGACAAAAACAAGCCACGGGGAAAGGACTCCCTATTTAATAAATAGTGCTGGAAAAACTGGCTAGCCATATGCAGAAAATTGAAACTGGACCCCTCTCTTATCAAGACTTAAATGTAAAACCCAAAGCCATAAAAATCCTAGAAGAAAACCTAGGCAATATCATTTAGGACACAGGCATGGGCAAAGATTTCATGATGAAAATGCCAAAAGCGATTGCAACAAAAGCCAAAAGACAGATGAGATTGAATTAAACTGAAGATCTTCTGCACAGCAAAGGAAACTAGCATGAGAGTGAACAAACAACCTACAGAATGTGAGAAAATCTGTGCATTCTACCCATCTGACAAAGGTCTAATATCCAGACCTTTGTCAAATTTATAAGAAAAAACAAACAACCATATCAAAAGGTGGGCAAAGGATATGAACAGACATTTCTCAAAAGAAGACATTTATGTGGCCAACAAACATATCAAAAAAAGTTTAACATCACTGATCATTAGGGAAATGCAAATCAAAACCATGACGAGATGCCATCTAATGCCAGTCAGAATGGTGATTATTAAAGTCAAGAAATAATAGATGTTGGTGAGGCTGTAGAGAAGCAGGAACACTTTTACACTGTTGGTGAAAATACAAATTAGTTCAACCATTGTGGAAGACAGTGTGGTGATTCCTCAAGGATCTAAAACCAGAAATACCATTTGACCCTGCAATCCCTTTACTGTGTATTTACCCAAAGTAATATAATTATTCTACTATAAAGACACATGCATGTATATGTTATTGCAGCACTATTTATGACAGTAAAGACATGGAACCAACCCAAACACCCATCAGTGATAGACTGGATAAAGAAAATGTGGTACATACACACCATGGAATCCTATGCAGCCATAAAAAAAAATGGACTCATGTTCTTTGCAGGGACATGGATGAAGCTGGGAACCATCACCCTCAGCAAACTAACAAAGGAACAGAAAACTAAGCATCACATGTTCTCATTCATAAGTGGGAGTTGAATAATGAGAACACGTGGACATAGGGAGGGGCACAACACACAATGGGGCCAATTGGGAGGTTGGGGAGTAAAGGGAGGGAGAGTATTAGGACAAACAGCTAATGCACGTGGGGCTTAAAACTTAGATGATGGGTTGATAGGTGCAGCAAAACACCATGGCACAAGTATACCTATGTAACAAACCTAAATGTTCTGCACTTGAATCCCAGAACTTTAAAAAAAAAAAAAAAAAAAAAAAAAAAGGCAATCTTTCAGATCCAAATGCAGGATCAATCTTTTGAAACTGTGTTATAAACACAAGGTGGGAATGGCATGGAGTGAGAATAGAGATTTTGTTGGTGAGAGTTCCTAACATACTTTGAAAAAGGATGTGTGGAGGTCATACTTTCAGTTATTGGATTTGATTATTTGGGCATAAAGCCTCAGTAAACATCTCCTTTATGGGAACCGAAGGAAGATTGCTTGCCCTTTTGAATGAGGCTTTATGGACAAAACCCCATTTCTCAGGGTAAGATGTGGTTTTGAACATCCTGGAAAAATACACCTACACCTGATTCATTGGAGCAGCTCTGGCCAGTATAGGGTTTCAGCCTTGCTTGAACTGGCAGCCCAGATGTTCCCCCAGAACCCAGCATATCCCCATGGAGCTAAGGAGTCACTCACCATGCACCACAATCCAAACAAAACCTTCTTTGTGAAACGGGAAGGGAGCTTCAGGTTGCACTCTCAGCCAGCTGCCAGTCCCTCTCAGCTTGGGACCCTTTCCTCCTCTCCCCAGGGCTCCATCAAAACTTTTAGCAGAAATATTTGCCTTTAGGCATCCACTATGTCAGAAGCCTGACAGCTTGTTTTTACATATATTTTGTTACACTCAAGCATGGGTACTGTTTTAAGGAAGAAATAAAGAAATAAGATGAAAAGTCTATTAGTTAAGCTTTGGTTAACTTTCCGTGTTTTTTGCTGTTTTTCTTTCTTTTTGTCCTAGTCAATGGATAGCTCTTAAATGAGCTTATTATATTCTCTAAGGAGTGATTTATCTGAGTTAATGAGTTATTCACAGGGAGACTAAGAATGCAAGCATGGTGGTAAATGACTTAGGCACACAGAAGAAAGAAGTTCTTCTCCAGGTGAGACTTTGCTTCAGATCCTAACTCAAGAAGTGTCAAAAGGAATATGTGACCTCTCTGTCTCTTTGATGACTTCTCTTTTTAGTGGTTGATTAAACCAGAGAGAACCTTATGGGAACTTGGCCATAGCAATATAAGCCACAAAGTTACAGCCATAAAAGTAGCAGTACCAGTTCTTCTTTGTCTTGTCTCTGTTTCTTGAATATCTTAGATCTCAGGAAATGTATCAACTGGATATTGCTGTGTAACAAACCACATCAAAACTCAGTGGCTTAAAAACAATAGCATTTTTCATTCACAAGTATATGGGCCAAAAAGATGGACCTTCTGATTTCATCTCCACTTACTGATACATCAGTTGCCAACCGTGGTAAACACTTCTTATCTTGGCTGGACTGTTTCACATGGTTGAGAGCATAGATGGCTAAAGCTGGTCAAGGATGTCCTTGGATGGGACAACTTGGCTCTTTTCCTCTTGGTTTCTTATCCTCCAGCAATGCAGCCCAGGCTTCTTCACAAAGTACCCACATCCTGTTGGTCAGTGCAGAACGTAAGGCCAAGTGCAGAGTCTTCCATAAGGACACAACTAAGTTGCGTGGACACAAAAGGACATGGAAAATTATGGGCATAATATGGGGTTGGATGTGATTCCCTTTTAGAAGACTCCTTCTGTTTTTGACTGCCTGCCCTAGAGCTGAGTGGTTAAGTTCGAATTTGAGTGAAAGGGAGGAGCTTTACTAGTGCATGATGTATTTTGGTTCACATCTGGCCAATGTCTACTGATTAATCCGTTAGAAGCCATTAGCAGAAGTGAGTGATTAGGCTCTGCCTAACCTCCAATATTTAGAAAGAAAAATGGGCAAAAAAAAAAAATCAAAGGAAATCAATGGTTCTTCATGCTCACTGGTGCCACTCTCACCTGGATAGTTGCCAAAGACCCCTGAAGACTCTCCTGTCTCTTGTCCTTGCTTTCTTTGTTCTTATAGTTGGTCCCCTTTCATTGAGACTTAATCCTGTCATAGCATTCATTCCATATTAAATTTGCCTATTTACTTATATACTTCTTCATCAGACCATAAGCTCCATGTAGGCAATGACTACACTGGTGGTTACAATTTTTTTCCCAACAATAAGGAGAATTTTTATGATTCACACAGCAGGTAATCAATACAAATTTGGTAAATCAATGACTACAAGGATAAATGAGTGACTAATCATGGATGTTGTTGATTTGATTATTTCACATCCTTACAATGGAATTGGAAACTAGATGCGTACAAGAAAGGCAGGATTCCTTACATAAGGAATCAGAATTACAATAATATTCCTGCCTTGCATGCCTCTAAAACAAAGCTCGAACAAATCAAAGAGATCAGGGATCTGTTATAATTACTGTGGTGATGTTTTCTAAATAAACAATTGGTACCCATGACCTAATAGGCCTTAGGGGGCCCTAGAATAGAGTATTTGAGATCAAGAATGTCTCATAAAAGTTTCATTTAAAATCCAACTCTACATCCCTATAAGGCAGCGCAACTCCAGGGATTAGAAGTGACTTGCTGTTCCTTCCACAGAGTCAGTCAGATATTTTTTAAATTTTATCTAACCTCTCTTCCACCCTGCGCCTCTCTCCTAGCAGTGGTTCTCTCGGGACTACTGGTTAAACTTGTATCATCCCTTCATTTTCATTCCTAGAGAAGATCAGCAGGGGTGTTTGAGATCATTCATAAAATGTTTCATACAATCACTTATTCTATGGTAGGTTCAGCCACCTAGAAGTCTTTTGTGTCATAGGTAATCTACTCAGAAATTCTCCTGACTTATGTGAATTTTACAGTAAGCGTGGGGAAGACAGAAAGGCCTACAGTGGGACAGAAATCTGCCTGGGTTTTAGCAGAAGCATTGATGTCAGGTCAGCTTCCATTGTTTCTCGCACTTGAATTTTGTAAGCAGTTCTTCTGAGCCTGCAACATGTCGGGAAATACGAGAGCAGTGAATAAGCATCAATATGATTAACTAAGGGAAATATAAAGTCTAAGGCTCCTAAGCCTCCATTCCAGAAATTCTGCTTTGGTATGCCTACAGTAAGACCAGGAATTGGCATTTAGCCAGCTACCCACTGAATTTTGCTACACTGACTCCATATTGAAAAATACTGGCATGAGGAAATTAACCAGGGAATTGTCTAGTTATTATTATTTTTTGGTCTTTTAAAGTATAATATTATTGCCGTGTACATTTGATTGAAATAAGCAATTGGTGGGAAAAGTTAACATCTTCTACAGGCCTTTCAATTGTAGCTCTGATTTCATAAAATTTCTCTATTTTCATTTATCTGGAAAATGAAAGAAACAAAACTAAAAGTGTATTGAGCTTGACATATTTGATATGTTTTCTTATAATTTTATCCAATGTAAGTTGTGATGGCTTTATTCAAGACCTTCCTTAGTCTAATACTTGTTTTTGTAACATTTCTGAAAAATACAGCATGAGTTCTTATACTCTTATTGCCAGGGAGTGGAAAAAGAGATAAACAGTTGGATAAATAATTGTTCTAAGGCTAGTGCTGTACCAGGAACATATACTCATGTGGGCCAGTTGGTGTAAGGGTAGAGTTTAAATTGGACCTTAGTGCTTATCTACTGTTTGATGATAGTATTTATCATGAAGCTGTCAGGAAGATAGTCTCATAAGCATGCTATTGGGAAGAAACCAAGTATGCTCAGTTGAGGCACTAGGGGTTTTTCCTTTTGCAAAAGGATCTGGTGGCTTTTCTGAAAGAGTCAATAAAGATAAAGCTTTAAACTTAAAATTGGATCTCAAGTCAAATAATTTCAAACAGAGAAAGGAGTCAAAACCTGCCCCAGAGACTGAAGGGATGCCTCGGTGAATGAAGTCTCCCTTTGACAGAAGATATGCCTGAGATGCCTAGGGACAATGCTAAATTCACGGTTGGCTAACGGAGATGGAGGACGTGTGGAAGGCACCATGGAACTCCACCTTATCCCCAACATGTAGATTTGTTACAAGTTTCTGGGAAAGCGAAAATGGAGCGATTAACTGACAGTTTACCAAATGAGGTAAACCACAGTGTGGCTGAGGAAATCAAAGCCTGTTTTCAGATGTTCTAGGTTTGTGTCCGTGAATGAGCTGTGTGGCCCTGAGCAGGTTTCTAAGCCTAGATGCTTTTGTTTCATCACTCTTCAAGTGATCATAAGTGAGATCATTTACACTGGAGTGCTTAATGCATTGCCTAGCATACAGTGAGTACTCTGTAAATGTTAGCTATGATATTGTAATAGAATAAGAAACAGATATTTGGTCTCTGACTATAGTCCCTGACATACCACTTCTAAAACTCTTATAATTTCCTGAGCAGTAGTGGTGCTAGGACAATGTTTTGTTTTAGTATTTTGTCTTTGATCCCAGTTCCTGACACAGAGTTCCTAAATCTCTTAGACTTTTCTTGGTAATAGGAGTATTTTTCTTTCTAATGGGGCTACTATTTCTGGGCTACTGGATGGGGGCTGGTCATCAGAAAGCCCAAGACAGGATTAGAAGCTTGGGGCTTATGGCCTCCACTCCCATTCTCCAGAGGGAGGCAAGGGGCTGGAAATGGAGTTCATAGTTTATTATGCCTGTGTGGTGGAACCTCAATAAAAATTCCTGTACTATGGAATAGCTGCCCAGATACCTGTACACATGGAGGTGCCTAAAGGGTGGCATCCAGAGAGGGGATGGGAGAGCCATGCTCCTTTCCCTAGCTCTTTCCCTATGCATCCCTTCCATCTGGTTGTTTACCTGTATCCTTTCTAATAGGTTTTATAACAAATGTGTAAACATCAGTAAAATGTTTCTCTGAGTTCTGTGAGTTGCTCTAGCAATTAACCAAGGATGAGAAGAGGGTCATGGGAACAAACCCCCAATTTATAGCCAATTGGTCGGAAATATAGGTGAAAACCCACCACATATGACTGGCATCTGAAGTAGGGATCAATCTTGTGGGACTGACTGAGCCATCACTTGTAGGATCTGATGCTATCTCTGGATATATAGTGTCAGAACTGAAGTGAATTGGAAGACACCCACTTGGAGTCTATGCAGAATTGTTTGGTTGATGTGTTTTTTTCTCCTGGAAAAAAAAAAAAACAAAACTCCACACATCTGATGTGAGAAGTGTTGTGTTGAGTGGTAAGTACGAATAGGAAAAAAAAACACTTTGGGTTTTTCTTATCTCTTTTGTTATTATCAATACTATTAGCAGAAACAGCAGTAGCTTTAATGGTGGTAAGTATATAGGGCATCCGGGAACCTGAAATGCTAAGTCTTACTATCTTGCCAGAATCATAGTCTGCCTTTGAGAAAGTAACCCCAAGCAGCCAGAAAGATGTTCTTTTGTTGATTTTTTGAAAATGTTTCTACGTTTAGAGAACCACACTGGCCTCTTCAGATTAGTTCTGCTCTTCAGAACTGGCTAGCTGACATTTTACAACACAGTAATTATCTTTTAACCAACAGCATTACACACCACCCTACCAGAAAAGATAGTCTTTAATTTCAAGCACCCTTTTCCAGCTTGATATGAATTACATTGTATCTGGATGGAATTCTCTGGAATTTGTAAAATAAAGTGGATTTGTTTTCCTAAAGTAAAATGTAATGAAAGTTGTTTTTAAAATTATTTTAATGAGTATTATATTGGATATCATAAAAAGAAAGAACTGGAGAGGATTTTAACTGTGCCTAAAATAAAAACAAATTTAAAAAACAGCAATGTCCAGAGCTGACAACATTTTTGTAAGGTTGGTCTATTTTTTATTATGGTGACATTGCTTTAAAAACCCATGCAAGCTTTTATGGAAAGCAGCATTACAATATGCAGCAAAAGTCACAGAACTGGTTTAATTTTATTGAGTCATTTTTCTCAGTGGAATTTGTCCCAAGACAACAATTCACCAGAACCAAAACTTGGAATCATAAGAACATATGGTTCATGGACAGAACCTGAAAATTTGATTACAAGAGAATGGCTCGGTCAATCGTGGAATTTTCACTCATTGGAAAAATATGTGTCAATTAAACACTGGTCACTCTGAAGACCCCAAATATATGAAAAATATGTAAACTCTGAAGTAAAATGAAAGAAGCAGGCAAGGAAACATAGAATACAAATTATGTTTACCATTATTTAAAATATCTGTTCATGTACATATCAACTCAGTAGAAAACATAAATATCAAATCATCATTGTGCAGAAAATATAATATATTTTTCTCCTTTAAAAATTTCCTTTTATTGGCTAAGTGCAGTGGCTCACGCCTGTAATCCCAGCACTTTGGGATGCCGAGGTGGGCAGATCACCAGGTCAGGAGTTCAAAACCAGCATGGCCAACATGGAGAAATCCCATCTCTACTAAAAATACAAAAATTAGCTGGATGTGGTGGTGTGCACCTATAATCCCAGCCACTCAAGAGACTGATGCAAAAGAATCACTTGAACCTGGGAGGTGCAGGTTGCAGTGAGCTGAGATTGTGCCACTGCATTCCAGGCTGGGCAACAGAGTAAGACTCCATGTCAAAAAAAGAAAACAAAAAAAAAAACCTTTCTTTTTTCCTACCGAATACACCTTATTATTTTTTTTTGCCATTAAAAATTGCAATTAATGTTAGAAAACAGCTGATAATTATTTGAGATCACTGTTGCTTATATTCATAAATGTATATTCTCCAAGATCTCATAAAGTCCAAGACACATGCTTGTGAAGACATCTTGACTATTCCTGATTAATTATCTGTCTCTGTCTTTCTTTCCCCGCTTCCTCCAAACCCACTAGGTAATTTAGTCTTCTGTCCTTTCTCTTTATGGCCAGGGACCAGGCCAGCCTGGTTACACTTCCACTGTGGCTGTGCAAATTCTCAACTCATCCAACAGCTGGAATAATTATTAAAAACCCCACTGGGCAAATCTTGGTGTAATAATGGTGAAACCAGAGCCACATTGGCATGGGGGGCTTCTTTTGTTTTTCATGTGAAAGATGTTTCTCCTCTTCCAGTCCCATTTTCTGAGAGTAACAGTGGGCACTGGGTATGCACAATTTGGAACATGTAAGTAGATTCTGCTGACATCTGTAAGGCCTCAGGGAGTCTGCCTCCCGGGGACAGGATGGGGAGCCTTCCCATATGTGGATTTGTCTGCTTTATTTATTCATGTCTGCATCTGTGTCTGTGTTGTTGTGTTGTGTTTTGTTTTGTTTGTTTTCTGCTTGGCTTAAGAGCTTCTTGTCCTTAGGGATCCAGGCCCCGCCCCAAGTGGCTTACGCTGTACTGGATCTTGGAGGTAGAAATCCAGAAGTCTCCATTCCACTCTTTGGTGTTGTATGAATAACTGGGATGAAGCATTCCTCTCTCTGTCAAGGAGCAGGAGTCTCACTGTGTTTCTGTTCATGCTTTGCGGTGGCCAAGAATGCTAATGACTCTTCACGAAGATAGAGAAGTGACATAATAAGGGGCTTTCTAATCATTATAGATTCCTCTAAATGTTAGAATCCACTTAACTTGCTATTATATGTGGGTTTTTTGCTTTTTTTTTAATAACTTACTAGTTAGACTGCAATGCAAATGACTATGGCTGGCAAGCTGCTGGCTAAGAGAAAGCGGGGAAATAGTGTAAAGTAAGATGAGAAAAGAATGCTCAGCCGAGTGGCTTCCTGACCAGAGAAGAAAGAACAAAAGTTAAGCATTCTAGGAGTGAAAAGGGTGTGGACAAGTCTGAGTTCCTAGCTATGTGATTACAAGCAACTCAATCTCCAGAAACCTAGCTCCTTTTCCAGGTCTTTGCCCATGGGTGCTGATAGGGTTAATGCTTTCCTGCTCCAATGGCAGGGGGAGAGAGGCAGCTGGTGGGTGCTGGGCTTGGCACAGGGCATCAGGCCTCACTGTACCCCTCCTCCTCTGGGGCTGCTGGATCATTGCATTACTGAGCAGCTGTTGTGCTCTGGCTGCCAGAACAACCTTTGGAAACCTAGTCCCAGACGTAGCAGGGGTGCTGCTCTGGCCTATGAAAGGCGAATTTAGGCAGACTTGGGAATTGTACCTTCTATGGGTAATGCAAAAGCAATATTTATCAAAGCGCCTCAGTCCCAGGCACCCCAGGCTCTCTTGTCACAGTGCAGCACTTGGCTGCTGGCTCCCTGCAGTGTCTTCACTCCTGCACTGAAAGTGGAGGATTGATACAGTGATCAGACAAGTTCCCCAAAAAAGAGAAGAGAAGGAAGCGCTTTCTAGGCTCCTGCTAATGCTGATTGGCTTACAATCAACTCAGAATAGAATGGGTTTACAGAAGTAGGAAACATGCCACAGAAAACCTCCTAGGCTGGTCCTAGCCCAGCAGAGGGGTTTCAGAGTGACCAGTAGGATTCTCTAGTTTTCCTTTCTGGGCAATGACCTGGCTCAGACCCACCACAGTTCTGTGTCTGGCCAGCAGAGTGGATATGAAAATGAATTCAGAGCCAAGCCACTTAATTTGAATTTTGGCTCTGCCATTTACTTGCTGTGTGACCCTAGGCAAGTTACTTAACCTCTTTGGCTTTCAATTTCTTCCTCCATTAAGTAGGAGTAATAATCTCAAAAGATGAGCAAATGAGTTAATCTGTGCGAAGTGCCTAAACTGGAGCATTTTATAAATGCCTTTAAAAATAAAGAAAAAAATCACCTCGTTTGTGCAGGCAGTAAAGGTAAGTCCTTATACGGAGCAAAGAGGAGGCTAAGACTGTACCTGTTGGGCTGATGGCACATTCTGAGCTGGAAAAAGCAAGCCAGCATGGAGGAAAAATAGCTTAAGTCGTGAATAGGATAGCTGGAACAGTCAGTGAGAGTCAATTGTGCACACATCTTCCCAACTCCATGTTCAGTGATATCACCTTGGTCACTTGAAATTGAACATGGTGGAAGTATTTACACCACAGAAACTGGCAAGTAGCAGATGCTACTCTAGCATGCCAGCACCTTTATAGCACATATTTCTGAAGGCCTAGAAGACAGCTGATTATCTGTCTCCCAGCAAGAGTTTAGCTCTGTCTGGCTCAGATCTACTTGAGCATCTCTGGTCTAAGAAAAGAAATTCTAGGTTTATACTATAATAAAAGGTAACATTTATTGAGCACCTACAATAGACCAGGCATTGTGTGATTTTTTGTTTGTTTTGCTTTTTGTTTTTGAAACAGAGTCTTACTCTGTCGGGTCCAGGCTGGAGTACACTGGCACAATCTCAGCTCACTGCAGCTTCTGCCTCCCGGGTATAGGTGATGCTTGTGCCTCAGCCTTCCGAGTAACTGAGATTACAGCCAGGTGCCACCACACCCGGCTAATTTTTGTATTTTTTTTTTTCATTAGAGATAGGTTTTTGTCATGGCCAGCCTGGTCTCAGGCTTCTGGCCTCAAGTGATCCACCCGTCTCAGCCTCCCAAAGTGTTGGGATTACAGACACGAGATACTGCGTCCAGCCCATTGTGTAGATAATTTGCATGAATCAGAGCATTTAATAATCACAGCAACTTTAGTAGTATTTCTACATACAGGTGAAGAAAATGAGGCCCAGATTGGGTAAATAACTTACAGAAGGGAGTGGCTGAGTTCTGACTTGAATCTAGCTAGTATGCATCAGTGGATTAGCAAAAGTAAATTCATTATCCACTTGAAATTTCTTTAACTCATGGCATCCAGGAATTCCATACTGAACACACTGCTCTGTGGATTGTAGTGGGATTAAAATGACCTTCTAAGGAAATATGTGGTGCTTCTAAAATATATTTTAACAAGGCTAGAAGTTGTTCTTAACATGAATCAATTATTCACCATAAATATGATAGATATTTTCTACGAGCAGGACGCTGTCCCAGGAACAGAGGTTACTAAAGAGAAGTATGGAGGCAGGAGAATTGCCTGAACCCAGGAGGCGGAGGTTGCGGTGAGCCGAGATCGCGCCATTGCACTCCAGCCTGGGCAGCAAGAGCGAAACTCCGCCTCAAAAAAAAAAAAAAAAAAAAAGAGAAGTGTGTGACTTGGTTCCCTGTCTTAAGGAACTTGCAGACTTTCCAGTGAGGCATGGCTTGAAAGATTATTCGTATCCCAAAGCAGGTCTTCTGGACAATTTTTAAGTGGTTGAGTTCCCTGGGAGTCAGGGTGAGCAAGGAAACTTGCCAAGTCTCAGATCCTTGTCTGCATAGCAGGATCACAGTTACATGATTGCCTCAAAGCTTCATTGTGGGGATTGAATGAGAATGTACATTTATAATCTTACTTCAGTGGAAGGCAAATAGTAAAACCTTATACCTCATCAATATTAACTGATATTCATTATTATTTTTTGAATTGTGAAGACAATTCAATTCTATAAAATGTATATTGAGGTTTCTGATGTTAGCGCAAAGACAAAAAAAATAATATAGCATATTGAGAGGAAAAAGACTTAAAACAGCCATTCATTGCTCCAGAACATTTAGAACCAGAGGGGACATAGCATAAAGCTTAGGAAGAAAATCAGCTTGAATTCTAGCTCTGACACTTGTATGGCCTTATAGATTAGGGTTTTGTATATTCTCAGAGTAGTCCTTGTAAGATGTTAAGTCAGATGAAGTTATGCATGTGATAAAAACTCTCTGATAGGTCTCAATTTCATTCAAATAGAAAGTCCTGGCTGGGCACGGTGGCTTACGCCTGTAATCCTAGCACTTTGGGAGGCCGAGGCAGGCAGTTCACGAGGTCAAGAGATCAAGACCATTTGGAGCAGGGTAAAACTCTGTCTCTACTAAAAATACAAAAATTAGCTGGGAATGGTGGCATGCAGCTGTAGTCCCAGCTACTCAGGTGGCTGAGGCAGGAGAATCACTTGAACCCAGGAGGCATGAGGTTGCAGTGAGCTGAGATTTCACCACTTCACTCCAGCCTGGCAACAGAGTGAGATTCCATCTCAAAAAAAAAAAAAAAAGAAAGAAAAGAAAAGAAAATTCTGGCTGGGCATAGTGGCTCACGCCTGTAATCCTAACACTTTGGGAGGCCGAGGTGGGCAGATCACCTGAGGTCAGGAGTTTGAGCAGCCTGGCCAACATGGTAAAAACCTGTTTCTACTAAAAATACAAAAATTAGCTGGGTATGGTGGCATGTGCCTATAATCGCAGCTACTCAGGAGGCTGAGGCAGGGGAATCACTTGAACCCAGGAGGTGGAGGTTGCAGTAGCTGAGATCATACTACTGTACTCCAGCCTGGGCAACAGAGTGAGACTCTGTCTCAAAAAAATAAACAAAAACAAAAAGTCCTTATCATGGCCTTCAAGGTCCTGTGACCAGTTCCTGTTACTTCTCTGGCCTCTTTCCCTCTCTTTCCATCAGCCTTTCTGCTCCACCCACATTGACCACTGTGCTGTTGATTCTGTCATGGAGCCTTTGCCTTTGCTATTTTCCTCGCCTGAATCTTCTTCTCTCAGATACCCCCATGGTTCTCTCCTTCACCTCCTCGAAGCCTGTGCTGAAATATAACTATCTCAGTGGAACACACCCTGATCTCTCTATTGAAAATCGTAATCCACCACTCCTGTCCACCCTGGGTCTACAGGTAGCTTCCACCCGGATCTTTGTTTCACTCACATGGCACTGTTTGCTATCTAACACCCTAAGTTACTAGTTTGCCATGGTTATCGTTTCCCATTTTCCCCACTGGAACGTACTCTCCATGAGGGCAAAGTAATCTTTGTCTATTTTGTTTGCTGATGTATTCAAACTCTTAGAAAAGTGACTGAAATATAGCAGACACACAATAAATACTTGTGGAATGTGCAAATGAAGTTACTTAACCTCTGTAAATCCCAATTTCCTCTTCTATAAACAGGAATAATAATCATACTTACTTCATAGGCTTGTCATGAGAATTAACTTAGAAAATATTGATACATATGAAGTATAAGCACAGTGCTTGTTACCTGGTAAACATTCAAGCAATTATCATTACTATTGTTATTATTTCCTAACAGTTTTAATCTCAGACAGACACACTGACTCAGGTGTAATCTCCATTTGTAAAGTGGCTCATCTCTTAGTGAAGAATTGTTTTAATTAAACCAAAAAGGTAACTAGTCAATATTGATTTTTGACATGATCGATTACATGATCCTCAAAGACAGGAAGCATATTTTTAGCCAGGACACAGAGCTATTTGATGGAGAATCAAAGTGAAGCTACCACCTCCACCGGCTGAAATCCACAAGATATTTTTGGCCTCTCTTCTACCCTGGGCAAGCAGGCCCATACCTTCTTCTTCCCTAGGAGTTGTGAGTACATACAGCTGTGTCTGACCTGGTTGTCAATTCTAAGTAGTCTTTACCAAGCTGTACATTATATTCCATCATTATGTGCTCCCTTCATGAATCCATTCTGAATTTCCAGGAGAGAGCACATGGTTGACCTCAGTAAGCCAGTTGCTCATCACTGTCCCATGTGGTCAGGACTGTTTGTATATATGCTGTCCTTTCCATTGGACTCTTGGGGCTCAGCAACAGGATAAGAGATACCTAAAAGGCAGGAGGGCAGTCACTGTCACAGCTAGCAGGACAGCAGTGTGGATAGTACGCTAGTCCAGAGCAGCTGTGTGATCTCAGGCAGGTCACTTAACTATGTGCTTCAATATCTTCATTTGTAAAACTAGATGATGAAAATCATAATAATTATAACCTTATACCATTGTTGCTTTAATTAAGTGAGCTGATTTTTAATGTGGTCTAGAATACAGACCAATGTATAATATGTATGTGATTTCTCAAAATCCCACCTAGGAAGCTAATGAATACATCGAAAAGCAGCAGTCAGCATACATCAGCATAGATAAGGTGCATACCTCCTAATTCTCTGTGCTCTCTTTTTGTCATTTCTGATGAGTTTGCTCCTGAGTATTTTCCTGGATAATCCAGTAAGCAAGTCCCCTGTTTTCCACTGTTGTGAGAGATCAGTATATCTCCCAGTACCCTCACTCTTACGGGAAAAATCAGGCCTTAGAGTTGAACTTATCTGCATTTATTCGGAACTGCACAGTGAAGTACTCCACCATCAATATCCCTCACAGATTGTACAGTTCTTTTCCTTCTCCTCAGTCAGCTCATATCCATTATCTTTCAATCACTGCCCTGTATCCCAGACCTGTGCCTCTTTTCCTGGCCTAAACTTAATCTCTGCCCTTGAAGGCCATCAATTGCTCCATGGTGCCAGCTCGGCCAGCTGTTCCTGGAATGGTGGTTTCCCCAGGCTCCTGAACATCACTCTCCAAAAATCTAACCCTGGAAGGAATCAGAGGTCAGACACCATCCATCTATCCATCTATCCATCCCTGTTTGCTTTTCAGCAGATGGTAGTTAGCCCCTGAGGGTCTTCCTGTTGGCAGAGTTGCATCTGTGACATATGCACCAGCTCATGTATTATGTTTCACAGCAGCCTTCATACTCAACAAGTAGGTGTGGCATCCTCCATTGCTCCACCAACAGAGGTCAAGTCTGGCTACTCCAGTGACTGGGAAGGGATTCAGACCCCTGCTGCTGTGCCCCAGGCTGCAATTAATCAGAGCCAAGAGCCAATTCAGGGTCTGAACATTCAACTAGGCAGTTAAGCAAAGGGAGCAATTAGGAGCCAGGATCCGGGTACTTGGCTGGGTCTGGAGGTGTGAAGGTCAGGGCCTGGGGGACACTCAGGCTAGAAATGGAATTCAAGGTCAGGAGTGTAAGAGAATAAAGTCTGCATGTCAATCAAAGTGAAGAGCATGGGGAGAGCAGAGTGAACAAGGGCAATGGTGACAGGTGTTTGGTTCATGAACTGAGTAAATGTAGAACCAAAAAGGCAGAGCCCCAACTCAGAAGAGGGACTAGCTGCCCATTGCCTATTGATATTCCATCTTTCCTGGGAGTTCTCATCTTAGTTTTTGTGCCTCCTGATCTTCGACTCTTTGGTGTGTCCAGCCCTCTGGTTTTGCCCTAGCCCCTCCACCATGGAGGTACGTGGCAGAAGTGTGGGCTAATAATGATGAGCACAAACCCAGAGTTCAGACAGCCCGAGTGTAAATCCTGCCTCTGCCCTTCACTAGCTGATTAACTTTGGAGAAGTTGCTAAACCTATTTTGCCTCAATTTCCCCATCTGTTCAAGGGGGATAACCATAGTGTCAAATTGTAGAGTTGTTGAATTTTAGTCAATGTATTGCAAAGCACTTAGAACAGAGCCTGGCACACAGAATGCAGCACCTAGGTGTTCACTTATTATTATTATTATAGAATGAGTGCCTTGGACCTCAGAGAAAAGGGTCAGGCATAGGCCATCAGAGCTTGGACGTTTTCCAAATCTTTTAGAAGCCAAATTGTGCCAAGATTTTTTTAAAAAAAAGTTTTGAATTTGGGATATTGTTATTATTGTACATACAGAAGGGGAAAAAAAGGTTCATCTTTCTAAGATTTTGCCTGATTGCCCCAGAAAGAAAACATTTTCATTGTGTGGTCATGATTGGGAACACATGTGAACCACACCCCATTTAGCTCAGCCCCTTCCCGTCCTTAGTCTCTCTCTCTCCCTCTCTCTGTTCCTAATTAGTAAGAAACCAAGTAGAATTTGGTGTTTCTTTCCCAGTCGTGGTAGGGGACTCTGTGGTGGATTAACTACCTCAAGTAGTCCTGGCTTCCCTAAGGAACAATCAGGGATAGGGCTTGGGATCCAGCGGCTTACAGAGGTATTGACAAATTCAAATCTCCACCCGAAGGGAACAGAAATTAATTTTAATAGGAGGCAGTGTGGTCTGAAGTTTAGTGGAGGAGGATAAGTAATCAAAAGTCATGTTTTCTGTCTTAGCTGAACCACTAACTTTTTGTGAGACTTGGCTCTGTTGTAGAATTTAGCTTGTGGGGAAAATAAATCTACCTTTCAGCTAAGGAGTGCTGAGCTGATGGCGGGCAATGACAACAGCTAATATTTAATGAGTTTGTATTTTATACCACACATGGTACTTACTGTTTAATAAGTAATTTAAATATATTTAAATTAAATATACTTATTTAGCATACTTCAAGTACATAATGAGTAAATTCAACATATATAATTCACATATATATATATATATAAATTCAGCATATGTAAAATTCTGATTGGTAGAGCTGTAATTATTCCCATTTTATAGATGAGAAAACAGTATCAGAAAAACTGTATGTGGTTTGCCCAAGGATCTATATTTGGAAAGTGACAGCAAACGTATCATATTCAATTTTGACTTTCCTTGAGTCCAAGATCTTAAGGGCTCCAACATATTGCATATTAATGCACGAAGGTACTTACATTTTATAAGCATTTAAGAAAATAAAATCAAGGATCACATTTGAAGAGTTAATAAGATGGTTCAGTTGGCTGAACAATTACTTCCTCAAATATCCCAATTGTTGTGTGTTACTCTAGTAATTTACTTTGGATAAGATATTATGTTTGGCTTTTAGCTTTTAAGAAGTGAAACTAATCTTTAGAAAGTTTCCAGAAATCCACTAGCTGCTCCCATCCCTATGGATGTAATATTTCTCCTGGAAGAGGGCTAAGGGGCCTGTACCTAGAGCAGATTCTAAGTAAGAGGCAGGTTTGTGGAGGGCAGTAGTGGGCAGTTCCGTGGGAATGTGTCAAGGTCCTATTTAGAATTGAGGAAGAGCCTGAGGCTGCCTGGCAAAGCAGAGTCGGAAAGAAGAGTCAGGCTGGCCCTCAAGAGAACTGAATCGGATATGGGTGGGTTTGAGCGTTCTCTACAAATGAATGAGTCCCATTGCTCTGAGTGGCTTTTGACTGGTTTGGCCTCACATGCAAGTTCATTGCATAGCCCTGCCATATGCTTCACTTGATGAAGCCCATTGGGGTGTTCATTTCTGTGGTGTTACTGTGGACCTTAGATCTGGAGTCAACAGCCAGTGGCCAGATTCAGTCTCTCTGACCCCCTTCATTAAGGATGGCTCCCAGTCCCTGCTTCCTCTAAACCCTTGCAGTAAGAATATATATATAGTCTCTGCTTTCCTCAACCTGCCCACTCATGCACTCAGGAGAACCCAAACAGAACTTTATTAAGGGATAAGGAATTCCCTGGGGACACTGAGAGAAACGAGGTAATTCCTTTACTGGTAGATATTGTATGCCCCCATTAAATGGCAGCAAGAACCCCAGAGAAGAAAGTCTACTTAACAGTCTAAAACACAGCTCCAAACGAAAGAGAAGGCAGGCTTGTTTCAATCATCTGCCCCTTGTTCTGTAATAAAAATGTATTTTTTTTCCTGAGAACAATTTAGTGTGGCCAATAAAAGCCCAGCTAATTTCTAAATCAGCATGGAGCCAAGTCAGCCACCCAGGAGCTCTCTCCTAGGGCAATATTTCTGAGGCGCGCACAATCTATACTAAAGCGATCAACTTCCCTTCGTCCTGCCAAGGGGGTGCGTTAGTGAAGCCCAAAATATGACAAGAGGAAATTTATGTGCAACTTTTACACATAATATCTCATTATGACTCTTCCCAATCTTTCAATTTTAAAAATAAACGGCCTTTGTAATGATTTTACCAGGAGAACATCTAAAGTCAGATTAAAAACGAAAGAGGAAAGTGGTTCAGCTGTCATCATTTCTTTCTTTTCTCTGGGTCTTACTTGATGGAAATTCACCTTTCTTCCTTCCTTTCTTTTCTCACTCATTTCTTTTCACCTTTCTCCCTTTTATTCTATTTCTTTCCTTCCTTCTTCTCCTTCCTCTCTTCCCTTTCCTATCCTTCCTCCCTTCCCTTCCCTCTGCTTCCTTCCTTCCCTCCTTCATTTTCTTCCCTCCTTCCTTCTTTCCTTTCTTCCCTTCTTCCTTTTCTTCCTTCCTTTTCTTTCTTCCCTTCTCATTTAAGGATAAATAGAAATTTTTGGGTCTGGCATTTTACCTAGGGGAACAAGATCTCTTAGAACCAAATATGTCTCCCACTATTTGGTACATGATCAAACTTTTCTCTTAGAACTCAGTGTCCTTTGCCCAAGATTCTGGTATCAGTTTCTACTGGAATCCCAAACTCTCCTGTCACAGTTTTCTTCCATTGCTTCTGCAGTCCTCATCTTATAACACAGTCAGAAACAGAGATGCAGGAGGAGATTTCCTGCGCCTCCTAGGGTCACACAGTCCATGTTTGGGGCTCTGCATATGCTGGGTTCAGAACACTTCACTGGACTCCCCTTGCTTTGTAGGAGAGGCAGCAGGGCAGGAGGAAATAAATGCTAGTCATTAGGGGGTGAGGGGACAGCTCTATGTAAAGACCTAGCATTTCTTCCTTTGGTATTGACCTGAAAATTTATGACTTGTCTAGCTTTTATTTCCTGGAGATACCCAGCTCATGGGGTGTCACTGCTTGCACATTTTTCTTTCTTTCTTCTGCCTGGGAACCCACCCCCTGGGCCTATATCCTGGGACACAGCTGCTCCAAGAGAGCCCAGCCTCTCCCAACAGCAAGGCTCTGGAGCTGACTGATTATATTTTTTTGTTCAGGTATTATCTACAGAAAGCTGACTGCACAGGATTAAAATTAACAGGTGAATTAAATACAGGTGCTGCCTTTGAAGAACTCAGTCTGTTTGGGAGATACACCCATAAGCAATTAACAGCATTACATCATGAAAGTGTCAGAATGGAAGGTGGAGGGTGGAGGCAAGTGCAACTTGCTGTGCTTGAAAGTGTCAGGCAGGCCTTGATTCAGAAATGCTTTGCCTGGAAGTCAAACTCTGGGTATAAGACTTTCTAAGGATCATCAGCGGAAGAAGTACCAATGAACTTTTCTGATCATTGTACCTCCTTAGTATTTATGGCTCTAAATTCTGAATCTGAGCTGGCCTTTTGTGAGATGGGATCATCTTTTAACCTGGCAAAGCATGGTTTTCTGTGTGTATGAGAAAAAGGATTATTTTAAGGGTAGTCCTGGCATTAAACAGAGCCTGTCAAATCAGAGACAGACATGGAGACAGAGACGCTGGTGGTTTGACCCTTGACTTAGAGTCAAAAATACTTAGTTGAAGCCAGGAGAAAATCAGGATTATCAAGTGGACTGGAAATGAATGTTGCCTGGCCCCTGATGGTGAACCTAAAGCCCTACAAAGTGTGGCCTCATCATCCCCCCACCAACCCACAACATTCGTCATCCTCCTTGCTGTCATAAACATGCTAGCCACGATTATTTATTGAGTATATATCAATCACCATGTGGCATCAACAACATGGCACTTGCATAAATGACCTTGTAACTTCCACACCTCATGGGATGAGGACATCCTCACCTCTGATGCAGATGTGGAAATTGAGGTTGGCAGTTCAGCAACTTGTCCATGGTCCCATTTTCATAAGTGTTAGGGCCAGGATTCAGCTGTGGGACTCTGAAAGGCCAAATAGTGCTTCTCAAGCCTGCTTGTCTCTGGCTCCTGCATCCAAGATGGTTATTTCTGGCCCTATTATTTGTTACCCATGTCCTCTCCTTGCTTCCACTCCCCGCCTGAGCTCTGTCTCCCCACAGAAGCTTTAAAAACATCTCTGTAGAGCATTCTTCCTTTTTTATTAAATCTCTTTAAGAACATTTCTCGGGTAACTACCACAGAGTAAGCTTTGGGTTAGGTGTTTTCACTTTGCTTTAGTCCTCAAATGAATCCACCCTATACCAAAAGAGTAGAGACTGCAATTCACTGAGTTCAACAGCATGCAGAATATCACACATGTAAATGATGACTCCAAGACTTGAGTCCACTGTGCCTTTCTCCCTCAGACAAAATTCACTGCCTTCCTGTCTGGGATTCCCTAGCAGCTTTGCCCAGATTCAACATTCACCATGGTGCTTGGCATTCATAGGCTCTCCAGAAATATTTTTGAACAACGAGTGGATAAATGAATGAATGAATGAGTTTATATTAGGAGGGAATTAGAGCTTAGTAGAAAAACATATGGATTCTGAAACTGGACTGCTGGGACTCAAATCCAGGTTCTGCCACTTACTAGTTATGAAATCGCAGAAAGATGAGCCTTCCCATCTGTCAAACTGGCTGGGACAGAGCCACATATCTATTCACATCTAAGCACTGGCAAAGGCATAAAACTGGCCAAAGTTGCCTCTCTTTTGAATATCTTCCATATTTTCTGTCACAGAGATTAACAGCATGGGTTTTTCTCTTTTCATTCAAAGGGAGTATGCTAGTCTGCATTTTTTTCCCAGAATGGGAAAATGAAAATAATGTGGAGAGGGATGGAAGGAGAGAAATCAGATAGGATAAAATTAACATTTGCTAAGCCCTCACTAAGTTTTGGGTCCCAGGTTTCCACATTGATGCCCATTCTTTAATTTAAACCTTCCAGCCACCCTTCAAACAGAGAAGTAATATGGATGCAGGAACGGAATCAGAGAGAATGAATTTAATCTGTCCAAGATCACACAGCTAGTGAATATCTGGCCAAGATAAATGTGCTTCCAATTGCAAATCTAGTGCTTTCCTAATAACAGAATTAGAAATGTGTGTTCTCTTTGTGAAATTCAGCATGAGGGCTTGGGGTAAGAATTGGAAGTCTGGAGGAGACTTGGGAGACAACAAACTCTGACTCCAGGGTGGGTCTTCTGTGACAAAAGGCAGACAGATTCCAGGACACATCTTCTGGAAGTGACCTGCCAAACTTTTGCGTCCCCATGTCTGTACCCCACCAAACTAAAAGGTAAAGTGAAGAGAGTCTCAATCCTTAAAAAATCCTTAATGTGAAAAAGCCCAGCAAGAAGGAGTTAACCATCTCTTTTCTTTTTCCCCAAAAATATAAACAGGGTGTTTTTTTTTCTTTTCAAGTGATAAATTTGAGTCTAAAACACAAAGTGGAGAACATTATGTAGAAAGTGCTTATTTTCTTGTGATGTTTGATAGGAATTAGGATTGGCAAAACCCAAACTCTGTTTCCCCTTTCATGCAGCCTGTCATTTTTGTCAAACAAGAAGCTGATTAAGTTTCAATCAAAAGAACAAAAGACTCCAAAAAGATTCTTCTTGGAAAAACAGTGGCTTTAGAAATTACCCCATGGAAAATACACTTACTGTTGAGCCTGTGACTTAACTCAAATGCCAGTGTGCCCTTTCTGTTTAAACAGTGAGTATTAGGAACATGCTGACCATCCTAATTTAATCTAACCCTTGACAAATGAGAGAACCTTGTTAACTATTGACACCAAAATTGAGTATTCACACTATGTATGCTGGGGAGATTCCCTTTTAGTAAATGTATTTCAGGCCAGTCATTGTGAGTGGACAGAGGAGGAGATTCTATCAGGAGCAAACAGGATGGGTGGAAAGGAGAAAACTTGTGGCTTATTGTAAAAATGGCCAGGTGTTTTTGTTTTTTTTTTTCACTGTCCATGACCTTTCATAGTGCCTTCCCACACTGTCTCTGGACTGCCTATGTGACTTGCTTTGGTCAAAAAGACCTATGCTGATGCTCAGAAAATGAATGCACATTGGGCTGGCCCTCTCTGGCCACTCTTGAGACCTTTGTAACCAGCACTATGTAAATGAGGCCAAGCCAGCCTATTGGGTGATGAAAGATATGTAGTTAAGTCATTCTAGTAGCAATGGCTGACTTTGTGCCAACCATGAGATGTGTGAGTTAGGCGATTCTAGACCACCCAGCCTCAGCCAAACCATTCCCAATGAGAACCTTCCAGCCAATAAATCATGAATCTCAGATAAATCATGAGAAGTATATAAATGTTTATAGTTACAGAGGTTTGGGGTTGGTCTTTTATGCATCAAACACCAACCTATCCACCAGTCTTCTCTTTGCTCTCTAGATTGCAGCTTCAGTCTGTCGACTAGGATAGGAGGAGTTTCTAACCAGAATTCAGAATGCCATCTTTTTGAGATCTATCACCAGAGGTTTTCAGGCATACACCCTGTATTTAGCGATTTCAATTTCAAAAAGACAAGCCTTGTTTACATGGCTTGTCTTCCCACAATCCACATGTGGCTTTGACACAAGATTTAAATTCTCCATCACTAGCTATTGAAGTTTTCTCTTTTAAGAACTGGGGTATTTTGCTTCTGCCTTACCATTTGACTATAACCCAGCCAGTTGTCAGTTTATAAAGCTCAGTCCTGGTGCTGCCAGGTAGAAGGGATTCTGTTAAGTAGAGTGAGCAGGTGAGACATCAGGGTACACAAGTCTCTTCTGTTTTGAATTGTTGCATAATTATTACCCTCATCACTCTTGCTCCCCAAGATTTCTCTTTTTCTCTCCTCTGGAATTCTCCTATGCTATACTAAAGTATGTTGAAGGGCTGAAGATTCATGTACTTGAGCCTTTTCTTTCAGCACCTTAGGTATGCTTCCGGAGTACAGCAGTATGCTTCCGGGATACAGCAGCCCACTGTCTGCATCTCCCCACTCCCAGGATATCTGAGTTCTGGTTTGCTTTGAGGAGCTAGCTTTTACTGATACAAACTGGCATGAAAACCAGTCAAATCTGGGAGATCTCATTCTGCCTTCATTACATGAGGCCTAGATATCATCATAATTAAATGTGTTCTCCTGAAATTAAACCAGATTTTATTCCAAAGTCGTAACAACTGATACTGTGGATGACTAGAGGGAGAGGGGAGAAGGGCAGAAGTGGGGGAGGAGGGGAAAGGGGGGAAAGGGGGAGGGATAGGAGTAGGGCAGAATGGGGAAGGGAGAGGAGGTGAAGGGCAGAAGTGGGGAAGGAAAGGTTCCGAAGGAGAAAGGCAGAAGTGGGGAGGGGGAGGGCAGAAGTGGGGAGGGAGGGGGAGGGCAGAAGTGGAAAGGGGTTGAAAAACTACCTAATGGGAACTATACTTACTACTTGAGTGAAGGAATCCATACCCCAAACCTCAGCATCATGCAATATACTTATGTAATAAACCTTCACATGCACCCCTGCATCTAAAATAAATATTGAAATTATTAAAAAAAAAAAAAAGGAAGTCCCCCAAATTGTGCACTCAAACAGGTTAGGAAAACTCATCAAACCCACACAGTTCTGAAGGTTCTCTGAGTACCAGAAAAGTCCTAAATTTTCTGTGAAGTGAGGAAGACAGGCTGCAAGTCCCAGACCAGATCAGCCCATTTCCACACGGTTACTGGCCACTTAGGTTGTCCTGCTGGTGGCCAGCCCTGCTCATCTCTGGCCTCACTGCAGACTGCTTCCTTGAACTCAGTCAGGAAAGTACGTCAGCTCTCAGTTCCCCTTCATTTCTGGCTTTAACTCCCTTTTGTTTTTTTATTAAAGGAAAGTAAAATAAATGTAATCTGAGGTTTCTCAGGGGATGCTTCATTTCTTGTTGTTGTAAAGCACAGAATGTCCCAGTAACAACATGGGAAGAACACCGTTATAATAAATGAATGATGCCTGCTTATTAGTCTAGTGAAGAAGAAAAATAATGGTGTTCTGGAGGCATCTAAGACCTCTAGCCTTCATTTCCAGGGCAGAAGGAGAAAACTCCAGCTATGAATCCAAAGAACTCCAGTTTTGTTATGGGTATGACATCATGTTGCTGCTTGTCCATACCATGGCTATTTTTGAGATGCCCGAAGAAAGAGGGCATCCAGTGTCTGGCCCCAGACAACATCTAAGACAGAAGCTTCTATAGGACCAGTTTCGGAGGGCTCACTTCTGCCACAGTTCTATTAATTCTTTTATTAGATCATTTCTCAAAAGCATTGTAGCTTGAGTCTTGAAACTAGAATGGTTTTAGGTGACAAAACCACCGAGGTCAAGGCTGTGAGTGAAAAGTGCTCTGTATCTTAGGGAGGAAGCTCTTTTACCATCTACCTCTCTTTAGTTTTTGCTTTAGGTGAGCCTGTCCTCAATTTAGTGTACAGAACTTGAATATTTCCTCCTGAAACCCAGTAGGAAATATTCTCCAGTTAGGAAATATTCTCAAGAGCAGAATATACTGGAATCCCTTGAGACCGACTGGCACTTCTCTTCATGTTTTCATGTCCACACACACACGTACACACACAAGTGCATGCACTCAGTTTCATACACATGTGCATGCATATACACAGGCCCAAACACACATATGCACATGTGCATGCACACAGGTTCACACAAGTGCATGCACACACATAAGTTCATACACACATGTGCATACACACAGCTCCACACACACATGTGCACACACATGCATGCACACACATGCCCGTGCACACATGTGTGTACACAGGGTCACACATACATACGTGCACCCACACAGGCCCATACACACATGTGCACACATGTTCATGCAAACACACATGTACACACATATGTGTGCACACAGGGTCATGCATACATGCACATGTGCATGCACACACACAGGTCCATACACACATGTGCATGCACACAGGTCTATACATGCATGTACACACACATGCATGCCCATGGACACAAAACTGATACTAGTTTATTCAGCAGACATTTATATCATTTCTCAAGTGCCAGCCACTCCTTTAAGTTCTTCTATTGACTCACCTAGTAATTACAACAACCTTTTGGGGTAGGCCATTTCACAGATGAGAAAACTGAGGCTCAGTAAGTTTAAGTAATTTGTCCACTGTAATACACTTAGTAAGGGGGAGAGCCATGGTTTGAGTCCAGGTAGCCTGGCTGCAGATTTGTTCTTTTCCCTTTTTTTCCTTTTATTAGGACAGGGTCTTGTTTTCTCACCTAGGCTGGAGTGCAGTGGTGCAATCACAGCTCACCGCAACCTTGAATTCTTGGGCTCAAGTGAGTCTCCCACCTCAGCCTCTCAAGTAGTTAGGACAACACACACCCACCACCACACCTGGCTAATTCTTTAATTTTTGTAGAAACTGGATTTCACTATGCTGTCTATGCTGGTCTTGAACTCCTTGCCTCAAGCAATCTTCCCATTTTGGTCTCCCAAGTAGCTAGGACTATAGGCATGAGCCACTGCTCCTGGCCCAGACTCATCAGTTCATATATATATATATAATTGCATTTTAAGTTTTGAGGTACATGTGAAGAACATGCAAGATTGTTGCATAGGAACATACATGGCAATGTGGTTTGCTGCCTTCCTGCCCATCACCTATATCTGGCATTTCTCCCCATGTTATCCTTCCCCAACTCCCCACCCCCTACTGCCCCTCCTCTAGTTCCCCCCAACAGACTCAAGTGTGTGATGCTCCCCTCCCTGTATCCATGTGTTCTCATTGTTCAACACCCGCCTATGAGTAAGAACATGCAGTGTTTGATTTTCTGTTCTTGTGTCAGTTTGCTGAGAATGATGGTTTCCAGGTTCATCCATCTGTTCTTTTACATACTAGCTGTTACTTCCATCTTTGAATTAGAATGGCCACTTCTGCTCTTCCATTTTATTCTCTCTGTTATTTCTTATAACAAAGACCTCACTCTAACATGTGTGCAGGAGACACTGGCTGCACTGCACTGTTTGATTTAAGTGCTCAGATGCTATAAGTCTATATTGTTTTCCTTAGGGTCTTTGTAAATATTGGTTTCACATAAAACTGTGCCTCCTCACAGAGGGGAATGTAGGGTATGACACATCTTGCCTTTTTTTCCCCCTACACTTTATGATTAGTTACAGTTTAAGATTCATTGAAATACACTTTACCAGTGGGAAGAATCCCTGTGGAAAGGTCCATGCCAAGCTCAACACTGCCTCTCTCCATCCTTCCACCTCCCTTTGCCTCACTTCCTCATAGGTTGTTGCTGGATGACTGATTATCTCACCCTCACTCCCAGCTAATACATGAGGGTCATCTCTCTTCATCATCTGGAGTTTTCACTCCTTATTCAGGTCAAATTGCCAAGTCATAGACTTTCACAATTTTCCATCGTGTATGTTGCCTGACATTGACTAACATCTCTCTATGAAGACAAGGATCATTGTCTATTTTGTTTTTTTGTGTGTGTCTAAGTGTGTTTTCTCTCTTTCATCATTGTGTCCCCACCATCCAGCATGGTATTTGGCACCTAGTATGTATTAAATAGGTTTGGGATACATACATGAATTTTAAAAGGATTTAATTATTTAACGCACATAGTATTCATTAGCCCTACCCTTATGGTGGCTGCAGTCTGGCAGGGGAGACAGGTGGGTAACTTAAACATCAAAACAGAGTGTGATAAATGCTTTGATAGTTAACTATGCATATACACACAAAGGTACCACTCATACCAACAAACTGGAATTACACATACACACATACACACATGTAATTATAATGATGTAAAGGTGTTTAATCCCAAGTTTATCACTAGGGACTGGAAAAAGTCTTCGCTAGGAATCGTGAATATAAACATTTCTCCTCTAATCTGACCAAATTTACTTTATTTTCTTGTGAATGTTTTGATCCTCTGCTTCTTATCTCATTAATGGGGTTAATAACATTCTGATATCAGATTTCAGTCTTACTTCAAAGAATTCTCAGTCTCTATGTATGAAATGGCTTACCTTCCAGAATTAGGAATGCAAAGTGTTTTCCTACCTATAGCAAGTTATGCTTGTAATTACTAATGTACAGACCTAAGCTAATGATGAGCTCTAAGGAAGTTCGTTCTCCTCTGACCCCATAATAAAATATGCAAGTGGACTCCAGTGATAGCCTCTTTTTTGCTGTGCCACTTAGGACCTACAGTCAGGGATGATGTTTAATGCTTAGCCCTAGATGTTACATGGGGCAGAACATCAAAATTTGCCCTTGTTACTCATGAAGATCAGCATGATGTAGGTTGCTTTGGGCCACACTAAATACTGTTACCCTTGCCTGGAGGAGTCTGGTTTTGCTGTTAACAACTTATTTCCCATTTCTATAAGTGATCCTCATAGCACACCATAGGTGTTCATATTTAGCTTTGTTCTGGTTCTTGCATACCTTAGTTTTCTAAAGTTTTGCTCGATTCTTCATTCTCCTTCACTCTATCTCCTACATCTTTTGATTTGGAGACATTTTCTACAGTATGGATTTCTCCTTTGGCTCCAGTTTCTGGGCATTCAGGCTTAACTCAAGCAAACCCTTTGATTTATGGCAGTAAATACGTGTGGGATTTAATTGATTTGAATTTAATTGCATTTAACCAAAGCAATTACATTTTACATGTAAATACATAAGGAGAGGAGTCTAAAGAGAAAAGAGCTTTCTCCACACCAGTGAACACATGCTTATGCCATGACTCCAAGCACCAAACAACTGTGCATGAACATGAGTGTGTGCTCTGTAGGTATGGCATGCATGTCTAGGCTGTGTGTCTGAGGCATGACACAGTTATTTACCTTGCATGTATTTTGATTCTTTCTTCTTGATACTCTGCTGTTCTTCATGGTGGTCATGCATCTAAGACCAGATAATGAGTCATGATTGGCCTAAGCTAGTGATTCTCAACCAAGGGACAGTTTCATTCCCCAATGGATATTTGGCAATACCCAGAGACATTTTTGGTTATTAGAAATTGAGGAGAAAATTGCTGTGAACATCATTAGGTAGAGTCCAGGAGTGTTCCTAAATACCTTATAATTCACAGGCCAGCTCTCTACAACAAAGAATTATTCATCCCAAATGATAATGCTGAGGTTGAGGAGCCCTACTCTAAGACCATCACAATCATTCTCACCTTTTTATGTCTGCCTTTCTAGCTAAGGGTGGCCATGTGACCCAATTCTGGTCAAGAAGATGTAAACTGACATTATTTGTTTATAGATTACATCTACGTGTTTGCTTTTCTGATATAGGGACAAGAAGACTGAAAAACACTTTTTTCTTTCTGTCTCACTTTGATCTCAGACATAACAACTGAAACTTCAGCAGCTATCTTGCAACCATGAGGAAAAGGCCAAAGGAATCTGAACAGTCTCATTCTTTCCATGTTGGAGCTGTTGAATCAAATCTAACAACAACTTAACCTCCATTGCTGTAAAAAAAAACTCCAAACCGATGGAATCTCACTTGTTGAATGGCTTTAAATTAGGTTTTCAGTTATAACCTCTAAGGATATTTCTGACTAATACAGAATGTGAGAGTGTGTGTGGAGGAGAAAACATAACATTCAAATTCCTCATCTCACAGCCCTCCCAGCCTGCTCCCACTGCATAGAGGAGTGTAGGAGAATAAAGAATTCCACTCCCTCTCCAGTAAAAGCACAATGTCAGGGCATAGCATTCTGGTCCCAGTGAGGAAGTCATAAGACTGTGTCAGGGAGTCAGGAACTGAGCACAGGGATCTGAAATTGAGGACTTGAGGGCATAACAGTTACTTTAGGAAAAGCCTCATGCATTTGCTGCCCATCCACTGAAATTGCAGGGAAATATGACAGTTCCGTGGATACAAGTGGACCAAGCATTCTCCTGGAGCTGACTTGGGGGTCAGAGGCAGCCAGGTGTTTAGTTGAGGAGTTTCAACTCACAAGAGGTTTGGAAATCGGGAGTTAGATGAGAAATCTCATCCAGGTGTAGGACTGTGTTCCTCAGTGCACAGTTCCTACAGAGTTTTCCAATGGCAACTAGGACAGATTAGACTCTATTTTATTTCAGATGTACGTGGGGGGAGATCCAGAAATGCTCCTTTGCCTTGAGTTGGATATTACAAAACTTTGTGAGCTCTTTAATAAGCAAAAATGACTCCATCTTGTAAATGTCCTCATCACCGAGCTGTGTGGAAGGTCTGGGGTAGGGCTGGCTGAACTAACTCAGCAGGAAAATTGTTTTATGAAAATACAGACTCCTACTGAGATTGCTTGTATTTCAGACTTAATTCAAACAGCTGCAGAAACATCATTCATGGGTGTGAATCAAAATGATACAATTTGCCATCCTTTCTCTTGAGGAAGACACTGGCTTCTCTCAAGGGCTCTTTAGAATTAAATTTCTTGAGCTGCCATGAAAAAGTTGCTTCCTTGGCCTCAACCATTTTTGCCTGCAGCAAACACATTATCCTTCACGGCAGTAGTTTTCTCTGTCAGTTGACCCACTGTGTAGGATAAGGTGTTCTGAAGTCTGGGGGTGGCTGTCAGTCCCCAGATGTAGAATAGAGAGAAGTTGGAGTGGGGTGGAACTTGTTTACTTCCTGCAGGGCTCTGCAGCTGGATTCCTATCAGCTATGGATTTGGAGTACCTGCTACAATTTCACTCCAGCTGCCAGTGGATGTGGCAGAGTGTTCCCATCTTACCCATATCTTGCCATCTCAAGGCTCTGGAAAAAGACCAGGACAAGAGCAATGTGAAATCATCACTGAAGGAAATCACCTATTATAATTTTCAGCAATAGATGTTTCAAAGAATGGGTTAGGAGTGGTGTTATTTCAGAGGAGAAGAGTAAAGAAAATCTGAACCTATTCACTCCCCCAATTATAATCACTTTGAGTAGGTACACCAGACACTCAGCACCTACTATGTGGCAGTAACAGTGTGAAGTGCTTTGCATGCATTTGCTCATGGAATTCTTACCACACCAACACGACCTGCATAATAAGAAAACTTTGAAACGAAGATAGTAAGTGACTTGCCCAGTTTTAGTTTGTAAGGTTTGATTTTAGGGAATCTGGCTCCAGAAACTGCTTTCTGAAAAACTCTGGTACCTGGTCACCTGCTCCATCTGACTTTGGTTTTGGAGAAATCCCAATGTTAAAGTTGCCAGGGTACACCTGTAGTTCATGTTAGATATAAAGCCTTTATTCAAGTAAATTGCTGAAAGAGAGTAATTTTTTAATTGTCTGCTTTGATTTTCAAGTTGTAACAAAATATTCAGATTCATATCTTTGTACAGGGCAAAGGCAAAGAGACTATATTACATTCTGATGACCACAGAAAAGCAGATTGCCATTTGGAAGGGAGATGACACTGATTTTTCCGCTATTGTTTTGTGCCAGGTCTAACCATGACTTTGGGCTTCCAGGACAGAGGTAATGAGGTAAAAGTCAATATGGCCTTCTCTACAAGCTACATAGATGCTGTGGCCTGAACAGTCTGAGGGAAAAGAATGAGCATTCACCTCAGGAGGATAAAAGAAAAACAGATGCCTCAAATTACCATCTAAGAGAGAACTGGGAGTTGTACAGGTCTGGAATAGCTGTAATAATTATAAAGTATGTAACATCCTTATATTTCTTTTTCCATACTATTTTTTTTCTGATTTTCTTATCCACCCTGCTGAAGTCAGTGTCTGATTCCCTGTTTTCTCTTCTATGAATGTAAATAACACACATCAGATAAAGACAGGCATCAGTGAGGTGGTCTGTAACACATTTCAGTGTAATGCAGAGTAGAGAAAATGTCTATGGATAAAATCAGTTGGGTTTTCTGTTTGTTAGAAAACAGTGGCTGTTCCTATGCTTCAGTGAAATATGTCATTCATTCATGGCTCCACCTGTCCATTCCATTTATCCAACTATCCATCCATCTATCCACCTATCCATCCATCATCTATCCATTCATTCATCCATTCATCCATCCCTCCATCCATTCATTCATCCATCCATACATACATACATTCATCTCCCCATCTATCTATCTATCTCTTAACAACTGTTCATTAAACGTTTACTCTGTGTTGGTGATGAGGAGACCGAAGTTAAGGCAGAGTTCCTGCTCTCTTAGAGCATATTATCCAGGAAGGAAGACAGAATTATTATCAAATATGCAATGAATAATACAGATATCCTATTGGAACAAGAGTTAACACAGAGAAGTTAAATGAGGTACTGTGTTAGAGAGTGAGGTTAGATTATGTCAGGAAAGGCTTCTTGGAGAAGTTAATATTGTGGCCGTGATCTCATGCTGAGAAGAAACCATCAATATGAAGCACAGAGTGAAACACATTCTAGGCCAGAGAGCTGCTCATACAAAAGCTATGAGGCTGACTCATCCAAGAATATATGAGACACTGAAGGAAATCCAGTGGTCAGCAGCACATGAGGCAAGACAGATAATGAGACACGAGGTCAGAGAGGTAGAAAGTGTCAGGAATCATAGGGTTTCCAAAACTATTCTGCAGAATCTGATTTTTATTCTAAGACTAATTGGAAACCACTGGAAGATATAAGCCTGAGCATGGTATGAACGGTTTAATGTTTCAGTAAGACTTCTATGTCTGGTGTATGGATGGGGAATTATAAGAGGAGCAGGAACCAGAGTGGGCATTAAGAGGACTTTTGCTACAGCTGTGAGAGAGGCAGGACAGCTTGGTGTGGTCTGCAGAATTTAGAGATGTGTAGCAGTGGGTATATCATGGAGAAGCAGAGATAGAAGTGGGAGGATGGGCATGTCATACATACAGTAGAGGAAACCATGAGCCCTTCTTTCAACAATAACAACAAAATGTATTGAACACTCGCTTTGTGATGCACCTGGAGTGCAAATATTAGTCACATAAAATCCCTGACCTCAAGGAACCCAAAATCCCAGTGGGGAAGACTGGGATATAAACATATAATTAAAATAGATTTTAATAAATACTGCAATCAAGGGATATACACAGGGGCTAGGAGAGCCCAAAGAAAGGACTGATTAACTCTGTTTTAAAATTAAATAATGTCAGTCTTTTGACAGACATTATTTTTATTGAATTCTATCCATTGGTCTACTGAGTTGGATTAATGTAAAGAAAACTCAATAAAATTTATGTCAGTCAAATGTTTGGGTTCATGTTCTGGACATAAATTATTTGATAACTCTGGACTACTCACTTTTATTTTCTCCCCATCTATCAAACAGTTTAAGTCATTACTACCTTCAAGTTTTGACCCAGGAATGGATTGTGACAGTCACATCCTAGTATCACCATCTCAGTGACTTCTGGGGGTAAAGTAGCAAATTTGTGGGAGCCAGCTGGGGATAGGTTGCTGATTCTCTAGGGCCCATTGATGATAAGGAGGTTTCACTATTTCCACTTTCTTTCCATTATGTTTATCAGAAATAAAGTATATTATTACATACAGACAAATCAATTTTATATGCAGTTTTATGACTTTTAGAAAACATAAAAACATTTTACTATCACTGATATCAAGATATAAAACTTTAATCTAAAAACCTCAAAAATGTACCTCCTTCTTCAACTCCTGGCAATCTCTGATCTGTTTTCCTTCCTATCATTTTTGCCTTTTCCAGAATGTCATCTAAATAGAATCATGTAATTTGAAACTGTTTAAGTGAACGTCTTTCACTCAGCATCATGTATTTGAGATTCATCCTGTTGTTATTCCTGTTAGTAGTTCATTTTCTTTATTGCTGAGTAGTATTCCATTGCATGGATGTGCTACAGCTTGTTCATCAGTTCTGCAGTTGAAAGACATTGGGGTTGTTTGTAATTTTTGAAAATTATGGATGAAGCCACTGTAACAGTAATTAGGGTATTTTTTGTTTGTTTTTAATAAACATAACTTTTCATTTCTCTCAGGTAAATAGGAGAGAAACTGCTGGGTCATACAGTAAGTGTATGTTTAACTTCTTAAGAAACTGTCATACTGTTTGACAAAATGGCTGTGTTATTTTGCATTTCTGCCAGCAATTCACAAGAGTCCCAGGTGCTCTGCAAAAGTGCTAGCACTAGTGTCAGAGTTTTTTCATTTCAGCTGTTTTAGTATCTCATTGTGGTTTTAATTCGCATTTTCCTAATAAACCAGTGATGCTGAACAACTCTTCATGTGCTCCTTCTATATATGATGCATCAGATACATGTTCCTCTTTGTTATTCAAATACCAATATGTGTTTAACCTACCCTTTACAGTGCTAAAGACACAAAAATGATTAAGTCCCAGTGTCTGACCTCTGGAAGTTCCAGTCTTGTCATGCAGATAAATAAATTACAACTGTGAGTGTAATGTGAGTGGTGGTTCTATGGAAATTCCCTGTAAGGTAATATTATAACCTTCTAGGACAATTGGGAAAATCCTCAGAAACTTTGTGAGGTCTTTAGAATTTAACTTTGAAAGGCAGACTGGGATAGGAGCCACGGAGAGGGGATCCCCAAGGAGAGACAGTAATTAAACTTCGATGGCAGAGATGGTGAAGACACTGACAATGCAAGAAGAAAAGGAGAATACAAAGATGTGAGGAACAAAAATGGAATAATAAAAATTGCAGAGCAGAACAGAGATCCATATTAGTCAGGGAGCTGCCTGTAGGTAGGTAGGAGATGATGGTAAAAATATGAGTGGATCAGAAGGAAGAACACTGAGGGGACTTAACTGAACATACAGTTGATCCAATGTTATCTGCTGAGCATGAGGAGAAATGAGACATGATTCAGGCTTGAATGAAACAGATAAGAAGAGGGCTGAGACTCAGAGTCTTTTCTGACTATATTTTCCTCCACAGTCTTGTTCTCCTGCCCTGACTTCCCAGCCAAGAGCATCCTGATAGGCAAAGGATGAAATAGTTTCCCCCAGAGCTGAAATCCTTCCTTCCTCCTCTGGATCTTGTCCTTCTGCCAGCATGCCATGCTTCATGCTGGGTGGCAGCCAACTGGACAATATGCATCCTCTTTCCACAACTATCAACACATCGCCATGTTTGTCTTCAGCTGTCTGTCAGCTCAGAGGACCCTGAATGTGGAAGGTTTATGGGGTACCTCCCAACACCTTCTTCACTGGAATAATCATTATATAGGACAAGAATGGGAAGAGGGCAGGCACCTGCCTCAGAGTGCTCAGTCCCCCAAGCAGAGTGCAGCCTATTGGTTGTAAAGTGACTCTGTTGCTCACAGAATCTCAGTTCCATAGTGCAAAGACAAAAGGATGATACAGCAGAAGAAAGTCTAGAGAGTGGTGGTGCAGTAACTGCTTTCACCAGGAACAAGAGTCAGGCAGAAAAGTGAGGCACGGATGCTGCAGCCATCAGAGAGCTAAGCTGAGGGTTTGGACCACTCAACACAACCACGAGATTGCCCAAACTCACTGCAGATGCCTTCCAGTTGTTTCTAGGAACCATGCTCTGTGATGGCAATGGGTAACAAGACAGCATAACTTACACAGTCTCAGAAGAAAGGTACAATTTGGATTTGTAGCTGATTCTGAAACATGAAGCTCTTGCACTGTCTTAGGTGTAAACATCATGTATGAGATAGAACTACGACTAGCTAATATTTACTGAGTCCTTTCTATATGTCAGCCACTCCATTAGGCATTTTATTTACATTAAGTGTTTTGTTTGACCTTTGAAAGAGTCATTTAAGTAAAATTTATTTCTCCATTTTAAAGATGTGAAAACTAAGCCTTAAGGAGGCCAAACAACTTGTTCATGGTCAGAGCTAGAAAGTGGCAGAACTGGGATACACTCTAGAAGGAGGATCAATTAGAGAAAATGCATCCCTGATCTCTGCATGAGTTGTCTCCTTGTGATGGAGAACAGGCATCTCTGAGGCACTGTACAGATTTCCTCACATTGAAATGAGATTACAGTGACATTTCAGAATTAAGTGGTCAATCACATCGG
The DNA here is from genome assembly GCF_048565385.1 of Saimiri boliviensis. Lineage (NCBI taxonomy): Eukaryota > Metazoa > Chordata > Mammalia > Primates > Cebidae > Saimiri > Saimiri boliviensis. Next base: position 103,926,656 of record NC_133457.1, on the reverse strand, counting down.
GCTTGAGAATACTTTGAGCAACAAATGCCACTTTCTTTATGACGTGGCTAACTGAAAATAAATAGAAAATCAGATTATTTTTATAGACAATGAATTTTTATGCTTATATACCAGTATAAATCAAGAAGCTCTAATAAAAAAAAAAAAAAAAAAAACAAATAATCAGGAACTCCTAGAACTAACAAGGGACAATAGTAATGCATGATCTGTATATTCTGTGCACATATATAGAGAAAAATCCACAACTTCCTTAAGTATCTAATGGCAAAAACCAGCTATAAGTGAGAATCGGGGAGAGTGCCCTACTCACACAAGCAACAAAACTCCTTACTACTTAGGAATAAACTGAAAAATGAAGGTACTTGACTCACTAATAAAATCATAACATCTTAATGAAGGGCATTAAGATAAAGAAATAGAAAGATGTAACATATTATTAGAAAGAAAGTGTTCTATTTAAAACACAGCAAATCTCCCCAAATTACCATACATATTCAATGCAATCTCAGTGTCTCCTTGATCATATTCCACTTTCTTTACATACATTCTCCAGATTTCTGAGATAAACTCTATCCTAAAAGTTTAATATTCACATTGATATTTGTATTTGTATAGACACAGATGAAGCTATTATCTAGATTAAGATTTAGAACATTCCAGTAGCCTTGCAGGTTGTCTTATATTCTCTTCATTAGTTAACCTATTATGGCCACTATCACCACAGATAAGTTTTTACTGTTTTTTAACTTCATGCAACCGGCATTATTCATATTTGTCTTTTTTCACTCAACTTTGTCTATAAGATGCATTTTGCTTTGCATATAGCCATAATTTATTTTCATTGCTGTGTAATATTCCACTGTTAATGTATCTATTCCACTTTGGGTTGTTCCCAGTTTGGGGTTATTATAAATAATGCTTCTGTAAAGATGCCATTGTTGGATATGAACACAGATTTGTGTTATATCTGTGTGTGTGTGTGTGTGTGTGTGTGTGTGTGTGTGTGTATAATATATAGACATATGCTATATATGTAAAACAAATAAATATGTGTATATATTTGAAAGATAAATTGGTTGTACATAGGGCATAAATTGTAATATGTAGCTTTAACGGGCACTTCTCAAGAGTTTTTCATTGCTGCCAAAGAGTAAGTATGAAACCCAGTTGTTATACATACTTGAAATTTATTATTGTCAGTCCTTCTAATTTTAGCTACTGGATGCTGCTGGCATCTAGTCCGTAGAGGGTTGCTGTTAAACCTCCCACAATGCTTAGCATAGCTCTCATAACAATTATCTGGTCTCAACTATCAATAGTGATGAGCTTGAGAAACTCTGGCCTACCCTAAATTTCTGAAAATATTTTCTTCTAGAATCTGTGTTGTTTTTCCTTGAACATTGGATTCTATGACTCATCTCAAATTAAATATGTGTGGTAAGGGTCAAAGCTCATTGTTCCAAAGAGATATAGCCCTGATCCTGCATATTTATTAAAACAATCATACTTTTCCCCACTAAACGGATACTTTGTTTTTTTATTGCTGGGAGACCATAAATGTGTAGATTCAGTGGGGTATGGGGAATCTGGATCTTCTATTTATTTTTCTATGTATCTATTGATATGGTTTCTGTGTGTCCCCACCCAAATCTCATCTTGAATTGTAGTTTCCATAGCCCCCATGTGCTGTGGGAGGGACCTGGATGGGAAGTGACTGGATCATGGGAGTGGTTTCCCCCATGCTGTTCTAGTGATAGTAAACTCTCATGAGATCTGATGGTTTTATAAGCATCTGGCATTTCCCCTGTTTGCACTCATTCTCTCTTCTGCTGCCCTGTGAAGAGGTGGCTTCCGCCATGATTATAAGTTTCCTGAGGCCTCCCTAGCCATGTAGAACTGTGAGTCAATTAACCCTCTTTTCTTTATAAATTACTCAGTCTTGGGTATTTCTTCATAGTAGTGTGAGACTAGACTAATACATTTATCCTTTGCTGAGAGCACAGTATACTCATTTCTGAAACTTCACATTAAATATTGATATATGGTCAGTTTATTTTTACTAAGATTTAAGAGCATAGATCTTTTCTAGGTTTATTGAACAATGTTGTGTAGTTTTCAAAGTAGAGGTCTTGCATATATATTTTGTTACATTTAGACAGTCATATGTCTGGATTAGGTGTGATTGAAATAATATTTTTAAAATTTCATATTCTACTTTCATATGGACCATATATCCAATAAACTTGCTAAATTCATTTCTTACTTCCATTAATTTTTTGAGTCATTTTTCTATATATAGAGAGATGTTTTCTATGAATAATCATGATTTTTTTCCCAGCATTCACAGATCATATTTATTCTACTTGCTTTTTTTTTTGAGTTAGGCTCTCCATGCAGCAGCACAAGAGCCTAACTCAATTGGCTGAGGGGTATCTTGGAAAAAGTCTATTGTTAGTGGTAAAATATTAATGGTTTACTTCAGAGATAAGAAATGAAATAAGAATATCCAGCATCATCACTTCAACTCAACATTGCATGTTCTAGTCAGTGGAATAAAGCAAGTAAAATAAATATGATCTGTGGTGATCAGCTTTTTTCATATGTTTGTTAACTGCATAAACGTCTTCTTTTGAGAAAAGTCTGTTCATATCTTTTACCCACGTTTGGATGGGGTTGTTTGCTTTTTTCTTGTAAATTTGTTTAAGTTTTTTGTAGATGCTGGATATTGGCCCTTTGTCAGATGGGTAGATAATTTTTTCCCATTCTGTTGGTTATTGGTTCACTCTAAAGATAGTTTCTTTTGCTGTGCAGAGCTCCTTAGTTTAATTAGATCCCATTAGTCTAATTTGGCTTTTGTTGCTGTTGCTTTTGGTGTTTTAATCATGAAGTCCTTGCCCATGCCTATGTCCTGAAAATTAACTCCAGATGGATGAAAGATTTGAACGTGAGACCTAACACCATAAAAACCCTAGAAGGTTCACTGTTATAAAACAAGGAAGAAAGGAAATGATTTTGTTTCTTCCACTTGCCTACTTAAGCCTTTTTGGCCACCTCAATATGACCCAAAAATAAGTTATCCCAGGTACCAGAAAGAGAAGTCCTATAAATAACTAGATTTTCACATGACTTATGTTCTCATTTTCTCTAATTTTCTGTGAATATTAGCTCCTTAGAAAGGGCTTTCCTGTCCACTTCATCCATTTTTCCTCATCACAAATCATTTCCTAACATTTTACTTTAATTTTTGTAAACTGTTCGTTGTTTCTTATACCTTGCGTAATTGAAATCAAGGGATTTTTTAAAAAATCTATTTTAAGGCTTCCTCTTTTAACAATAATTTTTTAAATGTACTTCAGACTACATATTTTCTTCAGAAAATACATTAATTAAACCTGAAAATATTTCTTCTGTAAACATATTTTTTCCTGTGAAAATATATAACTTTAGCTATGACCCATAGTTTTTTTTAATAAGGGTTTATTTTTCCCATTCATGCTTTAAATATAATTTTTGACTTACATCTTCACCTCCATAATCAGGTGTTGTTAGAAAAAAATTTAAATAAAAAATGAGCTAGTTATGTTTTTTGGGGGCATAGACATCATTTGTTATTGAGTTTAATCTTTGGGGAGAGGAAGCTATGATCAAAAGTGAGGCCTATAAAATATCTCCTTTGGATATATATTAAGATTTTTTTTTGTAGCTAAGTATGTTAGTTTTCTTTTACAGTGTTCTAAGGACATTAAAAGGATATATATTTATATTTCAAGATAGTATATTGTGGCTGGGTGTGGTGGCTCACCCCTGTAATACCAGCACTTTGAGAAGCTGGGGCAGGCAGAACACGAGGTCAGGAGATGGATACCATTCTGGCCGATAGAGTGAAACCCCCTCTCTACTAAAAAATACAAAAAAGTAGTTGCCCATGGTGGCACATGCCTGTAATCCCAAATACTCGGAGGCTGAGGCAGGAGAACAGCTTGAACCAGGGAGTCAGAGGTTGCAGTTAGCCGAGATTATGCCACTGCACTCCAGCCGGGTGACAGAGTGAGACTCGATCTCAAAAAAAAAAAAAAAAAAAAAAAAAGTACATTCTATATAAATCTATTAAATTGTGTTTATTGATTATATTGCTTAAATATTCTATTTGCATCCACACTGATTCCATCTTCTCAAATAGTTGCACTGAAATTTTCCAATGAAATTTTATTTTAACAAGTTACCATAGCTTTCAATGTCTAACTCAATTCTTACATTTTTATGCAGTGTTAATACCTGCATAAAGATGTACATTATTTGTAAATCTCTTTTATGGACTATTACATATTATTGTTATATAATATTCCTCTTTATCCTGTTTAGTTCACATGACCTTGATTTTCCTTTGTGCTGATATTAATATTTTATAATGCTTCATTAGATTTTTGTCTAATAATAAACAACAAGGAAATTTCTCTTCATTCCCTCCTGGTAATCTCCTGGTAATTTAGAAGCTCTATTGTATTTTTATTCTGATGGTAAGTTCCACTTCTAATTGTCACAAGTAAACCTATATTTGTCTCACTAACACTTTACATACCTACTCGCCCCTTCCACTGAAATAAATGTTTTAGAATGCCTTCGCTTTTTACCTCAATATGAGATCTTAGAAGTTGCTGTAAACTCTGTCCAACCTGAATTTGAAGATAATGCAATTAGTGAGTAGCTCCTCACCTCTGCCCAGCTCCACTTCTCAAAGAGGGTTAGGTGAAAGCTCTTATTCTTTATAAGAAGTGGGTTGTACTGGTTTAAAGATAACATGGGGAGAAATGACATATACAGGTGAGGGGACGGAAGGCAGCAAAGCACACTGCCATGTGTGTACCTATGCAACAATCTTGCATGTTCATCACATGTACCCCAAAACCTAAAATGCAATTAAAAAAAAAAAAACAAAAAAAAACTGATACCCAATAATTTTAAAGGTGTTAATGACCAATAAATGTCTAAACTGAATTGCAAAATCTCCATATTCACAATCTTACTTCAAATACATTCCAGTTAACTAAAATTAGTAAAATCTCACAAAACAGATGTTTTAGATATCTTGCTTGTATTTTCTCCCCTCAAAAATGACTCAAATTTTGTATACTCACTCTCTAAAATAACTTACCTAATTCTTAGCAAATATTAAAATGGTATAAAGCATATGTAGTGAAAGGATATACTATTTGGAACTTTCTATAAAATATTCAAGTATAGAGAGAAAAATAAAAAAAGATTGATAGATAAAACAGGAATGTCTAAATGTTAGATACACTGGCATTCATAATATTAGTCTCTATTTTTATGTGTGAAATGCTCCATAATAAAAGGTCTTTTAAAACTCATGTATGTGGCTCTTACTAGGTGAAAGGCAATAGTCTAAGCATTATACATGTATTAACTCATTCAACCCCCACAATAACCCTGAGATAGGTAGTCATTTTACAGATTAAGAAACTGAGGCACAGAAAAGTTAGGTAGCTTTCCCAAGGTCACAGAGTAAGTGACAGAGCTGGAATTCCAACCTAAGTAGTCTCGTTCCAGAGTATACATGCACATAAAAAAACCCAGAATGTACAAATTACAGATTATTATTTTTGCTCATTCCTAGTTTCTAATTTTTCTGTGAAAATATGTGTTTTGTAATTTTAATAAAGTTATCAAAAAAAAAAAAAAGAAGTGGGTTGTAATTAGGATTTGACCCCTTGTGATCATTTGGGACTTTTCAGTTCGAGTATCTTTCAGTTGTGTACTTCTGTATACTTTACACTATCTTTTATGATTTTAGACAGTACAGAGCTCCCCAAAATACTATGTTATATGTTTTAGTAAATTAATAACACCATGAACCTACATTTTACAATTGAATTATTTGGATCTCATGTGTCTCACTGTGGTGGCATATTATCATATGTTCATTTTTTGTTCTTTATTATTTCCCCCGTCTCCCACACCTGACACTGAATTCTGCTGGAAAAGTTGAGGTTTTGTGTTCGTTTTTGTTTTCGTTTTGGGGGGCAGTCTATTTAAAAGATTTCTCTTTCTATACATGATTTTTCTTCTTAAAAGACTCACTTTGTGCTTATAAGTTCACAGTAACAATTCCATCATCTAATTATATATGACATGTATATAAGCAGAGAAATTGTGTCCTCTATTGTTTTATCCATCTTTCATTTATCACTGTTATGTCCCCTTTTATATTTTCCAATATATTGGGGTCTCTAGTCTTATGACATTGAAATTTATTTAGAGTGCACAGATATTTTCTGAATAATAGACATGGATTGTATTCACTGAGACTTTTCTCACCTTACTGTTTTTTCACCAACAGGTGTATAATATTTTGCTTATGTGTAGAATCTTGATGTTACAAAGCCTTTCCTCCCCAAAGTCTATAGGTGTTGCAGAATACCGTCCCTGTACTGGAGGCAAATCTGAGGCTAGACAGATTAACTTTGATATGTGAACAGTCTTTTATAACTGGAAGCTTTAAGCATTTGTATATGACTTATGGTTTTTGGAATTTCAAAAGTTTGCTTATTTTTTTCCAGTAATTTTTTGATACCTAGCAAGAAACCCAAAACTATATATTTACCAGTTTTTTAAGCAGAAATCTGAAATCCTGCTATTCCTGGATTTTTCTTAAAAATAAAATTATTATATTTTGGCCAGGTACAGTGGCTCACTCCTGTAATCCCAGTAGTTTGGGAGACAACGGCTAGCATATCACTTGAGGTCAGGAGTTTGAGACTAACCTGTCCAACATGGTGAAACCCTGTCTCTACTAAAAAGATAAAAATTATCTGGGCGTGATGGTGCATGCCTGTTCCAGCTGCTTGGGAGGCTGAGGTGGGAGGATAGCTTGAACTTGGGAGGCAGAGGTTGCAGTGAGCTGAGATCGTGCCTCACACAATCCTCACAGAGTGAGAGTCCATTACCAAAAAAAAAAAAAAAAAAACCCATATTTTAATAATTATATTTAACCCAAGACGTATGTAAAACAGAAGGATTCATTTTAACCCCTACAACCTCTGTGCTCCACTTTTGGAAAGTGGTTTAACAATACCATATTAATAGAAATAAAGATATTATACAGTATAATTCAAGATGGATAAGGAGACAAATCCTCTTCAAACATCATGAAAAATAGGAGATCTGCTAGCAGAAGTTGTAATTTCCTCATTGCGAAAGTTCTAATTGTATTGTAGATACTTCATCCAGAGATCAGGCCAAAAAGAGGGCCACTTTGCTTTGTCTCCCACAATCTCAGCATCTGATAAACCCTGCCCACTTCTGCCCTCTATGAAGCTTACAAACTAGACAGTGGTGACTGAGGATCTGTGACAGAGGACACAACATGGGGAGGTGGGGCCTTGCTTGTCAGAGAGCAGAATGGAAAGTTAGAGAGAGGACGATTAGAAATGTTAAAGAGAAGAACATGGAAAAGGTCTGGGCCGGGGTGGAGGGACTTCTCTTCAGAGTCCACAGAAAGTGATACGCAGACCCTGTGCTCATGGCAAGAGCTTGGAGAGAAGTCACATGGAGTAGGCTCTCGGGTATGATCTCAATCTCTTTCAGATCCTGCAAGGATTGGATGATTTTGATACCAAAAGTCAAGTACTGACTAAACTTTCTCCAGGATTCCAGCAAGACATTTGTTTTCTGTTTTTTCTTTTTCACTTGACAATAAAGAACTATTTCCTGATTTATATATAAGGACTTGCTAAATGAAATTATAATATAACAAAACTAAAAATTATTCCTTAAAAGGAAAAAATAATAACTGCACAGTGGAGAAACCTGGCAGACGGTACCTTAACCGAGTGATAAAGGTTAACATCATCAGTGATATCATGTGGATATCATGTAACCTCGTGGTAGTCTATCAAAAAATTCATAACCTCAGTCAAACCATAAGGAAAATCAGGAAAACCCAAATTGAGGGGTATTCTACAAAACGTCTTACCATTATTCTTCAAAATGGTCAAGATTATGAAAAATAAAGTAAGACTAAAAAACTGTCACTAACCAGAGTAGTCTATGGAGATATGGTGACGAAATGCAGTGTGGTAGTCTGGATTTGGTCACCGCCCCACCCCCCCCAAAAAAAACAAAAAAATAGAAAAGCTAGTAAAATTGAAATAAAGTTAAATAAAATCTAGAATTACAGTGAAGTACCAATGTTGGTTTCTTAGTCTGACAAATAAACCATGTTAATATATGATGGCAACATTAGGGGAAGCTGAGTTAGAAATATACAGAACTATCTGTATTCACTTAGCTTATCTGTACTGACTTATTTTGTAAGTCAAAGATAATTTAAAAATAGTTTACTTAAAAATATTTCCATAACCTACAGAGTGCAATTTACCTCTCCTCAGTTCTAACTTAGATGCACTTTATACTTTAGACCCAGTTACCTAGAAAGGCAAGTACACTGCAAATATGGTACTGACACAAATATTTTATTGAGCACCTACTATATGCTAATAGAATGATGGTTCAACTTTAGTATGTTGTTATTCACATGATAAGGCACAACCATAGTCACTGCTGGGAAAGCAGTTTATTAGTGCCTATTTCTCTCTCTGAGTTCTGAGTTGATTTCTTCTCCTCCATGTCTATAGTCATACACAAAGTTTAATCAATATATTGAGGATGTTGTGGGGTTTATTTTTAGTATCAGTTTGATTTTTGTTTTTGCAGATTTGGGGATGCCTTCAGTGACTCTCACTGGGGGTAATGCAGTGAGTTTACTACTAATACTTCAAATAAGCACAAACAGTCTCCAAAATGGTTTGTCTGTGCAATGACAGTTGTTCAAAGGACATGGGACATAACTGGATGCTCACCTTCATCACTGCCCTCAGTTAAGTCCAAACCGGATGCTGGGTAGAACAATGAAAGGGAGATAGCATCAGTTTCTTCGCCAACAAAAAGTGCAAGAAGTAGTATTTCCCCTTCCCCTGAAAACTTGATGGGAATTCAAGAATTAAGAATGCTAATGGAGTGAGAGGAGAGGGTGTTTGGGAAAGGAAAAAGGGGAAAGGCTGAAGCTGAGCCAAGGGTCTCGCTCTCTCTTGCCTTCTTCCTCTGCAGGGACACATGGAGGGGAAGGAAGTGGGTCATTAGCAAGTGTGTGTTCATTTCTGATGAATTTGAGATAATTCTTATCAGCCATGGTCCCACCATTTTTGGATGGGCTATTTGAAGTAGAGTGTGTCCTCTCTGCTTTGGAAGTTAGAGGAATGGGTTTGGAATGCAGCCAGTTTCCCTCTGGCCATCAGTGCGTTTTGCCTTAGAATGCAGCAAGATAGAAAGTAGAATTTTCCCTATGACACCAAGCTTCCCAGAGTTAGACAGGCATTCATACATTCTCTTTGCAACTAGGTATTTAATAATTATTGAAGAAGCTTAGGGTCAATTTAAAAATCTTTGACCAAATAACATCTTGTTTTCCAAGAAAGAAGCATGGTGATGCCTTACTTCTCCTTAAGTGTTTTTTATTGAAAGCCTGCTTGTTTGGATGACAGAAGGACTAAATTCTAAAGTTTTTCACCAAATAGATGCTCAGAAAAAAAGTAGACGTTTATGGTTGTAAACTGTATTTAAAAGTATAATACACATTGTTGATTATGAGATTAATTTTTAATATCTACTGAGTGGAACGTGGCAAGAGGCATGACTCAGGTGGATGATTGCACTTAGAAGTGAAAGATAGCATAGATAAATTTCTAAAATTCAAATAACAAGAAAGGAGCATCTGTGGGTCATTAGCTAAATAAAAAACATGAGGCAAATACTAATATAAGTCACAGGAATTAAAACTAAGTTCTACCTTGCTCTATCTATCTATTATACATATACTTACATAGCATGTGGATAATATTAGACAAAACTGAGACACACCAACGGATGCTGATAATCTAATTTTTGCACTATACATCAGCAGCCACAGTGGCATAGGCTAAAGGGCATATCTCAAAAGAGAGCAACTCTGGAGTTCACACTCTAGAACACAGGGCTTCTTCTCGTTACTACATTCCTTTGAAGCAAGCCCCAAATTACATTTCCATCTACAAAATAAACAACAACCAAAAATCCCATCAGAGGACTGGTTTGGGTCTTTGCCTTTTCTATGTCAACAACTTTTAATGGTTATATAAAAACTCAGCAATTGTACAAGTATAAAGAGACAGCCCTAGGAGAAGGACAAAGAGCAGAATCGAGAACCAGAGAGAAAAACCAGAGAGAAGCAGAGAGAAGAACAAAGGGTTCGAGTAAAATTTCTCTTCCAATCTCCTGTGAAAACAATGCATGCCTGAGAAACAGAATCATCAAATGGGCTCAAGAGCAAACCTCTACATTTTACCAGTTCCCAGGGATCAAAGAAAAACTCTTACATATAGAAAGTTGAGAACATTTCTGATTAGTCTTCTAGAAGACAAATAGAATTTGTGAAATCAAATTAAACATACACTAAGTGAAACAATCTAACATCAGGAAAGAGAGATGAAGGAAGAAATTAAAAGATACATTATTGCTTCCATTTCTGAATTAAAGACTCATGGTAAAAGTGGTAAATGACAGATTTTATGCAAAAAACTATGTGTATCAGAAGAGAAAAGATCATAGGAATTCAGAAGCATTCAAAGATAAAGGAAAAAGAACTTTGAAACTTAGAAGCAAACAAATAATGATAAGCCTAGAGAAATATGGAGCATATATACATATTAGAATATATTTGTGTGTGTGTGTGTGTGTTTGTGTATGTGAGACATATACATACTTTAAATATATACCTACCTTGTATACTAAGTATACAAATATTTATAAAGCATAAAACTATATGTTTGTAATATAAACATAGATTTATATATAAAAATATATATCTACATAAATATATATGCACAGACACATAAAAGAGGTGTCTCAGAGAAACCTCTTTTTCGGTAAAAAACACAGACCAGAAGTAATTAAAGGGGTAACAGAAGGAAACATTATTGAGTAAAAGAAAAAAAAAATCTGTGAACTAAAATAATGTATCAATCCTGGGCAAAATTAATTTAAAAAAAAAAGAATTAGAACCTGAGATTTATTCAGATAATATGTTGACACTTGAAATATAAAGCCAAAACACTTTAAATAGAAGTGAAAACAAAAGTTAGGTTGATTAAAATACATCCCAAATCATTGTAGCTTCAAATATTGCTATATGCCACGCACAGTCTGAAAAAAATAGAAAATTCATTGCTTCTTCACCTTTTGGCTAAGATCAAAGGTAGTAACAGCAACTACAGAGTTTAAGGGAAAAAGACCATGGCCCAAAAATTCCATGTCCAATTATTCTGTATTAGGGCAGAGGAAGATATTTCTTAGACTGGCAAAGACTCAGAACAGAGGCAATACCTGTTCTCTTGCTGAGAAAATTACTCTAAGTCACTCTACCTGAGCAAAAGATAAATCAATATAAACAACTCAACAACGAGGAAGTTGTGGTAATAAAGGATTGATGGTGTCCCTTTGGGCATTGTGCTTTTTAGTCTGTATTGAGTTCTTTCCACTGCTTGACTAATAGTGGGTATACGGCATGTGGCAAGCTCTTCCTTTCTAAAAGCGAAAGACATCACACTTGTAAACCAGGACAAATGGACTTGTCCCCTCCTATCAGCCCCAGAGGGAAAACCAAAGGAGAATTCCATCAGAATACACTCGTTTTTTTCATCTACTTGAACTGTGGTCAGCAAAGGTCTAATCAGAGTCAGCCCCAGGAGTGAGCCCTGGATCTCTTGCTGGTGTTTTGCAACATGACTCACAGATCTGTCTGCATCCCACTGAAATGCGAAACAAAAGAGCAAGGGATGGTTTCTATGTCTGCAGTTCTCTTTCTGAAGCTTTTTATTTTAAATCAAAAATAAGCTCTCTTGATTAAACTGATGCACTCAGGACCCGAATGTCCCCCCCACCCCCCGATTATTGCTTTCCCTTTAGATGTCATGAGCAAATAAATAAGCAGGACAGTTAAACTTCACAAGACAGTTATGTTGGCATATATAATGGAAACCTCATTTTTCACACTTTGGCCAAAGTTTTCTTGTCCAGAAATAAAGAGTCCATACAGAGGGAACATAGAAGAAAATTCCTATTTAGTATATCTCTTGCAGGAAAAAGAAGAAAGAATAGAAGAAAGAAGAAGAGAAGAGAGAAGAGAGAAGAAGGAAGGAGAAGAAGGAAGAAGAAGGAAGGAAGGAAGGAAGGAAGGAGGGAGGGAGGGAGGGAGAGGAGGGGGAGGGGAGGGGGAGGAGGGAGGAGGAGGGGGGGAGGAGGAGGAGGAGGAGGAGGAGGAGGAGGAGGAGGAGGAGGAGGAGGAGGAAGAGGAAGAGGAAGAGGAAGAGGAAGAGGAAGAGGAAGAGGAAGAGGAAGCAGCAGCAGCAGCAGCAGCAGCAGCAGCAGCAGCCCTTAGCCAATTGGGAAGGCATACAGACTCCCCGTTCTATTTTATGATTCCTCCATCAGCACTTATTCTGTAATCATCTCATAATCATGAAAATTTGGCATTTTAACTTTATCTCTAGGGGAAAAGTGTAGATGCTGGCACGATGACAAGTACTACAGTTTAAAAGGACAATTACCTCCAACTCACACTTTTTTTTTTTTTTAATTTCCAAGAAAGAACTGAATTGTTAAGGTTCATAGCAGAACATTTTGCTGTGGCTTTATGTACATGGACTTTTATTACATTAAAAACTCTAAAAATCTGTATGTTCCAAACCTAATTTCTTCTCTTAGAAGTCACACTATCATTTATTTATTTTTATTCATTCCATAAATATATTTGGAGCACCCACTATGGACCAGGCACCATGAAGACATTGGGAAACAGTATGATAGAGCAGGGAAAATGACAGCTAGGAGTACAGGTGGTCAGGTTTCAAACCCCAGCTGCATTTTGCCATCTTGCATGGTTTTGGATATGTTCCTTAACTTCCCTGAGTCTGATTTCCTAATTTATGAGATGGGGAAAATACTAAGACAAACTTTTCAGGTTATTATGATTAAAAGATTTTCCATTGTATTCCTCACACCCAAAAAATGTAGATGTTTAGATTGTGATGATGTTGATGATAATGATGCCTCCTTTTCAGTAACTGCATTTTTACCATTCATGATATGAAAGGAGGAAGAATACCTGTATTTTTAAGATGTCACAAGCCCAAATGGAAATTGCACTACTGAAAAGAAGCAACCTTTGAATCTTCTAGAAATGATTCAGATTCTCTCTTCAAAGACTTTCTAAAATCCAAATATCTTCTAAATTCTCAAGATCCATTATCCTCCCAACTGTACTTTTCAGTTATCACCTGCAGATCCTGGCTCCAGTAAACAATGTAACCCAAGGATGGTAGACATTTCTGAGGCAACAGAATGGCCATGAGGCACCCTTCTAACTTGGCTAGGAATTGTTCACAGTGTCGGGACAAAACAGTTGGCTTCCACCATGTACACGCGAGAAACACAGTAACAAACTTTAAAAACTATCCTTGAAAGAAAAGCAGCTGTGTCACTCACCCTTAGATGGGTTTATGAAGGATTCTGGAACACCTACCTGACTTTGAGTACTCTGTAAGTTCCTGGTACCTGTTTAGGACACATTGACCTAGGATGACCTATTCTTACAACAGAGTAATGTCCTCATTAGGTACTTATGCAGGGTGGAATTGAGGATGTAAACAACAGTACACTGAAACTGGCTCCAGCCAGTTTCAGGATTTTTGCAGCCTGGATGTGTAATCTTTCTCAGCTTGAAATCAGTCATGGTTGAAATATACACGTCATGAAAACTGGCAAATGCTACAAATCCGGGTGTTTTCCCCACAAGGGAGTAAGTTTACAATCACACCAATGAACCTTAGTACTTCCTACTTTGAAAAGTTCTGAACTGGGGTAGGTATCAAAATACCTGGAGACATTTTTTTTTCCCTAAAATACAGACTCTTGGCTCCCATGAACAATCTAATGAATTACATGCACTTTCTCCTGCTGGCCTGAAATACATGTTTTGGAAGAAATAAAAGTCACTGCAAAACTAGGACACATATTTTGAAAGAAGTTATAAAAACAAAACTAGATATCTGAAGAATATTAGAGGGAGGAGAATGAGAGTGAGAAGTGGGAATAACTAAATAACAAAATATATAAATCCAATGGGGGCCTTCCTAGGATGCTAAATATATTCCAAGCTACTTGATGTTTAAATAATTCTACCTCCTGTATATGAGGTAAAAGGCATAGAGTGGGGAGTCAGTGCAAGAATCTACAGTTTCAAGTGTGATGTACGCATACTTAGTCGTAGCACTAAGAACTGCTAAAGGAAAGGACCACCTCTTGCTAGTTTTTGTGTCCCCAGTGTCTATCACAATGTTTGGCATAGAGTAGGCTTGCAGAATATGTTTCTAGAATATATGAGTGACTGACTGAACAAATAAATAGTAATAATAATAACTTCAATCTCTTAGCATAATCCCTATTAACCATAGATACCAATAAAATTGTTTCAAATAAACATTAGATGACATCACTGCTTTGTCTGGAGCCCTATGGCAGTTTCTGTCTCACCCAAACTCACTAACCCTACCCCCAAGTTCTCTTACGATCAGTCCTCTGTCTCTCATTCACATATCTCTGTCTGCTCTTAACCTTCTTTCATTTCCTAGAATGTCTCATTCCTGAGTCATATCTTTCAGACTCTGCTTTCTCTTCCTTTAGACGCTGACTGGCTTATATGTTGCCTCATGCAGATTTTTGCTTAAATGACATGTCCTCGGGGAAAATGTACATGGCCAAACTACCTAAAATAGAATGACCATCTCCTTGGCAATGTTTGATCTCCTTCACCTGTTTTATTTCTCTTCATAGCACTTACCACTATCTGACATTTGTTTACTCTGTGATTTGTTACTCTTCTTCATCTTTTGGTGCATTGAAGCTCTATTAGGCTGGGGATTTTGTCCATCTTGTCTTCTATGGCACCACTGATGTCTAAACAGTGCCCATTACGGAAGGATCTTATTAAATTTTTGATGATTGATGAGTGAATGCCTTTACTAACAAAAATTCAAGAGTGATTGGTCTATGAATGAACTAAAGGAGTATCCTGACCTACAGAAAAAATAAACAACCTGGCCACCTGCTTCCCTAGACAAGCTCATGAATCTGCCCCTGCTAACTGTGTCAGCTCTCCAGTCTGAATCTCCAAGTATTGACCATGTCCTGAGTAACAGAAGCACAACGTATTCACTCGTGTAATGCAGGCAAACACAATTTAACATGTTCAAAAACAAACTAAATATATTCCCCAGACTCCCAACTTAATTCCTTATCTCAGTTCAAGACATTGACAAAACCAGAAAATGGGATCTCAACCTAGACATCTCAATTTATTTGTCACACTGCTACCCTCAGGGACAGCATTCTAAAATGAGAATAATCATGTCGTGTCATTGGTAAAAAATCCTTCCGTTCTCACAGGCTAATGCCCAGCCTGCTCAGGAAGGCATCAAGGTTACCTTGACTCTGACTCAGATCTACTTTCCAAGTTTATCTCCAACCATGTATCTTCTCTTCCTGCCACTGACTAAATAACGTACTCCAAGCATACTAAACTGACTTTCAGTTTCTTGGATCCTCCACGGTCATTCATGCCACGATCTTTATGTTTTCTGCAATCTCTGACTAGACTATCTTAGCTTTCCCTTGCCTGCCATATTAACATTCTTCGCAGCCCCAATACTGCCTTCATGGGAAGCCTTTTCTGACACCAACAAATGTTCTCTTGATACATTCTTCAGAAAGACTAGAAGAGCCATTGGTTCTAACACAGTTTCCCTTTTGAAAAATCTCCATGGTGTATATGTACCATATTTTCTTTATCCAGTCCACTATTGATGGGCATCTTGGTTAATTCCATCCATGTTTTTGCTATTGTGAATAGTCCTGTGAAGGAACAAAAACCAAATATGGCACTTTCTGACTTATAAGTGGAAAGTAAACACTGAATGCACATGGGCACAAAGATGGGAACACTGGAGACTGCGTGGCAGGGAAAAGTGAAAGGGAGAAATGAGTTGGAAGGTTATGCTCACTACCTTGGTGATAGGATCATTCATTCACCAAGCCTCAGCAGCGCATGATTTACCTATGTAACAAACCTGCACATATACCTCCTAAACCTAAATTAAAAGTGGAAGAAAAATTAAAAGCTCTAATATGAGTGCTACTCTCCAAGGTACATATATCTACCCCCCAGCACTAAGTATATAAAGAAATTCTTTGCAAATGCTGAGAAAAGAGGGTCAAAGGCCTAACTAATTTTTCAACACTGATGTCTGAGTTTTACAATTTGTCCCTTTTTTATGGTAACAAATTTCTCTAAAACAAGCAAGGCTGGTGTTTAGGCAAGTGGCCAGCAACTCTCAGTTGACAAAGAGCTTTCTTTTCTCGGGCTATGTATATTTGGAGAACAATGCCACAGGTCAGATGTCAACATTAGCCCAGTTCCTTTCTAATGGAGAATGTAGGTCTCCCTTCTATGCTATCTGCCAAGAGATGTCACTCTGGTTCTCCCCTCAAATTCTACAAGACTTTGGGCTTTGGTCTATGCCAATACTTTCAAATCAACTTTCAATATTTTGGTGTATGCCAACTTATAGAATTGTGGTTTTGGGAGTGAACTTAGAAATTATTGATTTACTTATTAAGGCAGTTATTTGCTTATTCTACAGGTAAGTAGTACCCATGTCTCATGTCTCTAACACCAGCTTTCAGTCCATTGTCACCTTTTACCCACTCTTAGTTGGTCACGAAAATAATCTAAATATCTGCAACCCCTTCCATTGCAAAAAGAACACAGGTATCAATATTACAAGAAATCAGATTTTTCAGCTACCAGTTGCATTTGAGCATAGAAATATTCTCTGCCCTGTTTCTAAGGACACATGTGATATGCATGACCTCTTCATACTTCGGACAGCTGTCTGGATTAAAAAATCTCAGAGTGGGGCATTGGTCAGTGACAAGGAGGACACTTACTTAAGTCCAATATACCTAAACCCTTTGGAAAGCTGAATTTTCTTTTTGCTTCAAGTATTAGTTTTCTATTTCGGTGTAACTACAAATTTAGCAGCCTAAAAATGACACAAGTGTATTATCTCACAGCTTCTGTAAGTCAGAAGTCTGGGCACAGCATAACTAAATTCTCTGCCCAGAATTTCACTCAGCAAAAATCAAGGTGTCAACAAGGCAGGGGCTAGAGTTCTTGTCTGGGGCTTGGGGTCCTCTTCCAAGCTCATGAGTTGTTGGCAAAATTCATTCCTTTGTGGTTGCTGAACTGAAACACCTGTTTCCTCACTGGCTGTCGGCCTCACTGGCCCCTCACTGGGGCCACTCTGAGCTCCTAGAGGCTGCCCGCACTTCTTGTCATGTGGCCCCTTCATCTTCAAGCCGGCAATGGTGTCTTGAGACTTTCTTATGTTTTGAACCTCCAACTTCCATGATACTGGATAAAATGCTCTGCTTACATCAGGCTCATGTGATTAGGTCAGGGTCATTGGGATGACTTTCCTGTCCATTGATTTGGGACCTTGACTCCATTTCACAGTTTTTTCACAGAAGCAGCTAGACTAGTGCTAGCTTTAATAACTTGGAGTA
This sequence comes from Saimiri boliviensis, assembly GCF_048565385.1. NCBI lineage: Eukaryota > Metazoa > Chordata > Mammalia > Primates > Cebidae > Saimiri > Saimiri boliviensis. The sequence continues at coordinate 103,908,923 of NC_133457.1, read as the reverse complement.
GGTATGTATACACCAGGGGTAGGAAATCTTGAGGTGGGGACATCTTAAAGTTCTGTCTACCACAACTTCTCAGTGTATTCAAGAAAGTGGATTTTAGAGAGAATATTTTTTTTTAATCTACATCCTAAGTTTTCTCTTGCACATTGTTACTTTTTTACACATCTTTGCCTGAATGTCTTTACCTTAGCATGTCCTCATTTCAGAGAGTGGAGGAAAATGATTTGGAGAAAAAGACAAGACAGATATAGCAGAACCATGCTGATCATGTTGAAGAATGTTGATTGCATCTGCCTCGCAGAGGGATGTATTAAAGGGCTTTAGGTAGGCATGTAACAGGATCGGCTGTGTTGGAAAGATACATGAGGAGGTGTGAAGAGATCAGTGTAACACAGTTGCAGTGTCTAGGTGAAAAATGACAGTTGTCTAAACTAGGGCGGTGTCAATGGAGTACGAAGGAGGCCTTCTCTACTAAGACTAATTAGGCATCTTCTTAGTTTCCTCTACACTTCTCATTCGTGTAACTTATGACATTATTTTGGAGCTGTTGCTTAGCTTGTCTCCCTCCCTCTTGACTGTCTTGTTGCATTGTATCCCTGGAACAGAGCCTAGAGCAGGTGTCCCAAACTACGGCCCAAGGGCCGCATGCGGCCCCCTGAGGCCATTTATCCGCCCCCCCCACCCCCCGCCGCACTTCAGGAAGGGGCACCTCTTTCATTGGTGGTCAGTGAGAGGAGCACAGTATGTGGCGGCCCTCCAACAGTGTGAGGGACAGTGAACTGGCCCACTGTGTAAAAAGTTTGGGGACACCTGGCCTAGAGCATAGTAGGCGATCAATACATGCTCATGAATCAATGAACGTGTTCTCTATACTATGACTAATCACAGTCCCAGATTCAGCTGCTTCCCTTTAGAAGCCTCTGCTGGCCTTGTTCCTGTTTTTGCCGTCTCAGTTCAGAGGGTGCTCGACCCACTAGTAGTTGGCGTTCCTGTTGTCTTTCTCCTGCATACCCAAGGTCAAATGGGCTGGTCCATTCAACCCCAATTGAACTTCCCTCCTCCCAGCTCATCTTGGCTCTTGGTTAGTGGCCAGGCTTGGACAAGCCTCATCATGTCTCTGATTGAATTGAATATTGTCTCTCCTGTCTCAGAGCCTGCAACAGAATCCACTTTGGTTCCACAGTCCTTACACTCCGCCTCCTCTTCTCTCCCAGGGCACAGGCACAGCCTTGGTCCTGCTTCCTCTCCTAGCCTTTTGAACCAGTTCACCAGTGCACAAGGACAGGAGCTCCCATAGCCTCCAGAATCACCAGGACAACATTAGATTTAATGGACTTTTGCTGTCCTCTTCCGTCCCAGGATCCCCAAACCCCTTGTTAGATTTAATGAGTCCACTTCAAAATGCTTCTGGTTTTCTGTGATGATCTTTAATATAACTTCTTCTCTCTGCTAGGAAAGTGCTGTGAAAATTACTTTATACTCATGGATTTAATTGACTTCACTCAAATTTTGCTTTCAGTCCTATTAGAAGACAAGCCAATTGCTCCCACATCCCACCCTCCCCCTTCCAATGAGTGTCAAGGGAACTGTTTGTGTTTTGTTACCAAGACTGTTGTTGAACTTGAGGCTCCAGCAAGAGCAAGACCCTCTTGAGTCTTGGCAACCAAATCCCACGTGGCCTCACTCTGTTGATTTTGTCCTCTCAGTCCTGGTCCCTTGTGGACAATTTGTAAAATTAGGAAATTAAGAAAACAGAGACTGAAAAAGACCTTGGAAATGCTTAGTAAGGAAAATTCCTTTATAAAGATGGAACCTCCACATTTGAACTGTAGACACTCACATGAGGTGCTGCAAAAATTAATATTGTCTCTCTCTTTTTCCTTTCTTACAAAATATAGTACAAGCTAAATGAACATCAATTTATTTCCCTAGATGGACAAAAGAAAAAAAACTACCTTTGGATTCAAAATGGCAAATCATGGATAAACACACTCAAAATACTGGGAATCAGATAAAAGTTGATCCAAACCCTTTCTTGCTATAGTTTTGCTATAGATTGCTTAGATTCCTGTGTGCTACTCAATCCCTTCTTTTTCTAGGCTCATTTTACATTCCTAATCCCAAGAAGTATGAAGGATGTTTCTTTAATTATGTGGCAGATCCCTCTTTCTTGCAGTTAATATGATCCTCTCCTCCTTGTGTGAAATATCACACTTGTAAACACTTTACCAGTAGGTTTAATTGAAAAAGAGAAACTATTTTTAGGAGAAGAGACGAAGCTCTGTTTCTGATTTTCTCCGTAAATGATCTGAGTCATCCAAGAGGATACCTATACCCAATGGGCATCAAGAATGGGAAAGAAAGGAATTGCACATAAACTTGTATAAGGCAAAAAACAAAGATGGGCTGTATCTTCAGTGTGACCACAACTTTCACTTTAAATAAGTTTTACTTAAATCACATCGTTTGAATTTTACATTCAGGGTCTGCCAGGCATTAAGTCTCTCTGTTTTTATAGGAAGATAGTTCTCTCTTAACCAGCTTATGGGGTACAAAGGGAGGCATCTGGGCACCATGTGAGGCAAAGACACCCTTTAATGTCACCTCTCCCAGGCTGAGGAGGCAGTCCTACACTTCCATGGGTCTCGGCTCCACCTCCTTGGCTGCAAGCTAAAGAAGTAGGGATTATAAACTGCTCTCAGTCTGTGTCATCAAAGGGACTACAAGCTCTTTGAAGTGGGAGATTGTATTTTATTCATCTTATTCAATCTTGCCCCCATTGTCTAGAGCTGGGGCAAGAATAAACTAAAGAGAGAGACAGAACCTGTAGACAGTGCTGCTATAGAGGATATAAAAGTAAAAAAGGCACAAAACCAACTTCAACTAAGATTCCCTAAAAATCCAGAAAAGTAACATACTGATTTCCTTTTAAAAGAAAACTAGCAGAGCTAAGGAGGCGCTGTTACCAATAAAGCACCTTGGGACCTGCCCTGGTATCCTCATGGCTAGACATATTCTGAGATCATAAAAGATATGATCCTCCTTCACCCCAGGAATAGGGACAGCAAGAGCTGGGAATTACTAGGAGTTGTTGCTACAGGCAGAAAACAGTGTAGAGAAGTGACAATGATGTATGAAATATAACTGTTCATTTAATGAACAAATTTGAGACTTCACCTATTTTGTTAATTTGTGCGACTTATTCTAAAAGTTGAGGCTATTTGTTAACATTTTACCTGACATGGTCATATGCTGTACAGAGCAATGTCATTATTCTGTATTACAGAAAGGTCCCAAGGATCACAAAAAGATTTAACGTACCTATTCTCAATTACTATGTAATCTTCACATGGAAAGAGCGGAGTTGAGCTGGATGGAATACAACACACAGTTTCAGGGTGCTTTTTAGGGGCCAGGCACAATGCCAGGGACTTTCGTTTAGCCTTAAGTCATCTGACTTGCCCAGCTACCCTGTTCTCACACCCAAGTACCCACATTCAAATTGGAGATAATAAATGGAGACTCAGAGAACTTAAATAGTTTGTTCAAGATTCAAAGAGTTACATTCTAGAAAGGCTGGTATTTTAAATTATGTCTGTCTGCTTTCAAAGCCCATTCTCCTTCTGTCACACCATGCAACTGAAATAAAGAACCAACTGAAACATAATTGGGATGCACTCCTAGATGACCCTGGCAAAGACAGAGACAAATGTTCTAGGGATGGGAACTGAGTCTAAGAGAACCCAAAATTTTGGTCATACATAGGCTGTTGAAACTGCTTTTACCTAGCTCATTATGATTTCTTTGCTTACAAATACAATGTATACTATGCAAACTAGTAGTTTTTATGTAAAATTATGAAAAGACAACATGGAAATCTAGAAATAGAACTGATCTTAAACACAAGAGGATCCTGAGATTCAAAATAGTGGCCTCCTCACCCTACTTTTTTTTTCTTTTCCTTATTTCTCTTTTTCCTTCTTTTTCCTCCTCTTCCTCTTCTTCCTCCTCTACTTCTCTCTTCATTTCTTGGCCTTCCCTATATTTGTTGAATTCCTTCCTACTGCAAACTACCTCATTTATTTGAAAAGAGAGAAGCAGAAGTGGCTACCAAAAGCTCAACTTATTTTACATCAGCCTTGCAGTGACGGGAGACAGAGTTGATTGAATGAACTCTTCTATTATCAATATGTGATATCTTCTCGAATGATCTCAGTTGGCCCTTTTGGGTCATAGGCTCAGGTTACGTACTGATCTCTGTAGACAATGTTTATGGCAGGTAGCCCACTATTGTGACCTGGTGCAAAGGAAAAAATGTGACTTATTCTCATCAGAGCCACATGTAATGGAGAAAGCCTAAGTTCTTAAGAGGAAGGAGAGGCTGTTATCCTTTTATCATAAAAAAAAAAAAAACAGGGAGGGGTTCAAAGCAGACATTAATTTACACATATTCACAAAGATACTTTTTGGACCTAACCTCATGTAAATTCGGAGATGCATCTGTTATCCTCTTTTTAAATTTCCAAAACAATTTACAAATTAAGAATTGTTCTCTATTGTCTCCTATTTTAATACCATCTACTTATAGCAAATACTACAATACTGTACACAGACTGCCTAGCAAGGCATGAAGGTCTCTCATGGTTGGTTAATGTAGTTGTGATAATGTTGAAAATTATAACAGGTACCATTTACTGAGAACTTACTATGTGTTTATGAACTCAGGTTCTAAAGTCACAGATAGACAGACTTGGCTTCAAATCAAGACCCTTCCTCACCACTTGCAGGTTGTGAGATCTTATCACTGAACATGTTTCCTCATTCATAATATGGAGTGGGAGGTTATAATAGCATTGCCTCAGAACACTTTAGCAAAGTTAAATTAGGAATATGCCTATAAAATGTTGGGCACAATGCCTGGCACACATTATATATATATATATATATATATATATATATATATATATAATTGTAGCTACTATTTTTTGGTCTCAGTCACTGTTCTAGACATTTTATTTGATCCTCAACAACTAAATAAGAGGAAAGTATTGTCCTCATTTCTTTTACAGGTAAGAAACTAGAAAATTAGGAAGAGCCGGATAATGTACTCACTCATAGCTCATCGTAATAGCAGCCTGGGATTTAAAGGTGTCTCTGATCCCAAAGCCATTCGATCACCAAAGATTTTCTTTCAGAAAAGTTAGATTATAATCTGGCAAGGGGTAAAACACGTGAAACCAGTTCTACACATAAGCATTCAAGATGCACAGCGGCCAAGGTGGATGATGGGAATCCCCATGGTATCTGTTCATGGCTCTACAATTTCTGTCTCAACACCCTTGTCCCCTATTCCCCTTAGTATTCTGTTTATCATCTTGCAGATAAGCCACAGAATAGGTTTAGAGCTGCTGTCAGAGCACTGCTTCTCAGAGACTCCTGGGAAGCAGTGAAATTGCTGTCTGGTATTACTATTTCATTAACATGTTATGAGCATTTCGTGGGATGAGTGGATGGAGGCTAGGGTCTATGGCAGAGGCCTGCACCTCCCTGTTGGAGCAGCTTCTCAGGGTTACCCAGCTGAGGGTGACCACGCTGTTAGAAATCATTTCTGTTTAAAGAAGTGCTGAGAATGGGTCAGGCTGCCTCTATCTTCCTTCCACTGCGGCTCCAATTTGTGTCCGATCCCAGGCTAAGTGTTCCCATCTGTGTTATTCTATTAACTGAAAAGGAAGGAATTAGCACATGAACTTGTCACATCTTGTGACCTGTTGCACACTGAGATGGGAGGTGGTGGCAGAACAAACAACATTCTTTCTCCCAGTGCCCTTCCCACTTACTAAGGAAAAGAGGGAGAGCGGTTCTGACGCCGTGAAACATACCCACACCATTCCTAAAATCAGGCTGGGCCTCTCCGGGCTGCACCTTAGGCAGAGCTGAGGGGAGAGGGTGGCAGAACCTCAAAGGAAACTTCCCCTGTCTGCCAAGCTCCAGATGGAAGACCTTCCCACAGAAAGACTTGCTGGAGACGCTTTGCTGACACAGAGCACTGCCAGAGAAAAGGGCCCCTGCTGGGGCGGCTCCTGCCTGTTTTCCCAGGGAAACACAAGGCTGAGAGGGTGGCAGAGGCCCTCAGAGACCATGTCTTGGTGGAAGGTCCCCAGCAGGACCCTGCACGGGGAGCCTCGGGGGAAGTGCTGACCAGGAGCTGGTGATTATAACTTGCTTCTCCCACACAGATTTTGAACGCAACGTGACACATGTTGAAGGTGTCTTTGATCCATACTTCCTTTTTACAAGGCTTTTATAGGAATCCAAGCTTGACTAAGTGTTGGATACAGATTTAGAGCAAGGATACACTTGGGTATGAAGTGTTCGAGAGAACTGGGCTCCATCTCGTGCTTTCCTGATGGCGCCGGTTTGTACCAGTTTGCCTTGGCAGAAACTCAGTCAGGATAGGAGAGAAAGACAGGAAAAAAAAAAAAAAAAAAAAAAAAAAAAACCAGAAAAGAAAAAAGAAATTCTTCTTTTTAAATCCAACTAAATTATACCCCCTGCAACTGGCATAGGCCGAAAACAATCACAGGCTGTCTCTCCTGGGATAGCGGGCAGGACCCATCTCATGGGTGAATGCCTCAAGACTGAAAGAAGGCTCTGTAGGCCCCAAAGAAATTTTGCCTAGAAGAAGGGGCTCCCTGCCAACTCGGACTGCCACCAAGAGACATTGTCTGCTTCCTACTTCCCATGTCCTCTCAAAAAAGAAACACTGCTACACGAAGACAAACACCGATTCCAGGATCTCACAGTCCCAGCCTATGTCGTGACCTCCAGAAATAATTTCCATCAGCAAGTATTCAAATATGCTTTTTTTCTTTGATTTCCTCCATTTTTAGAACTTTATGGCACATACAGGGAGCCACTGTTAAGGTAGTTCTAGGCAGGCTGTTCACTTCCTCACCCCCATCAGTAAGTTGTGAATCAGTAAATCAGGGGTGAGGCTGAGGATTCTGAACTCCAGAAAGCATCTGATCCATAGGACTGTGATACAGATGGTGCATGAGCTTCACATCTAAACACTTGGCATTGGAAATTCCACCCAGCCCTGAATCCACAGATGACACTTGACACAGCCAAAACTTCTAAACTTTGACCTGAACCCTCCTGTTAAAAGGATATACAAGATCCTGACTTTAATGATATGAACAAATGATAGGAGCTAGGAGTTCATGCCATCCATATTTCTATGTCCTTTCTTGTATATGATATCCTCAGTTATTGAGGGTTTCCCTGGCTTCCCTCGACTTTAGATAAGCAGGGACTGCAGGAGGAAACTTTTGCAGGTTATGGATATGCTCATGGCATACATTATGGTGATTGTTTTACAAATGTATGCTTATGCCCAAACTCACCAAGTTGCACATACAAAGAGCAATGACACATGAAATATCAAACTCCTGACTTTAAGTGACCCACTTCGTATATGATTACACATATACAAAGTGCTCTTTGTATATGATTGCGCATACAAAGAGCAGTGATATTTAATGTATTAAGTAATACATTTAAAAAGTGTTTTAAAAATATGAATTCAAAAAATTAGCCAGGTATGATGGGGGGCACCTATAATCACAGCTACTCAGGAGGCTGAGGCAGGAGAATTGCTTGAATATGGAAGGCAGAGGTTGCAGTGAGTGGAGATTTTGCCACTGCACTCTAGCCAGGGCAACAGTATGAGATTCTGTCTCAAAAAAAAAAAAAAAATTTATTCAAAGAATATTTACCAAACAGACTTTTTACAAAATACTGTGATTGCCATTGGTAATACATAAATCATCACAATGTATTACAGTCTAGAGCAGGTATTACAGCCTTATAATAAATAAACAAATAATTACAACTGAATATAATAAAGATATTAGATATTTATTAAGTCCTCAATATTACTCAGGACTGTAAATAGAGAAGGTAATCAATTGTATAGAACAGGTGCTATCGTTAGTCACATTCTGCTGATGAGGAGACTGAACCCCAAAGGACTGGGCAACTTGCTCATACATAACCTACTGTAAGTAGCAGTGCTCTAGTGCTCACCCTTGCAGCCCAAGTCCAGAGAACCTGCTATTGGAGGTCTCTGTAGGAACTGATGAAGGAGCAACGAATCTATCTGGGCCATAGAAGGAAAATAATGAAAATTACTTTACACCACTGCATTTTCCTTGTCTATTATTTGGCCTCCACATGTTCCCATACCCAGCTCTCTTGCCTGAGCTCCACACTGTGAGGTCCAGCTTCCAGGGCTCATCTGCACCCATAGGGCCAAAGGTGCCACGAAGCCAACATATCCCAATCTTGGCTGATAATCTTTTCTCCTAAATATTCCTTTCATTCTAGACTTTCTGGTCGGCAGAAGACCTGTTTTTCTCCTTGAAAAGTTAAACAGAGGCTACCAGTTGTGGCCTCTCTTCAATCTAAAAGCAGCAGATAGCCTGAACGTGGTGGTTTATGCCTGTACTCCCAGCACTTTGGGAGGCCGAGGCTGGTGGGTCACTTGAAGTCAGGAGTTTGAGACCAGCCTGACCAACACGGTGAAACCCCATCTCCACTAAAAATACAAAACATCAGATGGGCATGGTGGCAGGTGCCTATAATCCCAGCTACTCAGGAGGCTGAGGCGGGAGAATCACTTGAACCCAAAATGTGGAGGATGCAGTGAGTGGAGAGCACACCACTGCATTGCAGCCTGGGCAACAGAGTGAGAGATTCTGTCTCAAAAAATATATAAAATTAAATAAAAGCAAATAGATAATAGTCTGGACCATCAAAACAAGACATGCCCTTTCTTGGAATGAAATACTGTTCTCACTTACAATAGTAATAATCACCCATGTATTCATTTCAGGTCTTTTTAACCAACTAGAATATAAGTTCTCTGAGGTCAAGGACCGAGTCTCATTTATCAGTGACCCACAATGCTTATTACGATGCCTTTAAATGTTAGTAATTATTGTTGGATCAATCAATGAATCATTGCTTCCACTCTTATTTCCTCTGTGTTGGACTCCCTGCCTAATGACTGCTTATTCTTTTTCGTGTTGAAGTAATATCTGCTATGTGCCAGGTACTTTTCTAGGTCTTATGAATGCAGGGCTAAACAAAACAACTTACCCTTGGGGAATTTATGGTTTCTGGAAGCTGAATTGATCTTTTACAATCTGAGATAAAGTTGTTGCCCTGGTGAAAACTCTCCAGTGGCCTCCCATTGTTAGTAAGAGAAACATCTGAACATCTGCCTGGCCCACAGGATGCTCCCTGACCTTCCTTGTGTCTCCCACCTCATGCCACCTTTCCTGTCGGTGAGTATTTGCCAGCTACATTGGTGGCTTCCTGTTCTTTCTCTTTCTTGAACCTGCTAAGGATCTCCTTCACTTTGGGCAGTAGCTGCTTCCTCTTTCCTGAATTCCCTTTTTTCTGATATTCACTCAAAACTTGCCTGGATTCTTTGGCCATTCATTTCTGAGTCTTAATAGTAGTTTCTTAGAGAAGTCTTTTCAGGTGACCCAACAAGAGTGATCCTCTAGTCTGTTGTACTACCCTGTGTTAATCCTCTGCACAGTGCTCATGGCTACCTAATATGCTCTTGTGTCTTTATTAGTTTATCGTCTGCCTACCCTGCAAGAATGTAAGCTGTAAGAAAAGCATCTTCTCTGACTTGTTAACCACTATACCCCATTATCAGAACAGGATCAGGAATATCTTTGATGCTCAATAAATAAGAGATAAGGTACTGAATTTTTGAAGAAATAAACCTCTATTAAGGTACTGGTTATGCTCTTTTCTATTCTACAGTATGTTAAAGAAGTGAGTTTTGTTTGTTTGTTTTTTAATTTTCAAGAAACTATTTACTATATTTTCTATTTCATCCTTTTTTATGGTTTTACTGCATTGTGTTCTCAGCTGTTTATTGAAGCACGCTTATACTGCTCAGAAATTAGACAAACTTTTTTTTTAATCAATGAAGTTCGGGTAAATAAACTGCTTTACCTCCATAAAAGAGAGAACTCTACAGTCATTAAAATGCTAATATAGGCTTTTATTTATTGATATGGAAAGGTTTCCATAGCATATTGATTAACAAGCATTTTATAAAATATTATTAATCAGTTCATTAAAATCGTATATGTGTGTTCTAAGAGAGATGTTCAGCAAAATGTCAGTGATTGTTTCCTCTGAGTTGTGTAGGACTTTAGGTAATTTTAAAAAATAACTTATAATTTTTCCATAAGTTAATGTTTATAATTATTATACAATATTTCATACCCTGGAAGGAAATTTTTTAAAAGTCCTTTTGATTAAAAAAAATGAAAGTTAAAAAACAATGAAATGAGGTCCAGCATTGTGGCTGACACTGTAATCCCAGCACTTTGGGAGGATGAAGCAGATAGATCACTTAAGATCAGAAGTTCAAGACCAGACTGGCCAACATGGTAAAACCCTATTTCTACTGAAAATAGAAAAGTAAGGCAGGCGTAGTGGTGCACACCTGTAGTCCCAGCTACTCAGGAGGCTGAAACAGGAGAATCACTTGAACCTGGGATGCAGAGGTTGCAGTGAGCTGAGATAGTGCCACTGCACTCCAGCCTGGACGAAGGAGTGAGACTCTGTCTCCAAACAACAACAAAAAACAATGAAGTGAACAAAAAAACAGAAACAAATGAAACTAGGATTTTTCATGGATTCCCTATCATCTATAGCATAAAGTTTGAACTCCTTAGTGAGATCTGAAGACTTTCCTGCATGCTACCATCTTTCTCTAGACTCAAGCTCTAACAATGCCTCCCATTAGAATGCTATATCTAGGCATAGTCCTTCATTCGCAGTTTTCTAAGACTGACTGCTTGGCCATACTCTTGCCATTTCCATTCTCATGGCTATTCCCTTCACCAGCAATGCCCTCCTTTGCCTCGCCAATCAGGGACACCTCTGTGGATCTTCGAGGATTCAGCTTCACACCCCATTCTCTCTGTCACCCTTTTTAAAATCTGGCTACTGGCTGTGTCAAAGCCCTATTCTCTTTTTACACCTATATCTGGGTATCCATCTGTTCACATTCATGTCTTGTTTAATAGCAGGTACTATGTCCTGGTAATTAAACTATGTCTAATAATTGTGAAAAATAACCTTGTTCTTAATTCTGCTTCACCACAATCTTGCAGGTTTCATCACTGCCTCCATTTGATAGCAAGGAACGTTTAAGTGAGTTTCCCAGTACTACCCATTAGTAGTAACAGGATTCAGATGTAGTCGGCTCTGCTTCAGATTTTATGCTCCTACTCACTATCCTCTGCATCCTCCACTTGTCATAGTATTTGGAACATTGTGAGGCTTTATTTAGATTTATGAAGTGGTCAGTGCACCCAGGCAGAAATTCTCACACTGGCATGAAGCCCCATTCTAAATACAAAAAATAAAGGTGAACACTTAGATAGCCACACCTTTTTGTGATTTAAATTATGTGTCTTGTACAGTAGTTACTAGAGATTCCCCCAGGGCAAAAACTTTTGAAGATGCACTTTCAATAATGTCTCGTAATGGAAGGCCTCAATCTTAATACCTTGCTTCTATTTAACACTTTAGTTGACACCTTAGAGGCACGTAAAACTATAGTATAGTTTATTACTAGAAATTTTAAAATAAAATGAGATAATCAAGAATACAGAATACTGATCATTCAGTAGAGTGTGTGGAGCTCTAGATTTCAAGTGCTGGAATAAAATTCTCATTTCCCCTTTTACTCACATTGGGCCTTGGGCAAGTTGCTTTTATTTTCTATGCCTCCATTGCCCTATAAAATGGGGATGCTAATAGTACCTTCTCCACAGTGTTATTTTGAGGATATAATGAAATAATACAGGCAAAATGATTAGTACAGTCTGGAGCATAACAAGCTCTGGATAAAATGCTCAAGCTCAAGCTCAAGCATCAAATAAAAAAAAAAATAGCTATTGTTATCACTGTTTTCCATTCTAAGGACTATTGCATTAGGAAGAATAGAGGCCAGGTAATGCATTTACCTGAAGTCGCCCTGGTCCAATATTTAAGAGGAGGTGATGAAGAAAAATGAACTTTTTTCACCAATCTCACACTGGCGTATCTCAAAAGACTAAGAAATCTTTTACCAGCTAACATTTGCTTCTTCCTAGACTATACTTTCCCTGTATTTTATTCTAACAGGGTTGCAGTCTTCTTTTTTCCAATTTTTTTTTTCCAGTGACACTCTTCTCTAATTCTAGTTTGCTTTGACCCCAGCTCCAAAAGATAAGGGGCAAATCGCTAAGCACTGTGTCCAGGAAGCATGGAAAGGGGATGAGGATGAAACCTGTATTCTGCCACATAGAGAACTTACTCTCTTTCTACCCTCTTTTAGACCACAATGCCAACCAAGAGGAGACTGGCAATGTTCCAAGTCCAACAGGGTCCTAGAGTGGGAGCCCAAAATGTGTACATCCTGAATATTGAGATATGTCCGGGAACGCCTGGAGGGTCAGCCAGGCAGGCAGGACGTGAGCCAAGGAGCCTTACGGGTGGGTTTCCAACCTCTCTGATGATTCTCTCCCCTATCTGGCCCATAGCCCTGTTAGAGCAACCATCTTACTCTGTTTCAGGTTTAAATTTGTCTGTTGGTTCCTTACTAAATACTAAAATCGCTGAGGTCTTCAAGGATGTCTACTTTATTAGTGTAGACACTAATTAGTATAGTGTAGTGGTGTTCACCCAACCCCCAGAAGAGGTCCTGACTCATAGAATGCACACAATAAATGTGTTAGAAATAAATAACTGAATAAATGAACGAATGACAGGGAGCTGAAGAATGATGTTTCACCCAAGGAAAATGATTTTCTGGATAAAGGAGTAGCCATTTTGAATAAAACAAGCATGGAGAGTTATTTAAATGGAATTTCTGCCACCCCTGGCCCTGGCCACTTTCAACAATATACTGTAAGAAAAGAATTTCTTGTGAAACAAATTCCCATGAATCTGTAACCAAGGACAACACTGGACTTCTTTACTTTAAGTATGTTTCCCAGTAGCATGTAAAAGGGTGTCTGTGGCAAGTTTCCTCATTTGTTATGTAACCACTTGAAGACACTGAAGAACAGAGATAAGGAGAACCTATAAACCCAAAAGCCATTTCAGAGGGAAACATATCTGAAATGACTTGGGAACCCATGTAGCTGGAGATTAAGTAGAAGTTCACACAGAGGGTCACTGGAGAAAGGAGGAGATGTTTTCTGTGATGAAAAGTTTTTAAAATAAGGACTATGCTATGTACTTACTCTATGGCTATGGGCATGAGACTCAGTTTACTCATCAGTAAAGTGGAAATTTTCATAGCATCTGCCTTGAATGTTATTGGGAGATTAAACTATATAATATATGCAAAATGTTCTGCATGGTTGCCAATTCATGATAATTATAGTAGACATGATAGCAATGAAAGTGATACTAGAAAGAGGTGAACAAGTATAAGCTTGTCAGAAATATTCCATTCCTATCAGAGTAGGCAAGTCTTCAGTAGAGTTAGACCAATTCTGGTATGTGAGTAGTGAGCCAGAGAAAGGCTGTTAATAATTATTCTTATAATCCAGGGGGTATTTTCAGATTATTGTGGTCAGAAGAAAAAATAAACATTGCATTTTGAGGGTTTACCCAGATTTACTTAGCAAGCGAACATCTGAATCATCAGCCATTTGCAACTCCTGATGTCAGAGCCCACCCGTCACTTGTCAACAATGCAAAGGCACCGATAGGACGTGGATGCAAGAGATGACTGTGTGCCTTCTCGTGTTACTTCTACTGTGGGTGATGTGAGGGAGTACCCCTGAAAGTCTGTAAGGATTAAGCATTGGAATGCTGTTCATTAGAAAAAGGAATTGAAAAGCAGTTTTCCTAGAGTTTTCAGCAAAGGTAGATTAAAGTAATGTTCCCTAGAGTTGACTTGTAAAATGAGAACCTAGAGAATTCATGAGTCTCTCAAGGGCTTGACTTTATTCCTAGAAAATGAATTTAAAACCTTTCTAGAAAAGGCTGGATACTTGCATGCGAGGGTGCATCTATTGTGCTAAGTCCAGAATGTCACCAGAGAAGTGTGACCAAATGGCAGGACAGTATAGTGCAGTAGTTTCAGATCCTTATGGAAACCACATCTTCTGGCAAATGAGGCTGTTCTTGGGAAGAGTTCATTGCAATTCAAAGAGAAAGAAAAAAAAAAAACCTGAAACAAAGCTGGCCAGATGAGTATTCATTTTCTAGGTATAGTACATGTTTGGTATATTCTTATCAACTTAACAAAACTTCATCTATTTCTTTTTGTCTATTTAATATGTAGTTGAGAGTAATATGTGTATACATATCCCAAACAAAAAATGTTCTTTGAATTTCCAAAATATTAATTTATGCATCTATTTAATTCTCTGTTAAGAATAGCAAACTATATCATAGTTATTTAACTATAATGAAATATAACTACAAATTAATGAACTCTTATACTGTTTTGCATGTTTTCTTTCAAACCAGGATTCTATACTATGTGATATTAACACTGACACATCTGTTGTTATTTACATTTTCCTGACACATATTTTTCAGATATGTTATGTTTAAAATTCCTGAGACACTTTTTAAAAATTATTTCTACAAAGAGGTGCATCCTTGTTTTTAACCTGAACTGATGGTTCCTAAATATTAAAGGGTGGCATTATATTAATTTACACTGCATATCATAAGTGATACATTTGCACTTCCTTCTGTGATCTTATTTTATGTTTTCTGGATTTTATGCTTTCCTACCATTTCCCCTATTTCCTGTCTTTAGCTAGATGAACTCTGCTTTGATTTCTTTAATCTCCTACAGTAATTTGGGAGGAATCATCCTGTTTTTTATTTCTACTAAATTTTACAAAATAACGTACTTGATCCAATATTTCTCTAATTATCAAGGTCAAGAAGAAACAATGCCTTTTGACTCAGTCCTATTTTAGTTGAGAAACTTAGAACATTTTATTTTTTTTACTGCTTCTTCTACTTCCCAGTATTTCATAGTGCAATATGTAGTCTTGGACAACTGCTATTGTTTCCCACAGTATTTTATATTTTGGGTTATACTTGTTTTAAAATTTAGAAAATCCTCCTTCTCATTTCATTGAGAAGCATTCTTGGCCTTGTTCTTATTAATTTCTACTTTAATTGTTTTTGTTCAGTGTTCTTTTCCATTGTCTTTGCAGAGTTTTCTTATGTGGATTGTTCCTCCAAGGCTGGTGTCCTGAGGACTTTGTTTTGTGTCCTTACCTCTCACTCCCTGTAGACTCTTGGGTGCCCTCATAGATGTTCATGTGTGTGGTCATCACCCCTGCGCTTGTGACTCTTGGATCTCTATCCTCAGATCAGATTCTCTCCATCTGCACCATTTGTATAACCAACTGCCTACTAGATAATATCTTTAATATCTCAGAGACACACAGAGAACTTCAACAGAAATATTTACAGAAACACAGATGTCTATAGCATTATTGTACTTCCTCTCTAAGCTGGGGAATAGGTGTGAAGAACTAAACAATATTGAGGACGTGCTACGGTATATTCACGATTCTCATTTTGACACCCTCTGGTATAATGACGTAGGTGTCCAATTCTAAAAGTGGAGAAACTGAATGCCAAGAAGGTTAAGAAACTTATCTGAGACTTGGTTTGGGTTTCAAAACCCTTTATCTTTCTATTTTTTCCACCTGAAGACTTTGCTTATCATTTGTTCTGATTTCTTCTACCTCTGCAGCTTGATTTCCTTTCTTTAAGAGCCAGATCTTAGTCTTTTCATTTGGACTCATCTTTCTGAGTTGTACACTCCTTCCTAGGGCTATTTCTAGGTTTGACTCCACACGTACAAAGTGTGAAGAAGAGTTTCATTGCCTGTAGTTGGCCAAGAGACCAGATCCACTCTGTGGTGGGAGTCGGGGCTGTTCTAGATCCTCAGTTACTCTGTTGCCAGGCCCTGGATCTTAAGGGGAATGGATGGGACCAACCATGAGGATGGCATCCTATAGGCTTCTAGGAAATTATTAGCATTCAGAACTGTTTTTCTTCCACTCTTTCTCACTTTACTTCAGAAGATGGGTGGTACTAGAATGTATAATTTCGTAGAACTGAACGGCTGCGTTTGAAGTGCCATGTGGAAGCTTCTGGTTTGGTTTGGATTTAGATGGATTCTTCCACTGGTCCTGTTTGTCCCCAACTAGCTTTTGTTTCTCTGCTATTTCAGGCCAACCTAAGATAGCAGAGCATTGAAATTATCAAGCTAAAGGATCTCTCAAGTTTCCGTATAAAACAAATGTTAAGAATAGATCTTTCCTCTACCTATATTTTGGATGGTACAAAATGCCTACATTCCTGAAGTCCTGCTTCTGCAGACCAAGGCCAACAGATTGTTCTTTGAATGTCACAAAAGCCCTTTTTTTCTTATAATGCCAAATGCAATATTTTTTTGAAAATTCTACACCAGAAATGTCCCAGCTGAGAAAACAGGCTTGTGAAAAATTGTTTCAGAAAATGTAATAAACCATGCAAAAGTTGTTCAGGATGTGTTTGAAATGAACATCTGGATACAAGTGCAGAATTACTCCTTTCCCCGCTCTCTCTTTCTCACAGCTGTTTGAAAGAGTCCTGAGGGCAGGGAAACAGGTCAATGAACCAAATTGCACCCTCCCCCCTCTTCCAAACCCTTTTGCACCTATGCAAGGAATGTAGCTCGCATGTGTATTTAATAAGTGAGCACAAACGCAAAGAAAAAAATTATCTCGATTCCTGTGGACTTGCTGCAGCAACTCCAAAGGAAAATAAACCCTGGATTTTAAAATTTTGTAAACAAAACTTATGGTTCTAATAAAATGTTGCTTTAAAGTTGACTTTTTTATATCAAGAACTGAACAAACCACCCAGTTCTCTTTATTTCTTAAAAGTGAAGGATTATGATGTTGCACTTTCCCCAAATGGAAGAAAATCCAGTTC
Organism: Saimiri boliviensis; assembly: GCF_048565385.1. Lineage (NCBI taxonomy): Eukaryota > Metazoa > Chordata > Mammalia > Primates > Cebidae > Saimiri > Saimiri boliviensis. The sequence continues at coordinate 103,891,871 of NC_133457.1, read as the reverse complement.
CCAAGGCTTTGCCTTTTAACTTATAATAGAGAAACATAAATGATTCTCTGTGTTTTTACTGAATTTCTCATTGCATCTGTTTATTACAAATCCCTTCCATAACTACCACTACAACACATACATCTAAAGATGGCATCCACTAGTTAAGTAGATCAGAAAGGAGTAAGTTGACACTTAATAGATCTTCATGAGATTATCACTGTTCACAACAAATGCAGCAAATATGAAATAATTACCTCATATCAGAAGAATGTTTAGCCAAGTCTTTGGGGAGACATGATAGATGTTTTCACATAGAAAGAGTCTGACACGTCAACTCTGTACTGTCAGAGGCCAAAGTGGGCCTGAGGAAAAGAGGAGATTCACTACTTAACGCAACAGTTTTTGCCATTTTTCTCAAGCACTTGTCTCCTCTACTGGTCTCTGGGATTTTCTATGATCAAGGAGGAGTCTTAGTCATCCCTGGATCCCGGTGCTGTACTGTCAGCTGCACATAGTATACTGCATGTGGTTCATTTGATGGATAAATGACTGGCTGAATAACTGGAAGCAATTCCTCATATAGATTTTTCAACAACTAGAAAAACTCCCTTATGAAAAAATGGCTAAATACTTGCAAGAAATGTTTGAGGAGTACAGAGTGGGTATTTCTTAGATTACACGGAAATCAAGGCCCTCCCACCTTTCGGTGTCTGAAATTCTAAGTCCTCCTTCTAAGCTGTTTGGAAGGAAATTCCATTCCACATGCTAGGATGATCTATGAGCATCTTTCTTCCTCATAGTCCTCATGCTATGTTCACAGACATACCCTGGTTCTTATTAGGACCACTGTAGAAACAGTCTTTGAACTTGACCTCTGCTTCAAAGCTTCTTCTATCTAATCTATCTAGCTCTTTTCAACTGGTTTCATTTTATTTTATTTAGACAGAGTCTCATGCTGTCATCCAGGCTGGAGTGCGGTGGTGCGATCTCAGCTCACTGCAACATCTGCCTCTCAGGTTCAAGTGATTCTCATTCTTCAGCCAACTGAGTAGCTGGGATTATAGGCATACACCACAACGCCCAGCTAATTCCTGTGTTTTTAGTAGAGACACAGTTTCACCAATTTGGCCAGGCTGGTCTCAAACTCCTGGCCTCAAGTGATCCATCTGCCTCTGTCTCCCAAAGTGCTGGGATTACAGGTGTGAACCACTGGCCTGGCCTTATTTTGTTTAACTGAGTTTCTACTCTGTTTCAAGCACTGTACACAGCAGTGAACACATACTAGGGTGCTATTGAACTGTATGGTAGAGAGAAATCACCTGGCTCAGAATATCAAAGTAGGCTTTCTGGGATAAGCAAATTAGAGGGAAAACAACAATGAATTAGATGAAGAAAGCATCAAGAAAAAGGTATTCCAGTACAAAAGAAAATCACCAGTGGTATCTAACATAGTTTAGACATTTGTCCCCTCCAAATCTCATGTTCGAATATAATCCCCAGAGTTGGAGGTGGGGTCAACTGGGAGGTGCTTGGGTCATGCAGGTGGATCCACCATGAATGGTTTGGTGCTCTCCTCTGAGGTAAAGAGTGAGCTCTTGACTCTTTAAAAAGAGTGTGGCACCCCTTCTCCTCTCTTTCCTTCTCTCACTATGTGACATGCTGACTCCCCTTGCCCTTTCACCACAATTGGAAACTCCATGAAGTCCTCACCAGAAGCAGATTGTAGTGCCATGCTTCTTGTAGAGCTGCAGAACCATGAGCCAAATAAACCTCTTTTTTAAATAAATTACCCAGCCTCAGGTATTCCTTTATAGCAACACAAAATGGACTAATAAAGTGTCATTGAGTTCAAAAAGCATAGAAAAATAGAGGTACTATAAAAAGCAGTGGCTAAAGAGCAGAGCACAGGGGACAGAACTGTGTGATGGGAAGAAGGGAGCAGAGGCCATGCTAGGAGTCTACATAAGTCATATTAATGCATTTGAACTTTACAACAGTCCAGCCGAAACAGATTATATGAAAACCTACACTTACTATTTATTCCTCAGACAAGTCATTTTCCAAGCCATTCCCACTGCCAGATATAGTCTTCTTCTAATTTCTACCTAGTAAACATTTTCCTATCCCATGAAACCAAGCCATAATAGCCACCCCTCACTCCTCCACCCACCACCAATACATTCTCCCAGAAACCTTTGATGATTTCCTTGAGTGGGCCCACTTGCTCTCCAGAGACCACTTCCATATTTTACCTCATGTCTGTGCTGGCTGGACTGTGACATTCCACCCATAGAGACTAAGCTGCGTGACCGAGGGGATATCTCCTACCACTTCTCCTACCTCCATTTAATTCAGAAAATATTTACCAATGAACTGTGCATAATGGTCTGCTGAGAAGAGACTGTCGGCCAGAAGGAGCATCAGTCTGGCTTCTTGTTTCAAATCTTGATGCTGTCATCTGCTCAATGTGGGATCCTGGACAAGTGGCTTAATCTCTTCAAGTGTCATTTTAATCAAGTGTGTAAGGGGGATCATGGTACTATGTATTTTATAGGGCTTGCGTGAGTATTAAAAATAATACTTGTGATTGATTTAGTGCTCAAAAATGTTAGTTGTTATCCTGGCTTGACAATTCAGAGATAGTCTCTGAACTGTCAAACCAGATAATGCAAAATCCTCAGAGGATTTTGTACCTCACATGTCTGACTCTACCGTCTTTGTCCTCAATCAACCTAAAAGAATGCAATCTGGAGGAGAAACATTAAAGAGAAAAAGAATTATCACAGATTTCTGATTTCTCACATGCACATACATACATGCAAAAGTTGAGCTGAGGGAGAAACAAGCTACGTGAAATTATAGAGTCACACAAAGTAGAAGATGTTTGAGGAATGGGGAGAAGATGCTCCTCCCTGGACCCCCAGTCTGCCTCTTGGTTTGTATTCCCTTTTACCACCTGAAGCTGGGTCTTCCTCAGGGCCTGTTTTGACCTCATTAGATTGTGCCTTCTCCAATCTCTCCTACTGTGGGGTAACTAGGATGATCATAGTGACTATGCAATGACTGTTCAAACCAAGATACTTGGGGAGGGAATGGATGCTCTGTTAAGCATTATCCTGGGACCAAAGGTATAAACTGGACAGTCACTGGCAACTAAAGCTGTGTGGTCATCCAAGTTGGAATCAGCAACCTTGCTGTCTGGGGTTGCACAGCCTTCAGTATCTTTCAAGTTCCTTCAGCTCCCAGCTAACGAAGAGTAAAGGCTCTTTCCGATCCAATTTATTTTTAATTGTATCAGAACATTTTAAACTCAAGGTTGCAGATAGGTTTCCTGGAAGGCCATGTCAATATATTGTGAAACATCTGGATCTTTGGATATCAGTATGTTAGACTGTAATGAGCAATTTTCATCCCAAATCTTTAGAGTCATGTAGATAAACCGATTGGTTTCGATTCAGGGAACTTAACTGCCAGCTTCAATTAGCTCGGCTTCTTTAATATATTCTTTTTCTAACATAGTAGGCAACTTCAATAAATTATTATTTATAGAGTACTTATTAAAATGCTACAGGGAAATCATTCCTGGAAACATCTCACTGTGTAACTGTAAATGATCAAGCCCTCACTTACTGATTGAGTATTGGAGGACTTAAGTCAGACCACAGGATCACAGCAACTCATGCCCAAAGGAGATCTCAGACAGCGCACGGGCCACCCACCGCATTCCATCTCCAAACCCCTTCAGCAACATCCCTGCCATGTAGGTATCCAGGAAATACCTGATGTATCAGTGATGACGGGACTTGTTCCTGCCCAGAGTAACTTTTTCTTTGCTGAATGGCTTAGCCAGATAAAAACTGGCTCCAGATTTTAAATGGAAATTAGTGTCTCCTAAACTTTCATGCACTGAGCCTCATTCTCTAATACACTGCATTTTTTTCAATCAAATTCATCTCTTTCAGCCCTTTTTCGCTCTCACTTCGCACAAGGTGGTGAATATCCACATCATCTGAGCTGGTGAGAAACAAGCATGGCCCAGAAAGGAACAGACAGTAGGGCAAAGTGGTTTACAGATTAGAGCCAAAGTATTTGAGTTTGAATCCTAGCACCACCTGTAATAAGGCAAGGCATTTAACCTCTCAGAATCTCAGTTCTCTCATCTGTACAATGGGGAATGTTACTGATATATATCTTGGAGCATTCTTGAAAGATTATACAAGGCAGTGTATGTGAAGTGTTTAGAACCGTGTCACCTGGCATATGGTAAACACTACATAGCGATTATCACATAGAATCCCATAGAATCCCAGCAAATAGAACCTGGACATTGACCTGCTACTGTAAGATTAGTGGTCAGTGGGCAATGGGTTAGTCCTATGCACTGTGTAGCTCTAAATTCAGCCTCCTCAAAATACCCCACCAAGCATTCCTATTTTATTTTAACTTTGTTTTAATGTCTAACTTAGTCTCTGGAGGGTATAAATGCTGGTAATTAAGAGTCAGAACCTAAGAAATTGTACTCAACTCAGATATACATTAAATTCATTGGACTGGTTATTTTAAACGGCAATGAAATAGGAATTCCTGAGGGTTCAGAAATGGATATTTTCTGAAAACGCCTCAGGAAATTCTAATGTGCAGCCAGGTTAAGAACAACAGACTTCAATTTAGTCTTTATGGATCAGAATCTGGGCTCCCTCAACTTCCAGCTGCACAACTTAGGGGAGGTTTCATAATCTCTTCAGACCTCGGTTTCTATAACTGTAAAATGGGAATAAAAGTGGAAAGTTCCTTTCTCAGTAAGCTGCTATGATACTTAAATGAAATAGCACAAGTGGTAAACAGAGTACTCATTGGGTATTAATTCTGAGTACCTCACTTTACTACGCGTCTTCCATCCTAACCCCATCTCTTTCTATCACTTTGTCCTCAACCTGTCAGTAGGCGTTAAAGGGTGCTACGCACTGCCGCAGTTATAAGTGTAACCCACAGTCCTGGACAGTAGGATCTATTGAGATCCTTACCTAACCTGAGTATACTTCAGGCTGATGGTGACCCACTTTGCTTTTCTGATAATTAAAAACGATTTGCACTTACAGAGCATGGGAGCAGACGTGGGCCCCCAGCAGCAGAGCACTTAGGAGAGATGAAAGCAAACTTGCCGACCTGGGCCACAGTTTATATCAGCCCTGGAATTATTGTCCTGGATGAGTCACTTAAGAAAGTGTCCAAGATGAGCAGAGGGGTGCTACATACCTGCTACTCAAGCCAGCAGCATTGGTATCACCTGTTCACTTATTGGAAGGACAGGTAACTAGACTTATCTCAGGCCTGCTGAATCAGAAAGTGAATATTAGCAATATCCCAGGTGATCTGTTTGCACTTTCAGTTTGGGGAGTGTTGTTCCTTATCAGTATCAAGAGGAATTCATTCCCAAAGTTTGTAAATCTTTCCAGAAACGGCCTTCAGGCTGCCACCTATGCAGCTGGGTTGATGCTTACATAATACTCTTAAACATGCTTTTGAATCAAAGACCTCTCTCTAAATTATCAGCTTTTATCCCTCTCTCATGCACCCCATACCACTGCCTCAGCAAGCGTATGTATGTGTGTGTATATATATATATACCTTCTTTGAGTTATTTTCTCACTTGGGGTTTCTACCTGGTTTCTGGCCCCTGCTGGGACATAGCCCTGATATTTGGTTTAAAGGAGGCCTCATGTCAGTTTCCTACTTGAGTCACAGAGAGAGACAGTAAGCTGTTGACCAATACAGCTTCTCTCACTAGTTATTTCCTACCCTGATTTTCCACTCCAGGGGTCTATGATCTTTAGGTGGTGTGGAGTCTGAATTCAGTTTGAAACAGAGACAAGTTGGGCCCTAGATAGCATGTGCTGAAGGCCCCCTACTAAACAAAAGGACCCCAGAGCAAAGTCAGAGAATAGCTTCTTCCAATCATCATTTGGCTTTACACTGTCATTACATGCATATTAAAGTCCTTGATTTCACAGGGTTTTACATGGCTAAAGTACAGATGGAGGTAGTCAGCAAATTAAAACCTTTGATGAAGGCCAGGTGCCGTGCCTCATGCTGTAATCCCAGCACTTTGGGAGGCCGAGACAGGTGAATCACTGGAACTCAGGAGTTTGAGACCAGCCTTGGCAACATGGCAAAACCCCATCTTTTCCCAAAATACAAATATATTAGCCAGGAGAGGTGGCACACGCCTATAATTGCAGTTACGAGGGCAGCTGAGGTGGGATGATAGCTTGAGCCTGGGAGGCAGAGATTGCAGTGAGCTGAGATCACACCACTGCACTCCAGCCAGGGTGACAGTGATACCCCATCTCAAAAAATGAAACAAAACAAAACACAAACAAAAAATATTAAAACCTTCAGTGAGTCCTTGGGTACAAAAGACAGCTATTATCCTTACACACACACACGCGCGCGCGCGCACACACACACACACAGCATCTATTATTACACCAGAAAATGTGGGTCCAAAGATGAATAACTATGAGTTCTGTCCCCACCTCTCCGCTCTGGCCCTGTGAAGCTTATACACCTTGATGGGGAAACATATATGAATCAACTACCAAAATATATGTTATATATTAACAGTGATAAACACTCCTGAAAGAGAAGTGTACTAATGCATGCTGGGCTTAATAACTAGGTGGTGGGTAGGTAGGTGCAGGAAATCACCGTGGCACATATTTACCTATGTAACAAACCTGCACACCCTGCACATGTACCCTATAAATTAAAAGAACATTTAATAAGGAAAAGAAAAAATAGAGAGAGGTACAAGTACTGTGAGGACATATAAAAAGGGAGATGGCTCTGCTCAGAAAGGTTTTTCTGAAGAAGCAACCAACTGATTGTTGAGGGGTGCATAGGGTTAGCCAGACTCAGGGATGGGACAGGGCGTGCAGGCCCAGCTGGCACTGAGGTCCTGTGACCAGGGGAATCCATGCCCTTTTGAGGAACTGAAACAAATCTAGTGTGAGTACAGTCCAGAGAAGAAAGGAGGGGGAGTTGGGGCTTGCCTCCAGCTGAAGCTGGAGTGATTGTGGGAGTACGTTGGTCTTTATTTTAAGAGTCTAGGGAAGCAATGAAGGGTGTGAGGCAGAGGCAGCAGGGCCAGACTCCTGTTCCTGCAAGAGTGGTCTTTCTGCCGTATGGAAACAGATTGGAGGAGGGTGAGAGAGGATGTGAGGAACAGGCCAGTTAGGACCGTATTACAGTCTTCAATAGTAGAGACGGGCCGCTCACACTGTGGAGGTGATGGGGTAATGGAAAGAAATAAATAGTTCCAAGAGGGAGTTAAGTGGTTTAATCAAAAGAACTCAGATGAGAGTGGTGGGCAGGAGCAGGGGAGAGGGAGGTGTTAAGGATGACAAATGGTTTATAAAACTGTCTGGATGTTGTTCTCTGAAACAGGGATCTCTGAACACACACCAGACAGGGAGGTCAGGGTGGTCACGAGTTAGTTTTTAGATATTTTGAGTTGGAGGCCTTCCCTAACCTCCCAGACAAAGACAGACAGTTATGAAATTTGGATGAGCATTCTAGCTTGGAGGGAGATACTTTATAACGGTAATTTTAAAAGTAGAAATGACAAAAGTTATTATTTGTTGAATATTTACTCTGTGCCAAGGTTAGGTATTTATTATCTAATTTAAACGGTGCAGGACTCTGTATGAAAGGACTGATCCTCCCATGTGACAGATGAGGAAGAGGAGGCCCAAAGGGAGCAGCGCGTCAAGCTCTTAATGACTGTGTCACACTGCCCCCTGCTGAGCAGCTATTACAGGCCAGGCTCTCAGGGAGCCTGCACTCCAGAAACATGGGCTCATGGGTTTTTGTGTCTTCCATAGCAAAATGAAAGAGAACTTGTGCGGTAGAAATTTCTGCCATTTGCCAATTAAACTGCCACTTGTCTGCAAGACACACCCCACTAGTATTTACATGCGCAAGTACATAGGCACACCTGTGCACAACTTTCTCACTAGTTCCCTCTCTTCACTTTTTTCAGCCAGGATTATTTTTTTTCTTCTGATACCTGGTTTTATGTTTCCCGGTGGCAGGTGGGCTAAACAAGATGAATTTCGCCATGCATCCAACAAGCAACACACTCTATCCGCCTTTAATTTCAGAGTCTTACACACAAAAGGAAGGGATGGGAGACCAGCAGTACTCTTCTTCTGTAAGGTCAACTAAAGCTGTTGTTTGCTGTATGCAGCTTCCTCCACTTACTTGTCTGAGTACTGTTCTGAGGATGGTAAGAATGCCACTTCTAAAACTAGCTGAGAAGCAGAGACAGGCTTACCACAGTAGCTAAAGAAAGAAGAACATTTATACAGCATGATCCCTTCAAGCATGTTCTGCTTTTGCCCAAACATTGAACATTTCACAACACCCATTACTCAGAAAAGTTTGAGATTTGAAACTGAAAAATTTTCCATAGTTCTCGTGGGGGTAGTGAAATTCACGGTTAATTCCATGAGAAGTTATCAGGTCGTTAAATAAAATGAACACTTTTAAATCTTTTTCTTCATTCATTCATTCATTTACTCATTCAACAACTATCGAATGCTTCCTATGCACCCAAGTTCTTTATTAAACATCAAAGTTGATTTATCAAGCAAACATTTAAAAACCAGTTTTGTCTTAGTTTCAGTGTTGCTGTAGAGGGCATTTTCCATTGTACCTATTAGTGCCCCTATTAGAAGGCTTTATGTGACATATTTTTTTCAACTGTATCTGTGGCAAAATATATAAAATGAAATAAAATCTATTATTTCTCCCTAGAAATCATTCTATTTCCTCTTCTGTTAGACTTTTCTTTTAACCCTGGCCACCAGGAAGCTCAAAAGCATTACTCAATTGTAACAACTACATTAGTTTTAAATTTAGCATAGTTAATTCTCCAAAGACTCTGATTGTATATTCCTAATGTTCTTTCCTAATGTCATATGTTTTAGGCACCCCAAGTCCATTTTAGAATGCATTTTTCATAAGCAAGCAAGGCTTTTCTAATGCTTAATAATAGTTTAGAACTAAGTGTCCGCAAATGTGTCAAATCTAGACCAGAAGCTGTTTCTTAAGGACCTCAACTTAATCTCTGAAACCTGCTACATGGTCTTTCATCCTCGGCTTTGGAAAAGTCATCAGTTTGCTAACTGCTCTAGGGATCATAAAACAAAGTTTGTTCCTAAACAGAGGAAAAGGCTCTAAGAAGGAGAAACTTACGCACAGAACACAGGGTGAGAAAGGGCCCCTCAGAAACTTTGCTGGCATGAATCCTAAGCTCATGTTACCAGAAATATTTACATTAAAAATATATCTCCAACCTGACCAACTGCTCTAAGGTCAAGCTCAAAATCCTGCTTGGGAGTTCTTTGGTTTTATGACCATTTGTCAGCTCAAACTTCGGCTATGATTTCTGTGCCTTCTGAGGCATAAAGGCAAATAGGGCAGAGGGACGGCTGAAAATAGCAGCCCTGATAGTGTAAGGAGAGAGTGAGGGGCTTCCGAGAGTTTTCAGCAGGAAGTGTCTCGTTGCAGGGTTAGTAGCCAAGAACTTTCTTTTCACATACTGACCTTTTTATGTGCAAGAATATGCCGACCAGGAGGTGAGTGAGTCTTACCTTCTAGTCTGAGGCCTGCTTCTGGTGATGAACTCATTTGGTCTCCTTTTCCCATCCACCTGGAACTCCCTAAGAGGTCTTGCCAGCTGTAGGAGTAAGAGAGGGAGTGATTTATGGAGTTTCCACTATAATTATAGCCCTGTTTTTACAAGGTTGCTACTCAATCTTAAATATTTTCGAACCCTGACGTTAGTGAACACCATTGAAGAAGGCATATAAAATATAATTTTATTGTTACTATTGTTTTAAAAAATGAATATACTGACCTATGTTTAAAGAAACATTAAATGAATAAACTATTCATATTCCAGTGTCTCTCAGTAACATCACCAGTTGAAGTAATTCTGTAAGAGACTGCATGCACATAGTACCACAAAAAGATCATGGTCACAAAGAATTGGGGTTAGAAAATGCCACCACTATGCAACAATGTATAAACAAAACTCCAGCTCCCACTCATGTTCTTAGTACTAGTTCTTACTAGTACTTAGTACTAGTTCTGAAAATCTTGTCCCAAACCATGTGTCATATTTTACTCAGCGCAGCTGTCAGGCTTCTTAGTAGACTGCTTTTTCACCAGCATTGACCATCTCTTGCAATACAGACTTGACAAGAGGTATCAATCATCTCTTTATTTTGTAGGGCTGCCTTTCCAGTTCATAGGTTCTCTTTTCAGCTGTGTCTATTCTGATATTTAATTTGTTCATAAAAGCTTTAAAAAAATCTTTATTTTCTCTATTCTTTTCTAGAAGTTGTATTTGGTTCTTTTTATAACTGTGCCTTTTCTTTCCTTCTATGAAATTTTTATTACATTTTCTGCTATATCATTTAATTTTTAGTCAAACTTAACAGAATTTTATTGTATAGACACTTCCAGACTTTCTTATTATTATCAGCTATCAAATCGTGTGTGTGTGTGTGTGTGTGTGTGTGTGTGTGTGTGTATTGACTCATTGACACTCTCTCATGGATTTTTAGCCTGACTTCGTTCTTCTGCCCATCTAGGTAGCCCCATGAGTAAAGCCACCCCTTTTGGGTGGTAACAAAAAGAGGAAAAGCAAAATATTTGCAGGCAACAGTCAGCTCCATTTCTAGGCTAACTGTTCCATGGAGAGCAATATTTTTTAAAATTTTCTTCTTACATCACATTTTTTTTGTTAATTACATAAATGAACAGAAGATAGAATGTTGATGTACAACTTCAAGATTAATTATCTACATGCTCTAGAGATCATGGCACAAACAACAAATAAACAAAACAGTACCTAGAAGCTCTTTGGAGCATACAGTCTTATGTTAATTTTTTTTTGAGGGAGGCCTCACTCTGTCACCCAGGCTGAAGCACAGTTGTAGGATCATAACTCACTCCAGCCTTGATCTTCTGGGCTCAAGATATCCTCCCACCTCAGACTCCTGAGTAGCTGAAACCACAGGCACACACCACCACACCCAACTAATTTATTTTATTTTGTTTCTTGTAGAGATGGAGTCTTCCTACGTTGCCCAAGCTGATCTCAAACTCCTGGGCTCAAGCAATCCTCCTGCCTTGGCCTCCCAAAGTGCTAGGATGACCGGTGTGAGCCACAGCACCTAGCCCTCAAATTAATTCTTTGTAAACACAAAGCACTGATCTCATCCTTCTGTCTGCACCACAAAGTGTTCCCCCATGCATCCCCTAGGTGGCGCTCACCAGGCTACAGGTGTCTCTTTCCAGCATCACCGCCAGGAGCGGGGCCCATTAATCAGGAAGTGGGACATGTACATTGTAGTCCTACTGGTCATTCCAACTATGCTCAGATTTCAGGTGTGGTCTGAAATCTTCAAGAGTGGACTCATCCCACTCTTGAAGATACAGGAATAAATACTTTAGGCACTTTTCTCTTTATCTCATCTTTGTATCCTTAAGATAGTGTGACCTCCAGAAACCCCCCTGTTCCCAAATATAAATAAATAAAGGCTTAGGAACAGTGAAATAATTTCTCAAGGTCACACATGTAAGTAAGTAGAGGAAACAGAATGTGCACCCCGGTCTTGCTGGTTCCAGGCTCTGTGTTTATATTCTCAGCAGTGTAAGTCACAGGGGAGTAGATACATAAGCCTACTAGATGAGAAGTCTTCCCAAAAATGAATAATAAAGGCAGATTTGCTTTATGCTTTTTTATATATCTTAAAAATTCATGTGAATTTTGTATTCTACTTCATACTATTTTGTGTGACTTTTAAAATGAAACTCACATTGAGTTAAATTACCCAGTTTTTATATTAATCTCTTTGCCTTTGTAGCATTTCTCTTTTTGTTGAGACCTTGCCTTGCTGTCCACTAAGAGCTCATGCTTCTTCTCCGTGATATAGCTGCCCTATCAGGAACTAGATTTCCCAGATCCCTTGCATCTAAGAGGTGTAATATGACTAAGTTATACTCCGTGAAATATGGGTAGAAATGATGTACGCCATTTGCAAGCTTGAATTATAAAAACCCCCATTAGCTGCCCTCTTTCCCCCTGTCCCCATCTGATTCCTCAATGCAGATGCCAAAGGCAACCTCAAAAATCATGCAGTAAAATGTTCTCACTTCTAAGTGGGAGCTAAATGTTGAGAACACATGGCCACATTGAGGGGAACAACATTCACTGGGTCCTATTGGAGAGTGGAGGGTGGGAAGAGAAAGAGAATCAGGGAAAATAACTAACGAGTACTAGGCTTAATACCTGGGTGATGAAATAACCTGTACCACAAACCCCCATGACACAAGTTTACCTATATAATAAACCTGCTTATGTATCCTTGAACTCAAAATAAAATCATGCAGTCAGGATGGCTGAGCCTCCAACAGTTGAGTCCTTCTCATGAAATGGAATCTCCACCCTCACCATTGGTGCCAGCTGGGCTTTACAAGAGCAGTATGTAAATGTATATTATGTTACAGCAGTAAGATCTCACAGTTTATGTCTTATAACAACTGGCTTTACTTTACTACCCCCATGCCCAGTTCCAACTTCTTGCCCTTAGTTCCAGCCTCTCTCCTGGTCTGACCAGCCTTAGCTCTGACTAAGCCCTTAGCTCTGCTCCAAGGGAAAAGAGTATGGTAGCATTCTGAATTCGTTTCCTATGACTGCTGTAACAAATTACCCCAAATTGGGTGTTTTAAAACAACGGAAATGTATTCCCTCACAATTCTGGAGGCCACAGTTCAGGATCAGTTTCACTGAGCCAAAATTAAGGCATTAGCAGGAACACACTGTCTCGGGAGGCTTACAGGAGAATTCCTTCCTTACCCCTTCCAGTTCTAGTGGCTACATCGCTTAAATTTCTGCCTCCAGCTTCACATTGTCTTCATCTCTGAGTTTATCAATGTGTAAATAAAAACATTCTATGTGTCCAGTTTCCAATCTCCCGGCATCTCTCCTATTCCCTTGACTCCCTGAAGATTAAAAATAGAAACCAGTAAATCACATCTGAGTGTTCTCTCTTCACTTGTTTTGCATTTGACCTGTGTTTAAAGGAGCTGTTTTTTCTCCTACCAATATTTTCAATTTCTGTTTATTTTGGAGTTGTTTGTTTTGCACATTGTAGATTATTGCATTTTTTTTTTTTAAGATGGAGTTTTTCTCTTGTTACCCAGGCTGCAGTGCAATGGCGCAATCTTGGCTCACAGCAACCTCTGTCTCCCGGGTTCAAGTGATTCACATGCCTCAGCCTCCTGAATAGCTGGGATTGCAAGCATGTGCCCCCATGCCTGGTTAATTGTGTATTTTTCGAAGAGATGGGGTTTCTCCATGTTGGTAAGGCTGGTCTCAAACTCTTGACCTCAGGTGATCTGCCTGCTTTGCCCTCCCAAAGTGCTGGGATTACAGGCGTGAGCCACCATGCCTGGCTGGCCCTTACATAATTTTCTATTGATTTTTAGGTTAGAGAGAACCTTCTTGGGACAAAACTGTATTTTCCACTGGACAGCTCCAACTGCACAGCCTTATACTTCAGTATTTATAGTTTTGTTCATCTTCCTTTTCATCGTCACAGTCTTTTGGCCCCCTCTCCCCATTTTTCCCATGTAAGTTTATATGGGGCTGTACAGGCAGCCAAGTGACAGACACAACTTGTCACTGCCCCACGGACACCCTGGCTACTCCTGTCTGCCCTGCTCTCAACACAACCTGATGAAAAGACATCTCTGCAGACAAGCGTTTAACCTCCTCACCTCTCCCCTTTGCCCTCTGCCTTGTCTGAACAGCAGTGGGGGAAGGTGGGAGTGAGAGAAGAGATGAAATCAGGTGGTTGAAAGCTAATACTGTCTCCCAGCAACTCTCAAAGTCAACCCAGGAATTTAAACTGTAATATTATCCCCTAGGAAAAAGGAGCAAGAAAATGAAAAAGTCAGTGTCTTCCTGAGTTCAGTGTTGGGGTACCCAGGCAAGGCTGATGACGGGGGTGGGGCTACCGGCCCTAGCTGGGTTGAATCTGGGAGAGGAAAGAAAAGTGGGGCTTCCACAAACCTCTATGTGGGAGCAATCCAAATCGTGTCTGCCAAGCCTCCAGGGCTCTGGGGGACATTCAGAAACTCCTAACAAGTGCATGGAAAAAATATGCTTTGTTTTCTTTTTGCCCCTGCTGAGAAATGCTGCCCATTGTGTTTCCATGAAAGGCTTTGTGGCTAATTTTGAAAAATGAAGTGAACAGGTAAACTGGAGCTAATGGCCTCAACCCCGGGGCAGACATCTGGGGTGATGTTGACTTTGTTGCTGGAGAGCCAGCTGGCCTTTGCACTGCACTCCCCCTTCCAGACCCGCTCCCTGCAGGCCTCCAGGGGGGCTTCAGCTTCTAATGAACCAACTGCACAGTCCCCGATGCTATGGCTGCTGCTGCCCAGACTCTTGCTGAAGCTCCATAAACGTTTGTTTTATGAATAAGCACGCACTTGGCACTGCTCGAAGATAATTCTCCTTTATCCTGAGAGGCAACTGTTTCCCCATTGCCCTTCCCTTGCCAGAGGAAAAGTGTACCATCATATATACTCCCAGATCCAGGAAGAGACAGACTCGGCAGAACTGGAGACTAAAACATCTCTCATAAGTTTCTCCTAATGGCCAAAGTGATAGGAATGAAAGTAACCTCTCATATGGTGGACACTGCTCTGACCAGGTGCTTAGCACATATCCTTATGACAATCATGGGACATAATATGTTTTTACATTTATAGATAAGAATAGTGGAGGCTAGTGCATGTAACAGACCTAAAACCACAAAGTCATCTAGTGTGAGATGTAAAGTTAGATGTAAACATGAGTTTAATTATTCAGTGCAATGCTTAAGAGCATTGCTTAGAAGGCTGAATTCCTGGATTCGGTTCAGATTTGTTGCCAATGGCTTGCATTGTAACCACAAGAAAGTTAGTTTACCTCTCTGGACCTCATTTCCCTTATGTACTAAATGAGAAGAGTAATGGTACCTGCCTCTTGGTTGTTGTGATGACACATGAGATAACAGTTGTAGAAGATTTTAAAAAGTATCCCATGCAAATCAGTGCTCAAAAGCTATTTGCTATCAATATTACAATGTCAGGCCGGGCGCGGTGGCTCAAGCCTGTTATCCCAGCACTTTGGGAGGCCGAGGCGGGTGGACCACGAGGTCAAGAGATCGAGACCATCCTGGTCAACATGGTGAAACCCCGTCTCTACTAAAAATAGAAAAAATTAGCTGGGCATGGTGGCGCGTGCCTGTAGTCCCAGCTACTCAGGAGGCCTAGGTAGGAGAATTGCCTGAACCCAGGGGGCGGAGGTTGCAGTGAGCCGAGATCGTGCCATTGCACTCCAGCCTGGGTAACAAGAGCGAAACTCCGTCTCAAAAAAATAAAAAATAAAAATAATTACAATGTCAGTGATCCTTCCACACAACCGCAGATTGTTCCTAGAGAGTAGAGATGCCCAGTTTCTAATAAATACTAGAGAATACTAAGGTATGTGTGGATGTCCAAGCTGGGATATTGGTCTGATTTAGATTATCACTTTTGGGTGGAACAAAAAGGTCCTCCCATTCCAAAGCTGCCAGCACTGAGTGTGAGAGGCTGTGGGGTGAGAAGAACTTGCCCTTCCTGAGTTGAAGACTGAGGTCTGGCTTCCCCACCTTACCCTAGTAATGGTGACTTATCCATCTTTGACACCAGAAGGTCAGTCAGGCATCAGCCCGATCAATGACTGTGAGTCTCAAGGACATTGTAGAATGGAACTCCCCGGTGCCACTTCCCTATCCTTTGCCTTTGTCTGGTTCCATAGACAGAAAAGATAAAAAGAAGGTTGGCAGGTCCTTCTTTCTGCTAAATGGCCCCACCTTTGGGCCATTCATTTCTTTACTAATTTAACAAAGTTTTCAACTTTTATAACTGTACTAGCTGTAGGGTTAAATGCAGCACAAACAACAAAGAGGAAAAAAATAAGACATATACAATTGTACATGGAGAAGTTCACTGCAGGAAAGGTGCTCAGCCCCTTTGCAGGCTTCACTGTGGATCAGAAGTGTGGATGTACACACAAAAACACACCACAAGCAAAGAACAGGGAGCCTTCTGTTGATGCATATGTTGCTAATCATTTTACGTTACTCATACAGAGAACCCTCGGGCCTGTTTTTCTTCTCCTATTCCCTGCTTTTGGGCTCCCAAATTTTGCCATCTCAACCCTCCACTGTTCTGCTTCCTTCACACAATTGTATTCCCCTGACTTCATGTCTGAGCTTACAGGAACTGTCAGGCAGGCCTCCAACTTAGCCCTCATACTTTCACAAAGAGCAAGTCTGCATTTCCTTCATCCAGAACATCAAAGAGAATGTCTCCCCTGGGACCCTGATATCCTTGTTACCACCTAGTTAATGACCATATGGGAGGAAGTTTTATGAGGTATTGGGGCAGATGTAAACAGACATGGGAGGATGGATGTCTTCTTGCCTGTATCATCATGGGGTAAAAACAGTACTGACATTCTTGTGTATCCTACCAAGCCATTAGCATGAATTTCCTGGGCTTTTACCCTGTGCTACCATTTGCTTACAAGTGTGGGGAGATATAAGAAGGCACAGTTTGCTGGACGAGTTTGGTGGCTCAACCTCAAAGCACGCTGGAAATTCATGTGAGGATAGAGTGTTAATCCTTCCTGCTGTCATGGTGGCTGCAGTGGAGGGTCACAGTATTACAGTGCCCAGAATAGCAAAGGCATGGCCACCTCAGTTTCCAGGTAGTGTTATCTGGTAGCTGCGGACAGAGTGCCCACCACAGAGGGAATGCTCAATAAATGTTACTTGTATGGGCGAGTCAATAAATTAATGAATAAGTGAGATGGAAGGGGTGTGGAAGTTTCTGTCCCCAGTGGTGATGACAATAGTTGGAACAGTCTGGAAATAGGGGTAACAGTGGACAAGAGCCTGACTCTGGAGGTGACCCAAGTCAAACTGAGTTCTGTTGGTTTTGTAAAGGGAACAGGCCTTCAGGGCGGGTTTCTAATCATTTCATAAAATGAGCCATAAGCCCAGGTATCAGTATTAAGCACAAATAACTGGTATGATAAAAAAGATAATAATGGAAAAACTGTTAAGCTTCTACTATATGTCGAGAGTTTTCTAAGTGCTTTACATTTACTCTTCATAAGCAAACACTATCGCATACATGTTATTTTTATTCCAAATTTGCAAAAAACTGAAAAGGAAGAGAGAAGTTAAAAAAAAAAAAAACTCTTCCACTCCTCTAGTGCTGAAATGAAAATCCAAGTAACCTTATTTCAGAGCCTGCATTCTGAAGAGAACTACTGGGGCAGGGGAAAAAAAAAATTAACGGAGTCGGCCAGTGAGTGTCTAGGGCTAGACAAAATAGCACGGCCATGTCCAAACTCCACCCCTAGGAGGAGCTAGACCAGAGATAAATGGTTGACTCAGGGACTGGACAGAGGTGTGATTGCAGGTAGCCATCTGCCCCTAGGGATGGGCATGGTACAAGCTGTGTCAGGCTGCAACTGTGGACAATGGTGGGAAATGATGCTCCTGACCTTTGCTTTCCTTTCCCCCAAGTCTCTAAACCAGCCTCCTATGTACTCACAGAGCTTTGGATCTCAGCTCCGTACAAGTGGACCCCAGATATACATTTCCACTTTTAATGTATCTTCCAGGTTTCTGTTGCACATTCCCAAGTGCTTTCTGATTATCTGCGCTCCTATTCCCTGTCAGCAGCTCAAGCTTGACTCAGAGTTCAAATCTGGGCTCATCTTTCTACACAGTTCAAATAGTCTACTTTCCCCACTCATTTTATCTGTCCTTGACACTACCATACTCTCACTTTCTAGAAATCCAAAGCTCAGAGTCTCAAGATTCATCTCTTTCTCTTTGCATAGTAAGAAATCATTTATGAAACCCTGTTAATTTTCCTCTTTTAACGTAAGAAATATTGTAACTGAAAGCTCTGTTAATTTTCTACCTCTGCAGCTGCTCTTTCTTCTGTCTCTCCATTCCTCTGTCCAGCCATGAGTTTAGTTGCTTCTTGTTTAAAATAGTGCATGGATTCTGGGTTTATTCTTGCCTCCAGTTTCTCTCTCCTTGGTTCCATCTTCTGCCTGCTGCCAAACCACTCTCTCTAAAGTACTTTTCTGAATATGTCACTCCCCTGAGCAACAAGCTTCAAGGGCTCTCCATTGCCTGCCAAATAGCATCCAGATTCCCTGTCATGGCTTTTCACATCCACTTAGATCTGGTCTCAACTCAGTGCACATTTATTGAGTCCTACTTAATGCCAGAGCCTGCACTAGGTATTATAAATGTAAAAATAAACCCGGCATACTTCCAGCCCTTGGAAAAGAAAAAGAAGATAAGCTGATCCCACAATCTCTAGTCAATGCTTCCCCCAACTCCTGCCCATTGCTGAAGGTGTAAAGTTGGTTGTTTGCTCTTCTCTAAAACTTCCTTAGCACTTTCTTGCTTTTGTGCCCAGTGACTTCCCCACTTCAATCTCCAAGTAACCCGTAACCCTCTTCTGCTATAATAATTCTTCCTTCATGAAGCATCCATGAAGTAGTTACCTCTTGAAGAAGAATGTTCCTTGGCAGTCATCTTTGCATATCTTTTGATGATGGACCATGGATCCGTGTGCATTATAGCTTTGTATCTACCTGTTTTCTCTCCTACATTGACATTTTCATGACTGATATGTAACACAATGCTATTACATACAGCATGAATTCACGCATGTTATTAAAAAGAAAAATCTAATGTTATATTACATTCAACAAAATTTAATAGTGGTCTCTCCTGAATGCTTTTTTACAAATAAAAATTGTATATTATGCATTAAGAATATCCAAGAAAACAGTGGAATACATATTTTCAAAACATTGAAATGTAAGATATTTTCTTTGCACTTATTTATTTGTTATAAGATCAGTTCACAGACTGGACATGGTGGCTCACACCTGTAATCTCAGCTATGTGGATCGCTTGAGGCCAGAATTGTGAGATCAGCCTAGGCAACACAGTGAGTACCTGTCTCCACAAAAAAATAAAAATAAATAAAATAGCTGGACTGGGTGTGGTGGTGTTTGCCTGTAGTCTCAAGAGGCTGAGGAGAGAGGATTGCTTAAGCCCCAGGAGTCTGAGGCTGCAGTGAGCTATGATCATGCCACTGTACTCCAGGTTGGGTAACAAAGTGAGATCTTGTCTCAAAACAACAACAAAAACAAACAAAAACAAACAAAACCCCAAACATCAATTCACATCTATTGCCTGCTATTAGTGCTCAACAAAACACAGTTTAGGAAACACTGTTCTAGAAAGTAAGATCGTTGAGTAATAGTGTTAATAGTAATACTTTTTTAAAAGGGTATTTTTATTTGTTTTATTTTTAACATTTGCTCCATGGTAGCCACGGTAGCAAGTGTTTTTATATCCAGGCTTTTATCTAACTTTCATGACAATCTGATGTATGGGTGCTAATTTTAACCCATTTTTCAGATTAGGAAACAGAAACTCAGAGCAGTTAAGTAACTTCCCCAAAGTCCTTATCATCAGGGAGGTAGTAAAACTGCAACAAGAGCCCAGTCTGTCTAATCCCAGAGCCTGTGCTCTTTGAAGGAGAGTCTGTTTTTAAAACTTCTGTAATCCCTGTTTCCCCAAAATTTATAACAGCCCATGATTCCTGAACACACTTGTGATTTCAATTTTGCAGTCTGATTTTGCATTTGTGCTTTGATGCTTTACAGCACAGACAGTAGAAAGAATATGGTACCCTGCTCCTAGGCTCAGGAGACCTAAGTTTATGACCCCAAATCTGCCTTTAATTAACCATGTGTCATTAGGCAAAGAATTTCTCCCCTCTGGGGCTCAGTTTCCTCAGCTGTAAAATAAAGTGAGGTTGGACTCCCTGGTATTTGAGGTCCTTTAACCTCTTTATACCATACTCTTCTCTTTGCCAAGTTTCTGTGATTAATAGAATTAGATGAGCCCTTTGTTACCCATTGTATCTGCCACTGAGAGAGCTGGAACCATCCTTCAAAGGAATCCACGACATGGCCAATTCATTGTGTTGACTCTGAAGCCACTTCAGTGACCCACAGTCACTGGCAGCATGAAGAGCAGAAGCACTTGCCTTTTACCAAGTATGTTCCATTATAGTGAATTTTTCTTAAAATTATAGAACATCAAATAAATTTTAAAATTTCATTTGGACAATATAAGTATAAATGAGTAAAAAAAAAACCGATGGAATATATTTCTCTTGAGATATATATATATATATATATATATATATATATATATGATTAAAAAATAAAAGGAAAAATGTTTGTAGCAAATATGTTTTGGATTTCCAGAAACTCAAAGCCCTTGCAGAATAGTTTGAGACTTCCAAAGCACCAACATGCAGCTGCTTTGGCCATCCTTGTATGAACAATCAAACCCCCAGTTGTCTTGGAAACCTGCCTGTATCCTGGGATGTGTTCTCCATTGAGCAGCTAAAATGGCTTGAAGTCTTCCAGGGCAACGTGGTTTGACTGTAGTTCACCCCTTGGGAGCTTTCATAAAAACAAGATGTCTATCTCCTGACCCCAGAGCCATAGTGGCATGGCTTAAAGAAATAAAACAACAATAGAAGCTAATGTTAGTTTGGGGGTTTCCCTAAAGCAAAGCGCAGAATTTCAGAGACGGAAAATTTAGTCTGCAAAGATGTTTCCCATTTAATTATTCCTACCCTAAGAACGGAGAACTAAGAGTTAGTTTACACAAACATAGCAATTAAAAGAGGGAAAGAGAACCCTGAAAAAGAAACCTGAAGATTCCCTTGTTAATTAAAATACTCTGAGACTGGAATTCGCAAGACTTGGATTTTAATATGAATTCTGCACTAGTTATGATAGTGCTAATGCTATCATTTTAATTATGGCAGCTAGCATTTATTAAGCACTTATATGCTAAATCCTTAAATGAGTTATCTTATTTATCTTTTTAGTATCTGTAGCAGATACTGCTGGTGTCTGGCCCTGTCTACCCCTCTCCCTCCACCCCCAGCTTACCCAAGAAGTCACCTAACAAGAGTCCCCATAGATGTGGAAGGAAGCTGTGTCTCTCTGCCACAGAATGTCCTCTGGCCACAGGAGAACTGTGGCTCACTGTGCTGGAGACACAGAAACCTGAAGGTGTTGATACTACCACGAGTAACCTTAGAACAATTAGAGATAAAAGTTGGTGATGTGGGTGAATGACATTCCAACTTCTTTGCCCCATAGCAAGCCAGTTCTGAGGTATGTTCTGCACAGGCTCTTAGAGGAGTCCCCACTGGAATTGAGGCCCATCATCTTCCTGTAGTGGTAACACACTACTTAATACCCCTTTTATTGCCTCTCTTCCTTTCCCTGACTCATTTCTCCACCCTCTCACTGTGACTCCTGGGGTCACAATCCTGATAAACTACTTATACTGAAATTCCTATCTCAAAGTCAGTCTTTGGGGGACACTCAACTAACACAACTCTTTTTACAGTAAAGTGAAGTGAAGGAGGTTAAATAGCACATTCACTATCCAGTGAAAAATCACCATGAGACTTTCCATAGAAAGAAGCCTAGAAGGGTTTATCATACTGATCTGAGTGCCACCAAAACTGGAGATTCAGAGAGCAAAGAGCAGGCACTGATCTAACTTGGTTGATTATACCACCAAGTCTGTGTGCCATTAAGGTATCTTGAAGAATAGCCCCGGGGCCTTTGCAAATGGCTTAGCAGAGTTGGGGTTTGATAAATGTCACATTCAAGAGCCATACTTCTGGTTTCTTTAAAAGAAAATTAAGCCTAGTATTGTCATTGTTTTTAAAATAGCATTTATATTCTAAGTATAAAAGCAACATAGGCAATCTTATAAAATATGAAAATATTAAAAAGTATATACCCATGATCTCTCTACCCAAAGAAAAACACTGACAATGTTTTTTGAATGGATTTCCTTATCTATAAAATGGGTATAGTAAAAGAACAATACCTAATTGAATTATGAGAAATAGCTTACTTAATGTTCATATTTTGCTTAAAACATTGCCTGACGCAGAATAAGTATTCAATGAAGATTAGCTATTGTTATAATTTTCAAATTTTCCTGTGCTAATTACATGATATCTAATTTTGTTTTCACACACACAAAAATAATTCATGGGAGATGCTTATCAGTTTACTGTGTCTCAAATGAACCAAGTGAATAATCTCAGAATACACTGTCTTCATATTTTACAACAAAGATATTACAACGCCAGGATTTAAACTCACATTTTCCTTGCTATAATTTTTTCCCTGAAATACATCATGTGTATAATAACATGAAAAGTTACTTGGATATATTCGTTATCCTTGTTCTTTTTTCATCATTTCTCTCTAGTTAATAATTAGTAGTAAAACCACTAAAACAAAAATGACCAATATTCTTCTCTTTCTTGACAACAAAACACAGGAGAACAGAAGATCCTGTTGTGGGTCACTTCCTTCTGTGCCGCAGGGAACCTGCTCTAACGATTATCCACTCTCTCATTTGCTTCTTTAATTTATCTTTCACAGCACCATACCCTTAGCCTCTAAATATAGGCAAGACTTTCCCAACCTAAGGAAAAAATTTTCCTTAAATTTTACACTACATATATTAGTTGGAGTGAGCTACCTCATTTACCAACAACTACAAACTCTTAGTGGTTTTATAAGTAACAATTTGGTTATTGCTTACATCAGAGTACAGTGTGGGTCTGTGCAGAGGGTCTCTGCTCCATAAAGTCATTCAGGGATCCTGGCTCATTTATTCTGGTGCTTTTGCTCTTCTCTGGGCCCTTGTATTCCTCTCCATTCTGTTGCTGTATGGGGAAAGATAAAATGGAGAATCTTAGGTGGGAAGTTTTATGGCCCAGGAGAGTAAGTCATGCATATTTCTTCTGTTCACATCCCATCGGCCAAAAATAATCACACTGCCACATCTAGATACAAAAAGGCTAAGATGCATAGTCAAGTAGAGTGCCAACAGGTAAAGGAAATCCCAGGCATCATAAGCAATATCAGTCTCATCCGTGCCATTTTGAGCAATACCTCATCTCTTTCTATTCTCACCCTTCTATAACTCTTGAAAAAAAAAAAAGTTACCAACCTCAGTATACTGCGTTATATTTAACACAGCACTGACCCACCTCATCTGCCATCCTCCTTAGCATTTTATAATCTTTTATTGGTGCCCCTGCCCTGACTCTTCTTAAAGACACCAAAGACCAAGTTCATCTATGTAAAAATCTGGTGCCTAGAACACAGCCTGTCACACAGTAGATGCTTAACTTGTACTGAACAGATGAATAAAATAAGCAATTTTGATGTCACAACTTGTTACTCTGTACCAAAGGTACTAATCCCCTTTCATGTGTTAGACCTTGTTCTAGCTACCAAGGACTTTCTCAGTATCTAGACCAGGCGTCCCCAAACTTTTTACACAGGGGGCCAGTTCACTGTCCCTCAGACCATTGGAGG
Source organism: Saimiri boliviensis (assembly GCF_048565385.1). Taxonomy (NCBI): domain Eukaryota; kingdom Metazoa; phylum Chordata; class Mammalia; order Primates; family Cebidae; genus Saimiri; species Saimiri boliviensis. Next base: position 103,868,230 of record NC_133457.1, on the reverse strand, counting down.
GCCGCCACATACTGTGCTCCTCTCACTGACCACCAATGAAAGAGGTGCCCCTTCATGAAGTGCGGTGGGAGGCGGATAAATGGCCTCAGGGGGCCGCATGTGGCCCGCGGGCCGTAGTTTGGGGACGCCTGATCTAGACCAGTGGCTAGGCCTTTCACAGCAGATGCTGAGACAGGGTTTAACATACAGTGCTTTATTAGGGATAAGCACTTTTGGAAGGGAGAAGCAAGAAGCAAAATTAGGTGGATGGAGTAGTCAGTGTGGTAGAGGTCTGACTTGGACGACCTACAGGAAGCTCTGGCATGGCTCATGGGAAGCTCTGTAATATAGCCCATCAGAATTTTTTCCACATTGGGATGAAGCTGCCAGGCCTTTGTACCCCACCTTGATCAGCCCACTGACTATGAGCTGCCACAGGAAAGGCATACCCTTGGACAAGACATATTCCTGCAGCTGAGGCAAATTCTGCAGGAGCTGAGAATTTGGACAAGTTCCTCCATGAATGAGGATCTGAGTGGAACAGCTCTATAATTATAAAATGGGTCTACAAGAAAACATGCAATGTGGTCTTTGCTTCAAGGTTTAGTTAGAGACAAGATAGTAACTAATCAAAATACACAGTAAATATGGCAATAAAGATATGCAGAGGGAGTTTTGTGTGTTCTGAAGGGACATTTTTGGCATGTCTGCATAGACCATGGCATGGGGGTCATTTCTTCTCTCATTTCTTTGGCCACTCCTTTCCTTATTGCCATGCCAGTCCTTTATTTTCCCTCTTGCTACCTAAATATTAGACCTACCTAATCTTTTTACCCTAGGTCTCTTTATGCATTAGTTGTAATCTCTTTATTAATGTCTTCATTAACCTGCATTTTTAGCAACTATTGTCTTAATGTCAACCTTTCTCAAAATCATGTGAAAAAATTAAGCCCTAAAAAGTGGTTTGAGTGAATCTTTTCTTAATCTTCCCAAAGACGGTAGGGAGCAAATACTCTTTTCCATTTACAGGAAGCAAGTTAATTCATTATGTACAATGGATGCCTTAGGACACTAGGGTTTACGTTTTTGTTTTTGTTTTTTTCTTTCTTTGAATCTGATTGTGAAGGACTGCTATAGATTGAAGACTCTAAATCAGTATCTCCAACCTCAGTCTCCTTGTCCAATTTCAGTGCTGTCTAGTCAACTTACAGTTTCTCCTGTTAAATTTACAGCACCACAGATCCTGCCTCCTTTCTGTTTCTCACACTTGCTCTTAATTTTGGTCTCTAGTTCAGCGGCATCAACATCCACCCAGACACCAAAGTCCTCAATCTCCCATAATAGGCAACATACCCAGGTCCCCTAAAAATGCCCTTCCATGTTCCCCTTTTATTCCTAAATGTGTGCTTTATTGCTATCAAATTATTACTTCTTCCTACCCAAACTCTTGTTACAAATTTCTCTCTCTCTCTCTCTCTCTCTCTCTCACACACACACACACACACACACACACACACATTTCTTTCCATTCACAGAATCTCCCAATTCCAATTTATCCTTGTGCAGCCGCCAGTATTAAGTTACTAAATAGAAACACATATTATTCCCCTGCTGAAAAATCTTCAGAGCTCCTTGATTCCTTCAAACATAGTCTCTGCATTAAAAACCAGATGAAACTTATGCTCTTCCACTTTGTCGGCATGGCAATATTGTATAAAACTCTCAGATAAGGAGGACTATTTAATACCATCTGAACAATCAGCTATACTCAGTTACTTATAGCTCCTATTCACATGATCAATGGCTCTAACCTGGGAACTATTCATGTTGTGAATATCTTTGCCCCTGGAGACTTAGTAAGTATACAATAAATATTAATTATGAATAAGTAAATGAATGAATGAACAAGTGAATAACATTGTTCCATCTATTCAAAGGCCTCCACCAAAATACTTTCACTATTTTTGCCTAATGCCCCACAATACTATGATTTATAATCTATGATCTAGTCAAACACAACAGCTTATAATTGACTGACTGTGTTATGAAGTCCTGTTCTGAGAATCTGTCATTGTTATCCCCTCCCTAAGTCTTGGTTCCATACGTTCACTTGTTGTAATCTCATCCATGCTATCACATCATATTCTTCATGGCATTTTCTCTGATTCATTGCCAGATGTTAATTCTCCATTCCTAGAAACTCTGCAGCACATAAATGTATGCCCTTATCATATTCTTTCTTGTAATACAATTGCCTCCACACACATAATGAGGCCTCCTCTGTGTACCTACCATGAGAATTCCAATGTGAGATTTCAGTTGAGGTTGTGCAAGATTCTATTTAAGCAGAAACCCTATGAGCTTTCTGAAAATGATGATGATGGTGATGGTGATGATGATGAAGACAGAGAGAGGGGAAGAGAGAGAAAGAAAAAGAATATTTAATTCCTTATTTTATTCCTGAAACCAGTATTATCTGTGTCTTACGTAGTTTGGTTTTAGCTACTCTCTTAATACATTCTATAATCCTAAATTTAAAAAATAAATCTCAGCTGGGTGCGGTGGCTCACGCCTGTAATCCCAGCACTTTGGGAGGATGAGACAGATGGAACATGAGGTCAGGAGTTTGAGACCAGCCTGGCCAACATGGTGAAGCCCCGTCTCTATTAAAAATACAAAAATTACCTGGGTGTGGTGGTGTGTACCTGCAATCCCAGCTACTTGAGAGGCTGAGGCAGGAGAATTTCTTAAACTGGGGAGGCGGAGGTTGTAGTGAGTTAAGACCAAGCCACTGCATTCTAGCTTGGGCAACAGGGCAAGACTCAGTCTCAAAAAATAAAATAAAATAAAATAAATAAATAAATCTCACATTTTGCCTGAGCTAGTGTGAGTTGGGTCTACGTCATGTGAACTAAAACAATGTTCTGCCTAATCCACAGAGAGAGACAATGTGAGGTGAGATCCAGTATGTATCTCTTCACATTGGCTTCTGAATCAACCCACCCTTCCTTCCTTCCTTCCTTCCTTTCTTCCTTCCTTATCATCTTTTCTTCTCTTATTCTTTCTCTTCCCTGTTTCAACATTTCTTGCCTCGTATGATGGTATATACCTGTAATCCCAGCACTTCGAGAGGCTGAGGCAGGAGAATTGCTTGATCTTAAGAGTTCTAGACCAGCCTGGGCAACATAGAGAAACCCTGTCTCTACAAACAATATTCAAATGAGCCAGGCATGGAGTTGTGTATCTGTAATCCCAGCTACTCAGGAGGGTGAAGTGGGAGGATTACTTGAGCCTGGGACAGCCAGGGCGACAAAAACAAACAAACAAACAAACAAACAAACAAAAACCATAAACTTACAAACACACATATACACACACACAGAGAAAACCATTTCTTGATACTCTATTCTCCAATACTCTCCTCTATGCAAGAAAGAGACTCTGAGAAAGCACTCTAGTAAAAGGTCCCAGAATTTAAACTATGACTAAGTTCTTATAAAATGATGGTGAGAAACTAAAGAACACATAGTTTAGTACAAAGAACACATGCTTTGGCCAATACAGGCTTGGGTTAGAATTCTAATTCTGTCACTTGCTGTCTGTGTGATCCCAGAAAACTTATCAACACCTTTATGTTCTAGTTTACTTTTCCATAAAAATTCATATGATTGTGACTACTACACCCCACAACACGTATAGGCCAGAGCCAGGACTAGGGTGAGGCAAGAGGGATCCCTCCAACTTTAAGGGGGCACTCACTCTTTACAACCGACAGTGAATGCCTCCTTAAATGTTATCCCCAGGGGGTTCACAGCCTCACTTTAGTTCAGGCCTTGAGAATTGTGGCGAAGATTGAATGACTTATTACATACACAAAGGGGTCCCAACAGCAAATGTACATAGTGAGTATTGAATACGCAATAGGGATTGTTGTTTTATTATAATTACTATAACTACTATTCTTTTTTAGTATTACCTACCACAATCACTGTTAATACTATTTTAACTACCACCACTACTAATATGGGTAATACCTTGGTTCTCACCTGGGGTTATAATAAAATTATTTTAGCTTTTTTGCAGAGAGTCTTTCCCGTGCCTCATACTTTTTGAGCAAAATGTCAGCCAAACACACAGTCTGGAATGTTGTAGCTCTGCAGGGAAAAGCACAGCTACTGCAAAACCAAGGAAAGTTTTATTGGCATAACAATGGCACAAAGCAGAGACTTAGCCCATCTTAAAGTTTGGGGAAGGATGTGTCCCAAAAATAGAGAAAATTGCAAGACTAACACATCTCCAGAAAACAGGTGGCATGATGGCTAAGAGCTCGGGTTTTGCACACCCAAATTCAAGAAATGGCTTTACTGCTTCCTGACTGTGTGACCTTGGGCAAGTCATTCCTTCTTTCCCAGCATCTATTTTCTCATCTGTTATAAGAGGCACCAGCTCAGCTGGATTTGTGACAATAAAATGGGATGATTCCTATAAAGAACTCAGCACAAGGAATGGTCACATATGAAGTGCCCCATTTAAGGAGCCATTTAGCCTTTTCTGTCAACTCTGTTAGTGTTGTCGCTGTTGTGTTACTACTATGCTGCTGTCCCTCATCCCTTTATTTTTAAACCCAGTCTAAAATCACATTCTCTAGGCTAGTGTGGTCTGGGAAACCATGACCTTCTGTCTTTGATGAAGCACTGGCACCAGGAAGCAGTACCAGGGAGTTTGGCCTCACCAGCATCTTCTACCAAGCCTCACACATGGTCAGCACCCATCAGTGTAATTTAGATTTAAAAATTCAGATCCCTCAATTAAGAGAGAGGAACACAGTATCTCTATATTTTTTTCTAAGTCTGGCCAGACATCCTTCTCTTTACTTTTTGTAGGTCTCCCTTGGCCCTGTTTGGTTAAGTAACTGACACCTTGGTGATAGCATTCAACAGCTGCCCTTCAGCTCCTGGATTGGGGATGCTGGTACCCTCCATAACCCACCCCTCCTATGAAGACCATGTATCTCTGCTGAACTCCTGGAGGGAAAAGCCTTGACTCTGAGTCATAATTAAGATTTTATACACCCTCAGATTGAAATTGAGTGGAAGGTGGGAATGCTGGGTTGGATGATGCATAAGACTGGATGGGATGCTGGTGGAGTAGACTGTCCCTGTAAAACAAGCTATATGGTTTTCCTGGCCACTATCAAATACCCTTTCCACAGTCTCTTTTGCGCATGCCTATTACAATGTTTTGCAACAGTCTATAATTGGGCTCCTTTCTTGAACAATATCTCAGAAACCGAAGGCTGTGTCATCAATAGAAGTAGTCTTTGACATGTGCCTAATGGAAGGGGAGAAAAGTGGTAGGTCCACAGTCTCTGAATCTGGAATGTAATCTTGCTCCCTGGGAGCAACAAAAAAAAGAGGTTGGTCTAGACCAAGGCAATGCAACACCAGGCCTCTTGGCCGAAATTCCATGTACACCAGGGTGTTCCTTCCCTCCCACACTGCATGAGGGAACCCACACAGAGGAACATCTGGATAGATGCAATCTACAAAACATGCTGTGAAACATATTAGCTCCCTCAGGCCAATGGGGGCCCACCTAGTAAACGAGCAGGACAGGACCCCGCAGTGAATTCTGGAAGCTGAGATCCATCCCACATGGGACCCATCTTTCTGTAAAGAGTGAAGTTCAAGCCAACAATTTATGCGGAGGTCTGACAGCATCTGGGAAGCTGTCTTAGGAGTCAGGACCATTAACATAAAGGATCGGCCAGGACCTGGAGCCATTGTCTTGCAGTTTGTCACAACAGAGAAAAGCAAGGAGAAGAAAGAAGCATCCCTGGGTTGTCAACAGCAAAGTGTTCACAAGGAACTAGCCTTAACTCAGAAAGCGCGGCATCTTCAAATACTGCGCTAAGTGCTTTGGAGGCAACATTTCATTTTATTTGCATAACCACCACAAGGTCTGCCTATCCCATTTTGTGAGCCAGGTATATGAATAAAGAGAAGATACAAAACTTGCTCAAAGGCACATGACTGGTGAGGATGGCCAGGAGGGAAACTCAGGTCTGCCTGCCTTGAGCCTTTGTAGCTACACTGTGAGTAAAGGCATCAATTATCTGCCTCCAGGCACTTTCTCTAGCTAACACCTAAGCTTGCGGTCCTCAAAATTAGGGGAGGACGCTGAGTTTAGGCCACAAGCTTGCTCTTCTCCAAAGCACCATTTCCCAGAGCACTGAGAATGTGTATTTATATTTTCTTTCTTTTTTTTTTTTTTTTGAGATGGAGTTTCACTCTTGTTACCCAGGCTGGAGTGCAATGGCGCGATCTCGGCTCACCACAACCTCCGCCTCCCGGGTTCAGGCAATTCTTCTGCCTCAGCCTCCTGAGTAGCTGGGATTACATGCATGCGCCACCATGCCCAGCTAATGTTTTATATTTTTAGTAGATACAGGGTTTCACCATGTTGACCAGGATGGTCTCGATCTCTTGACCTCGTGATCCACCCACCTCGGCCTCCCAAAGTGCTGGGATTACAGGCTTGAGACACCGCACCCGGCCCTGTATTTATATTTCCTAGGGTGACCACAATGATGGATAAGTGCCGCTGACTTCTTGGGTTAAAGTGGGACATCTGTGTGCAGCAAGAGCGCCCCCCACCTTTTTTCTATCCATTGTTCAGGTGTGAAGGCAAAAAGGGAGAGGAAAAGGGAGGAGTCATGCATAATTAATTGGATAATTTAATAAGTTCCAAACTTCTGATTCCAATGAACCCCTGAACTTAGCTCTGGCCTGACCTACCAGCTCTCAGCATGATGGACTCAAGCCTTAACTCTGGTTTTTGTTGTGCTTCTCAGCAGCTTCCATAGAGGCCTGATGAAGAAAGGAGTGGTCATGATTGAATTCATGAGCAGAACTGTTATGCAGAAAAACAGGCCAGTGATTACAGGGAGAGACCTCAGACTCAGGGAAGCTGATACGAGGCCAGTACTTTGATTGCTTTCAAGCACAGCACATTGGAGAACAAACAAATGACTCAGACCTGTGAGCCTGAGATCTGAATCAGCAGCACCACAAATAACCAGCTGTCCATTTGGACTTTTCTCTCCCTCTTAACTGCCGCATTGTCAACATCACACTTTCCATACCTCTTATTACTTCTCATTGACTGAGGCTGATGGGAAGTGAATGCTCCTTGGAATAACTCCAGTGGACTTTCTCTCCCTGAGATTCTCCATAATCACAAAGCAAACCAGACCACAAGATTTGGCATTGAGATGGCCTGGTTCAAATCCTTGCTTCACCCCTTCTCATCTGTGTGACCTTGAAAATAATATTTAAACTCTTAAAGCTTTAAACCTTGGTTTCCTTACCTGGGAAATGGGGATAATAGTGGTCCCTATCTCACAGGGGCATTTGGGAGGACAAAATTAAATAATGCACAAAAAGACCTAGCACATGTCTGGTGTGTAACTATTGTTCAATACAGAGTTTTTGTGGTTATTATTACTACTACTATTATTATTGAGCATAATTACAAGTCCATTAGCTTTCTAGGGCTGTTGTTTAAAATGTGCAAAATAATTGGTGGATAAACAACAGAAACTGAGTGTCTCACAGTTCTAGAAGCTGAGAGTCCAAGATCAAGGTATTAGTAGGGCTGGTTCCTTTTGAAGACTGTGAGGGAGACTCTTCTTCATGCTTCTTCCTACCTTCTTGTTTTTTGGCAATTTTTGGTGTTTTGTGGCCTGCATATGCATCATTCTGATGTCTACCTTCATGTTCACATAGCATTCTCCCTGTGTGTTTGTCTTTCTCAAAATTTCACTTTTTCATAAGGACATTAGTCATATCGCATTAGGGGCCCATTCACTGTCAGTATGTCCTCACTTTAACTAGCTATATCTGCAATTACCCTATTGCCAAATAAGGGCACATTCTGAGGCATAGGGTTCAAGATTCCAATGTATAAACTTTGAGGGGACACAACTCAGCCCATAAAAACAAAAGTAATCATTACTCTACTTAAAATGATATCAGAGCTATGTGATTATAAACATGTATTTTTCAACGTCTTTCAGATTGCCTGTTCATATTTCAGGATGGCCATGTTGTTGTGTTAGGAGTTAAGCAAGAACTAGCAGAAATGGTAAAGAATTCAGAATCTGTAATTGTAACAACACACAGCTAGAACTTGTGGATGGGTGAAATGTCCATCTACCCAATTGAAAGTGCTCAAAATAATGTTGCAAAATCAAGTTTGGTTCAGATTAACATATATCCAAGACATTCTAATCTAGTGAGCTGAGCTTGGAAGAAAGACTGTGACTAGTAAGTAGTGCTACCATTCTAGGTAGACAGATTATACAGAGTTTATCTCCACCAAGTGAATCGCAGTGGGTATAGCAGATGCTCTGGCTCCAGGTGAAAAGAATGGAGAGCTCTCCATCTATCAGGCAGAACCAGAATGCCACGAGGGGAAAAGCACCCACTTCATGGCTTATAGCTTGTACAATATATCAAGCATGTTGCCATTGTATAATGGATGAGAACTTGCATTAAAGAATGCTTCAATGTGTGAAAACTAAATATTTTATTTCAGAAATATTGTTTCTTGCTTTTGTTTCATCGCCACCTTAAGCACACATATATGCACATGTGTGTATCTCTCAAAGCATTTTCTAGAATGGTTTTTTTAGTTTAACTTACCTTTCACACTTTACTATTTTGTTCTATTATTACTAACATCTGATAGATTTAGAAATTGAGATACAGAGATGGTAAGAAATCATTCCTTCACATTACCCAGCTATTTAAAAGAAGAGGAAAGGAAGAGAGAGAAGGTAAAAGAGGAGGAAAAATCAACAAGGAGAACAAGTAGGGGAAGGAAGAATTCGAATCTGACCACAGGTATGATATTCAAACTGTTGGTCATTCAGCAACCAACACTAATATTATCTAAACCAGGGACCAGCAAACGACGGTTCACGGGTCAAATTTGTTCCTTGCCTGCTTTTTGCAAATAAAGTTTTATTGGAATACAGCTATGCACATTCATTTTTGTGTTGTCAATGGCTATTCTAAAGGTATGAGGGCAAAGTTAAGCAGTCATAACAGAGGCTGTATGGGCCAGAGAGCCAAAAATATTTCTTAACACTATCTGACCCTTTACAGAAAATGCTTGATGACCTTATTCTAAATCAGCTCATGATGCTGGTCTTTCAGACTCATTCTATGGAGGTGTACTCTGAGTTCTGTCTGAGCAGTAGAGTTAGATTTGCCTTGAACTATTCATATTTTTTTTTTACCACGGTCTTTGAAATCAAAATAACCCATTGGTAAAATGGTGACATGTATAACTAACAGGGTAAAAAAAAAAAAAATCCCGCTAGGCTGGGCGCAGTGTCTTATGCCTCTAATTCCACTTTGGGAGGCCAAGGCAGGCGGATCACCTGAGGTCAGGAGTTCAAGACCAGCCTGTCCAACATGACAAAACCCTATCTCTACTTAAAATACAAAAAATTAGCCAGGCATCATGGCACATGCCTGTAATCCTAGGAGCTACTCTGGAAGCTGAGGAAGGAGCTTCATCAGCTTGACCTGAACCCAGGAAGTGGAGGTTGCAGTAAGCCGAGATCACACTACTGCACTCCAGCCTGGGCAACAGGGCAAGACTCCATCTCGCCGGGCACGGTGGCTCACGCCTGTAATCCCAGCACTTTGGAAGGCCGAGGCGGGTGGATCACGAGGTCAAGAGATCGAGACCATCCTGGTCAACATGGTGAAACCCCGCCTCTACTAAAAATAGAAAAAATTAGCTGGACATGGTGGCGCATGCCTGTAATCCCAGCTACTCAGGAGGCTGAGGCAGGAGAATTGCCTGAACCCAGGAGGCGGAGGTTGCAGTGAGCCGAGATTGCGCCATTGCACTCCAGCGTGGGTAACAAGAGTGAAACTCCGTCTCAAAAAAAAAAAAAGAAAAAAAAAGACTCCATCTCAAAAAAACATTAATAAAAACCACTAATCTGTACATAGACATCCTTCTCCCAACCTGTTCCCTTCATCCAGTGAGCTAACCATTAGGAATCCAGCCATGCTGCAGTAGAAATCCCGTACCAGTGACTGACACCTTTGGCACAGTTCCATGATCAATAAATTTCAGCTAAATTTCCATCTCCATAGGTCACACAAATTACCACACATATGCAAATATGACTATGACTTAATCACTAAGGTTGACTGGTGATTATCTTTTTGATTATGATCAATCACTACTCACAAATCATAAGAAAATACTCAGGGCGATCAGCAACATGCTCATAATGTGAGTTTTCCTCAAACCTTGTAATGACTCCCAAACTAGAAAGAATAAGCTCTTTGCTGGAATCTTCATTTTGGAAAGGAACTTATCTGAAAAAGGCAGCTCATAATAGAAAAAAGTCAATAAAACTATGAAAAATGTTTACTGTTACTCATAAATAAAGAAATGCAGTATAAAAGGAGTAACGGTTTTAGCCCATCAAAGTGGCATTTAAATGTTAATAATCCTTGAGATGGAAGCAGATTTCAAGGATTAAACCTACTAATAAACACTGATGTACTGTTCTTGAAGATAATGTATCAAATTTGCCCAAATTTAAAATGTGCTTACTCTTAGACACAACAATATAACTTCTAAGAATTTCTCCTAGAGAATTTGTATAAAGTTTATACATATTTATGATAGTTATATAGGTAAATGTTTATATACATGAACATTTAGGGATATATATATATATATATATAATACAAGGCTTTTTATTTTAATTTTGTTTATGATGCTGAAGAAACTTGGCAACAGATCAAGGTGAGATTGTTTAATGACGTGTGGTATGCACATAAGATAAAGGACCAGATGGCAGTTTAAAGAATGTATCAGATATCTATTCAATGGCATGAAAAGTTGTTCAAGGTCTGCAAAGTGAAAGAAACAGGTTGCAGAGTAGTATGCAGAGTCCAACAACTTCATTATGCAACCGAATCACCTGAATGTTTTGTTCAAACACAGATTGCTCTGCCCTCCTTCAGAAATTTTAATTTAAGTCGTGGGCGAGACCTGAAACTTTGTATTTCTAACAAATTTCAGGTAGTGCTGATGCTGCTAATTCTAGCACCACACTTTGAGAACCACTGATGCAAGATAGGATATCACTATATGCCTGCTTGTATAGGCACAGGCATAGTCTTGGAGAAATTGATATTGCTGGTTTTGCCACATAGGACTGGGGCATGGAAGACAGTTTAAATTACTCTGTCATAATATGTATACTATTTAAATTTGTACAACTATCATTTATGACTATAACCATATTAATAATAATACTTTGGTTTTAAAAAATAATTCCTGTCACTTGATTCACTATCACTTGCCTTTTATGTTAAACACTTATTCGTTATGATCAATTATAAATTCCATTTTTTCCTCCTTTTCTGTAAGCAGAGACCACATTGTTGATATGGACTGCATTTGCTTTCTAATGCTTGGTATCAAATCACTACAAACTTAGCAGTTTAACATTAGCAACAAAGATTTATTATCTCAAACAATTTCTAAATTTTAGGAATCTAGGAGCAACCTTGCTGGGGGTTCTGGCGCTTATAAGTTCTCAGTCAAAATGTCAATTGGACCTACCATCTTCTCATGCCTAGAACCGGGGCTGGGGTAGAGAATCCCTTCCAAGTTTATTTATATGGCTGTTGTGAGGAGGCTTCAGTTCCTCACAGTAATTTTTAAGTAATCTAAGTAATTTTTAATTACTATCTGGGTTCCCAGAAGCTTGAAATTGACAATATAATGGCTGATTTCTAAGATCCAAGTATTTATTGTTCATACAACAGGTATGTTTTCCCAATATAAATTAGTAAATTATTATCTTAGTATCTTAAGAAGAAAGGAAGGAAGGAAAAAAGGCTAAAAAGGAGGAAGGGAAAGACAGGAGGAAAGTAAGGGCAAAAAGAGAGAAAGAGAAAAAAGAATAAGGAGTAGAAATGAGAAATAAGGGACAGGAAGGCAGGACATCCAAATTTTAGGACGCCTCCCATGTTTCATGTAGTAGAATAGTCAGTTGGAATATTTATTATCAATTAACTCAGGTTAGAATTCATTTATTTGCTTTTTTTTTCCCCCAACATCATCATGTGGCTATTAAGTGCTAGGACTGGTCTTGGGAGCTCAGGATGCAAAGATACAAAAGACTAGGGCTCTGCCTTCAAAAATTCACATGAAAGAGTAACCTACAGACAGAAAAGCAAACAAAAATAGTTGGTATCTATTTAGCCCTGGTATGCTCTGCTACATATTCTTCTTGCATGATTTCATTTAACTCTCACAATAACTCTGGATAGCAGTTATTTAATTATCTCCATTTTTTAGAGGAGGAAATTGAGGCATAGCTAGGTTAAGATATGTGAACTCAGAGCCTGAGCCATCATGACATTAGCCTAAACATCAGATACTTACAATTTAGCTTTGAGATAAATCCTTAAATACAGGTAGGGGGAAAAAAGGTACGGGAACACAGAGGAGACTGATTCCACCTAAGGACATCAAAGAAGGACTGCTGACATTGTGACTGGACCTTTAAGGATGATTTGAGGCTTACCATAGAGAAAAGAAGGTAATGAATATCCTGGCCAGAAAGAAAAAAATTACAGAGGAAACCACAGATCTATGCAGCTGTTCTGACTAGATTGGTAAATTCTGAATTGGTTCTGAATTCTAAATGATATATACCATACACAGAAAAGCAATTGGAGTGGGCTAGAGGGAAAGTTGTGGACAAGTTATGAAGGGCTGTGTGCACCAAGCAAAAGATTTAAACTTGGTAAACTGGAAATCAGTAAGTTCTTTACACAGAATGAGTCATCATGACTCATATCTTAAAGGGTCTCTCTGGACCAAGTTGGGGAATAATCACAGGAGGAGAAATTGTTGGTAGGGAGGCAAGCTAGGAGCGATGTTGGTGATGAAGGCAGAGGTAGTGAAGGCAAAGTTTGGACAGTCATTTTTGTGGATGGTAAGAATAGGCTGGATCAGAGAGTGTTTGAGTGGTGGATCTGAGCCAAAGAGAGGAGAGAAGAGAAAGGAAGAAGGCATCACAGATGCCCCCAGTATACTTTGGCCAATTGGAGGGTTTTTTTGTTTTGTTTTGTTTTTTTGAAATTACTCCTTATCAGATATGTAGTTTACAAATATTTTCTCCCATTCTGTAGGTTGCCTTTTCACTCTATTAGTTGCTTCTTTTTCTTCTGTTGTACAGAAGCTTTTTAATTTGAGGTGATCTCACTTGTTTGCTTTTGCCTTTGTTGCCTGTACTTTTGGTGTAATAAGCAGAAAATCACTGCCAAGACCAATGCCATGAGGCTTTTTCCATATGTCTTCTTCTAGAATGTTTACAATTTCACCAAAGAAGATAAACAAATGGGCAACAAGCATATAAAAAGATGCTCAATCCCACAGGAAAGTGCAATTCAAAACCACAATGAGATATGACATCACACCTGTTAGGATGAGTATTATCAAGAAAACCAAAGATAATAAGTATTGGCAAGGATGTAGGGAAACTGGAACCCTTGTGTACTGTTGATGGGAATGCAACATTATGCAGTGGCTCTGGAATAGTATGAAGTTTCCACAAAAAATAAAACTAGAACAATTATATAATCCAACTAATTCCACTTCTGAGCATTTATCCCAAAGCACTGAAATCATAATCTCAATGAGATCATTGCAGCATGATTCACAGTAACCAACATAAGGAAAAAGCCTAAATGTCCACATTTTTGTAATGTGGTATATACAACAATGGAATATTATTTGATATTTATAAAGAACAAATGGAAAAACATTGATGAATCTCAAGAACATTATGATAAATGAAATAAGCCAGTCACCAAAGGGCAAATACTACATAATTCCACTTAATATGACGTCTCTAAAATAGTCTAACACATAGAAACAGAGTTTAGGATTGCCAAGGGCTTTAAAAAGGAAAATGTGATGTTGTTTGTCAAGAGGAATAAAATTTCACTTGTAGAAGATGAATGCTTTCTAGAGGTCTACTGTATAGCATTGTGCTTACAGATAACAATACTGTATTGAACACTTAAAAATCTACTGAAACATAGATCTCATGTTAAATGTCCTTATCAAAATAAAATAAAATAAAAGCAGTGCTAAGTTCTTAAGTGCTTAACATACAGAACACACTGTGTTAAGTACTTTACAAGTACTATCTCATCTTTTATTTTAGGAAAAAGTTACTACTTTTGTCAGAATTTTGCAGAATGAGAAAATTCAGGCATAGAAAGGTATATTAACTTGCTTGTACACACACCACTCACAAACAACAGAGCCAAGATTTCATTCCAGGCCTTTAAATTCAGAACCTGTGTCATGGGTGCATTATTTTATCTTTATTTTAACAAACATGTCCTTGGAAGAAAGGGATGGGGGTGGGTAACATTGTTGAGAGAGCAAGCAGTCTTAACCTTCATCCAAAGTGCCAAGGAGGCATCAAACTCCACTGTGGATTTTCAGAATAAAAGGTGATGCTGTTGAAAGGCGACAGATTCAGTATGGCCTGTTCTTCGTTAGAGAGTTGTCTTTTCCTTCTCCTCCCACACTAATTGTGAAGATGCATTTGCTCTGAATCATTAACCCTCTCTAGCTGGGTTGCCCTGGTGACCAATGGCATTTGCAAGGCAGCTGGCTGAGGTCATGGGTCAGGTTCTAACTATAGAAAACACACCCCAGGCCTTTGCCTCCTCAATAATCAAGCTGGTCTTACCCACTGGGAGGGCTAATTGGCCCCATCCTTTGAAATGTGGGCCCTGTATCCCTCAGAGTTAATAAAATACACAGGCCAGTGGTTCCTAAGCCTGGCTTACATCAAAATGACCAGGGAGGAGTTGGGGACATTTAAATCCCTGACATCCTCTTGAATCAGGATCTCTGTAAGGAGAGTCCAGGAACTTGTTTTCTTAAGTTTCATAGGTTGCTGTTATGCAGAGTTAGATTTGGGGCCCGCTAAAGATAGCCTTCTTCTATCTTGAGTATGTCAGAGAATAATCAAATGGAATGGGTGTTCCAGGTGCTGAGCTGGAAAAGTGTGGAAGGAGAGTTGGTACACATCATATCTGAAGTTCATCCCTCGGGAGTGATTGTGACTGGAAAGAGAGATAACAATAATGGGGCGCAGAGGTACAGGCAGGAAGAGGTGCCTTAATATTCCTGCCTCGGTAGGAAGGAAGGAGCCATTGCTTCTGGATTCCTCCAGGGCCTAGATGGTAAGTGCTGGGAGTACAGGAGAGACTGCCAATGGGGGTGCAATGTCACAGCTCCTATTCCCAAGGAAGGATCCCATCTGATGGAGGCAGTGGTAACTGGAGCTTCCTGTGACTCCCTAGGAGCTCCTGGTACAGCAAAGGAAGGAAGGCAGCCACTCAGGGCTTGCATCTGCTGGTGGAAATGCCATCCTTGACTCTTGGTTTTCCTGTTTCCCAGGCTACAAGGGACCAGCTATGGAAGCAACTAGCAAGAGAAACTGGGGTCATTTTAAGGTTTCTGCCCTGAGCTACTTTGGCAGGCAGCAAAGATGACGCCCAGACCACAGTCTCTTCACCTACCTGGGGATCTTAGTTTCCCTTAACATGTATGGGTATCCATAATTATGCTTCTACCACTGTCACTTTCTAAACATGAGGTCATATAGAGACTGGAAAGCTGGCCTCATTTTGCATCCATGGCTATGCCTAAAGTATTAATCTTCAGTCATGGTTATCAAGAGAAAACAATTAGCATCTCTTCAAGGAATTTCTGTGTTGTTGGTACCTTCTTTGGTAGGCATTAGACTGCAAACCCAGTTCTTACTCCTAATGTATGTTCCTTCTCCTGAAGTCTAAGCAGACTTGATGGCGGCTGTGAACAGCAGGATGCAGAAGAATTGATGTATTCTAGGGTCAGGGCCCAAGCTGCAAGAGACCAGCAACTATCACTTCCTATTTCTGGAAATATACACTCTTGGATACCTGAACAAACATTTAGGAAGTCCAATACCTTGACCTAGTTCAAGGCTGCAGTGAGTTATCATCATGGTACTTCTACCTAACCTCCCACCCAACCAAACCACTGCCTGGGTGACAGAGTGAGAACCCATTTCTAAACAAAACAAAACAAACATCCAATACCTGTTGGAAGATCACTGGAAAGGCCCTGAGAATATAAAGAGGTAAGGCAACTTGGATAAGTATAGCATTCGAAGAGAACTCCACCTCCCCAAGGTGTCAGGAACATGAGCAAAGCCATCTTGGAAGTTTAGACAAAGCCAGTCACCAGCTGAATGAAAACTAGAGAACCCAGTCAGTGCCATAAGGAGAAGAACAGTCCAACTGAGCCCTGTTTGAATTCCTGACTCACAAAACCACAAGATACAATAGATGGTTGTTCAATAAGATGGCTAGGTTCTGGAGCACTTTATTACACAGCAACAGACAGCTAGTACAGCGCCTGAAAGAGTAAGTAAAACTCTCCTGAAATGGTGGATGGTGATATTTCAAGTAAAATTCATCTCAGAGTTAAAGTGTCAGCCACACTTCACCAGATAACAGCCCCAGTATATTCTGTGAGTAGAGTTCATCAGTTCCCATGAAACAGAGAGCCTACATACCCAAGAGGCCTGATGCTTCAACCTATCTCATAAAACCGCCTGCTCCAACTGATGTTCACCATCTCCCTCCTTCCCTAGGAGTAGAGGAGACTTTGAGGAAAGCAGTCAAATACTTCACTAAAAAGAGTTATCCCTATCCAAACTTTTTTACTGAAATGCTGTCAAAATAAAGGAAAGCCCCTGGAAGTCCAAGAGGGGTGACTTAGAAAAGTAAAATGCAGTGGCTTCTATTAAGATGACTCAGCTGACCTGATCCTGCCCCCCAAAGTAGGCTGGATGTGGGAAAACGAATGAACTCCTGGAACCCAGGGCTGCAGGTAGAGAATTTCAGATGGAACCATTGCTAAATACAGATTCCAGCACCAATGTCTCCCAAAGAGAAAGCAGTAGTGTTTTTTTTTTTTCCCCCAGCTAAATCACATACACATTCCCTCTGTTTCTTTACCCCTCTCTCATTGTTCATTAGCCTTCTTATTTGATGAAACCAGAAGCACCTGGATCCCCTAAAGCTTCAGTCCCTGGAAGACAAAGGCAAACCCCCAGTCATTACGTCCAGTGAAAACCAGACCTGTACATGCAAGAGGAAGTGCCAAGGCAAGGGTCCTGCTAAGATTACAGGCTGTTAATAAGGAAAGACAGAAGCCAGAAGGTTTGATGTACAACTCCACAAGCAGAGGTTAAGGGGAGAGACGGGGCAAGCTCATTTGCAAACTTGGTCCTGTTTCATTAAGTGAGAGCAGAGACAGCCTGTCTCAGTCCAGCAGAGAAGGAACTCATTATCCACGTAGGGAGCAAGAGATAAGAATCTTTTAATAATTGCTGGGAATTTTTTTATTATGATGTGGAATGCCAATTTAGGCCTCTCCTCGAAGGCTGGATACAAACAGCCTCCTTGGGCGTTAAAGCCTCGCCCCCCTACCCAGCTGTGGTCATTAAGGACAAAGAGGAGAGAGACTGATGTTTGCTCTGAGAAAGGCCTGCTGCTCAGGGGGCCCCGCTGGCTTTAGGAGCCAAGTCTCCACCGGGTAACTCTGACCTGGCTGTCCTACCACCTCCAGAACTTTCCCAGAGCTGAGGCTTGTCATCTGAGGCCCTGTTTCCCCACCTACAGTTGTCCCTGCCTTTCCTCAAGATGTTCAGAGTATCTGCAAAGGGCTGAGCTGTGATTTCCTTTTACTTTTAAAAACTTCATGTACAGGATCTAAACAGAACTTTAGACAACAAATAATTCCTGCTCTAAAGGATTCACTGTCAAAATGAGTATAATGGAAACTAGACAATTCTATTTAGGTTTTACCAAGACACCCTTGCCTACCAGAGATTGGGCTTTTTGTTTAAAAGGGAGCTTAGCAAAAGGTGAGGTGTATTTCCCAATCTGATGCATTTCCCTTGATGTAATCTGAGAAACTGAAAGAGAATTAAAAGGAGAATGCCTTTTTTAAAAAAAATGCAATTTGATCTCAAAATTTTTAGAATGATCTAGATGGACAATTCTATCATTTTCAGGCCTCTCGTTGGAAGGCTGTGAAGGCCCTGAATTAGAATCCTGTGTCCTGAGGCTGCATTTTCTCAGGCAGTGGCTGTAGTCTTCCTCAAAATCTGAGAAGGAGGGAAATCAAGGCCTAACCAGGCCTGCAAGTTGCTGATCCTCTGGCTGTGGGCTGTGTCGGGGACTCTCTTTTGATCCCACCCTGATGGGCTTTTAGCCTCAACACTCCAAAGGATTTTCACAAGTGGGTCCTTAATGCTTTCACCAGCTCTGTTCCTCCTTCTGCCCTGGCTTTCTATGGCCCTTCCCTTTTTTGCCCCCTCCTCTCTCCCTGCATCACGCCTGGCAGGGTAGATGCTGAATGACAGTGATGGTGGGTTTTAAGTCCAAGGTGTCAGGGGCAATGAGGAGTCTCCGAGTCAGAAAGGCTTCGCTGTTTCCATCTCCACCAGCTAGGGCACCATGCCCAGGGCTGGAGGCTGCGGGAGCTGCCTGAGTGTGAGCTCAGCGCCTGTTCCTTGGCTGGATTTCAGAGAGGCCTGAGGAAGTGAGAGGCGTTGCTGGCTCCCTGGTGGAATCTGTGCTGACAGCTCTCAGGCTTTGGAGGGTTCCTGGTGCACTGCAGACGTGGCCGAGCAAGCTGCCCTGGGCCCTGCTAGCCTGCTCACTGCCGCACTGCTGGTGTTACCCCAAAAGCAATAATTCTATTATTATTGTTACTACTACTACTACTAATCATCATCATCATCATCTAACAATCACAGTTACTGGGTATTGGGAGGCAACGGAGTACTGCCCTAAAAAGCAGATGTTCCCAGGTTTAGTAATGCGTTGGCGACTTCCTAGCAGTGTGACATTGGAGGAGTGGTTTCACATCTCTGAGCATCAGTTTGTTCATCTGTAAAAATGGGTGAGTGCGGTACCTACCTGTGCTGAAATTCAAAGAGACAGAGAGAAAGCTGGCTGCCATCTAAATGCATAAGACACAGCAGGTACAGGATGGGAAGAATGAAGCTGTGTGGTGGCTGTGAAAACACATGTCATGAGCCCAAGCTACTCCCACTCCTCTCAGTGAACCCCCCGGGCCTCAGTTTCCTTAGCTAGTAAATGGGGATAATTATACCTCCGAAAGCTTTTGAGAAAATGGAAACAATAGCTGTGAAATCTCTTCTCATAAGGGGAAAACGAAATAAGTCCAGTTAATTTCAAAGAAAAAAAGAGAGGAAAGAGTAGAGGTGCAGGATGAAAGTGCTCCAGTTTGACTTTCTAGGGCCCATATTGTCAGTCTCCTTCCATCTTCATGCCCCTAACCATGACTTCTCTCCCATACAGATCTGTTCTAACCTGGTGTGTCTCCACATGGGCATAAACCACTTGCTAAACTACTCAGCTTGTTCCTTCTTTCTGGAATGTGCATCCTTCTCCTATTCATCAACTGATCCTTACATCACCTCCTTCCAAGAAGCTTGACTGATTTTGAACTCTACAATGAGCAGTGATAAATATTTTCACATAAAATAACTTGTTAAGGCAGGCGTCCCCAAACTACGGCCCGCGGGCCACATGCGGCCCCCTGAGGCCATTTATCCGCCCCCCCTCACCCCCCGCCGCACTTCAGGAAGGGGCACCTCTTCCATTGGTTGTCAGTGAGAGGAGCACAGTATGTGGCGGCCCTCCAACGGTCTGAGGGACAGTGAACTGGCCCCCTGTGTAAAAAGTTTGGGGATGCCTGTGTTAAGGTGTTAAAAAAGAGGTGGCCTTGGAGGTGGCAGAGGTCTCCTGCTCATTGTGAACCTGAGCCAGAAGCCCTGATTATTGTAGGCTGGCTTCAGGGTTAACATCCAGATTGTTTCGTTGATCTCGTGTCTTTGAACTGAGGAAATTCTCCAATGGTGTGTTCTCAACTCCCATGAACACCAGAGATAAAATGTTGCAAGAGAAGAAGCCTTCATTTAGGTACCTAAGAGACTCAGGAGAAGAGAAGAGAAGACAATTTTCTTGGATCACTCAGGATGCATACACATATGAATACACAGTATGCAAAATCAAATTTTGGAGACTGTGTTACTACCATCCTCATCTTCTGCACCTCTAGACATACACAAGCTCTTTAACTCTGCAGCTTTCATCCCTGTGTCTGATTCTCCGTATCTTGAGCCCTCTTCTGCAATGCTCAAATGCCTGACTTCTGCTCTGTCTTCAGGCTTCCACTTAAATGATCCTTCCTCCAAGAAGACTACCCCGAATGCACTATATAAAGTCAAGAAACCCTCATTATTTTATCTCCTGGCCTCCTATTAAATATTCTTTTATAATACCTATTGCAGTGCAAAATTATTTTCTTATAATTTTTACTGGGTTATAGTTTTGTCTGTCCCTATATAATAAGTGTTTCATAATTTTTCTTGTTTGCCACCATAGCTACAGTGTCTATAACAGGATTTGGTAACAATGCGTATTTGTTGAATGAATACCTGAGGGTCAAAAGAAGTTCTGCGTGGACTACAGAATACAATGTTATTCTTGAAGAGCTTCCAGAAGTCTATCAACTGCCCAAAGAATCTTGGTGACATCATCTTTGCTAACTTTGCCTCTGCCTACTACTTTCAACGACAAATAATTGCCCCCAAATCAGGGCCAGGGCAAAATGAAAGGTTGATAATGATTACTGAATAATCATGATCCTTTTTGTGCCTGAAAATTCTACTTGAGTGAAGAAATAACTTTGGCTTCGATGGTGAGGTTGCTAAGTATAATTTGGGATTATAGACAAAGTACTGAGCTAAGCCATGTAAGTCTTCCCCATTTTGTGCTTTAAATAGTTGGCAGCCCAGAGAAGAAAGTCTGCAAGCCCTATTGGAGGCAGACACTTTGTAGGCTCTGCTGCAATCGCTTTGACATAATTCCTCAATTCACTACAAGCCCAACCTCAGAGCTCATCATATATAGACCAACAGGTCAACTTCCCCCACTGCAAGAGGGGACATTTCTGTAGTGACTAAGAACTCAAGTGTTGAAGTGGGATGGAGTGGACTTTGAATCCTGGCTCCCACACCACACATGACTTGTAAGACATTGGGCAATTCAATTAGCCCCTCTAAGTAAGCCTCAGTTTAGCATATGCAAAACAGGAATAAAAATACCTTCCCCATGGGACTTACGTGAAGGGCAAGTGAGTCAATGTCTGTGACACACTTTACACACAGAAAAGATTAAGGAAAATCTTGCAAACATTATTATCATGTGTTTTGGGATTTTCTTTCCCTACTGCAGGCATGACTCACTGTGCTGTTATACCCTCTTCTCATCTAATCTTCCTAAATCTACTTAGGATGCAATCAACAATCCAAATGTCTAGTACATGACAGCATGAAATAATGACTGCCCTCAAAGAATTGATGCACCAGTGAGGGAAAATGCCACATACACAGATAATTAGAAAATAATCTGGGAAATCTGAAATGAAGGTAAGAAAAATGTATGGGGTACCCAGAGGAGTGAACGATCTCACTTTCTGGGATACTGATTTACAGCTTTATGGAAAGAGTGACTTTTGAATTGGATGCTGAATCATGAAAATAACAGGAGAGAGAGCATGTGTAAAGGTATGGATGTATACATGGGAACAGCATTCTCTAGGAAGCTGAGGATTCTGGTAGGACTGCCTTCTCTCTGGAACTCCAGGCCACCAGGAAGGTCAGTCTGGCCATCAAATCAGTAGGCCAGGGGCACCAAGGAGAATGTGCAGGAAGGTGCTCTATAGATAAGGAGACCAGCTGGTTTTGCATTTGGGCCCAAGCCTTTCAGGACACACTGCATTTTGGAATACACATCTTCAGTAATTAGCACCAGCACGCAGGGACCAGTTTCTGAGGCTGGACTGATTCTCTGATGATCCAGAGCACTGGTTTCACAGGTGGAGAGCAACAGAGTGCTTATTACACACAGACTGGGAAGACTGGGACAGAAATCTTGCATATGTACAGGGGCAAAGGAGAGAGAAAGACAGACAAATAAATAAGAGAGTTCCTATGATTGACATAGGATGACACCATCTCCTGTGACCTTAACTTGTGCCAGTGACATTCACATGAGGCAGGGTCGTTACTATCCTCATCATCTTTCCCCTGGATAACTGCAGTACACTCCTCAGAGGCTCCATTTTCACCATTTTCATCTACACAGTGGCCGAAGCCAGCCCTAAAAACTGTAAGTCAGGTCATGGAGCTGCTCTTTTCAGACTCTTCTGATGATTTCCCATCCAGTTTTCAGAATAACATCCAAAGTTCTTATCACGGCTGCCTAGGCCACCTGCTCTTGCTCAACTCCTACCGCTCCCTCCTCCTTGCCTCTGTTTCAGCACCTCCGGTCTGCCTGCTGCTTCATCTTTGCACACTGAAAACACACATCTGCCCCAGGACATTTGCACATCTGTTTTCTCTGCCTAGACACCTCTTCCTGCACAGTGTGAATAGCTTACTCCCACACTCACTCACATCTTCGTTCAAATATCTCCTCCTCCATAAAGGCTTTAGTTGAAAGAGCACTCCAATTACTCTCTATTGCCTTAGCCTATTTTATGTTTTCTTCATAACCTTTATTACCTGACACATCACATCTTTTGTCTTTGCTGAGTATCTTCCTCCCCAACTAGAATAAAAGTTTTATGAAGGCAGGGACTTGTTACACTTCTCCACTATATTCTCAGAGTTAAAAATGTGTACGGTTCCTATGGTGTGCCCAATAAATACTTGCTGAATAAAAGAGTGTGGAAGTTATTAATGGTGAGAATAAATGCCTTTCAGTGATTTAATTCTTCTATCAACTCAGTGATGTAGATTACATTGTTACTCCTGTTTTACGAATGAGAAAATGGAAGTTTTTAGAGGTTGAGTAACTTTCCCAGGGTAGCACTGCTAGCGAGCAGCAGAGTGGGGATTGGAATCCAGGTCTCCCAACTCTCTAGCCCACTAGGTTAGGTGATTTAGAAGAAAATGAAGGTAAATTAAGATCTCCTACCCCTGAAATGACCCAGGCAAAGGACAGAGTCATGCCCAGATATTTGCAATCTGGTCTCTGCCCAGAGTGAATGCTTTTGAGGAAAATTAGAATAATGCTTCTGACACATAATCCAGAGAGGGCAGAGGCTTAGGTACTAGAAAAGAGAGAATGTGGCTTCCCCATGTAACCCATGCCTGCAGTCTTCTGAGTGCCCCTGGCCCTTGCAGGCTCAACCAGCCTCAGCCTCAAAGCCAATACCAACATCAGGCCAACGATTCCTTCATGACTTGGCAGTGGTATTGAGTCTGCATCATTTCTGATGCCACTTCTGTCTTGTAGCTTTGTCTGGTGTTCACGTGGTGAGATTCTCACTTTGTGCCCTTGCTCAGAGTCCATGGCTTTCTACAACAAGGCTAGCCCAGCACCATTAAGGCATTGCCAAAACACATTTTTCATACGACCTGGCACCTTCTACCTGCTTCCAAACTTTCTCAATACCAACTTTCTACCTGTCCTTTTTCCTATGCCACCTATTTGTACCTTCCTGGATGTCTACCCTTTATCTTATTCTCTGTAACCCCCTTCTTTAGGACTTTCTCATTTCCTATCTCTGGTTTCCAGTCAACACACAGTACACGATGCTATCCTGGTCCCCGTTTGAATATTTTAATAGAAACTCAAAAACCAATGTTTAGATACTGGAAATTTGACACCATTAACAGAAATTGCAGAGCCTAGGATATTTGGGGATACTAAGGAAGGGCTAATTTAAAATTTAAATTATTTGCACACTTGGAGCCTGCACATAGATCTTGGTATTGATCGTAGCTCTTTGGAAGCTATTTACGTTTTCAGCACACCTATAAGGCTGAGATTTATACTGCATTTGGTGTTTAACTAGCCTCTTAATGCATCCTGTTGAGCCATAGTATTGGTGGGCATATTGTAAATTTCAGCTTCAGTGCTGAATTGATTTGCTTAGTGGAGTTGAATTTAGGCCATTAAAATAAATAAATAAAATGAATAAAAGGGACTTCCAGGACCTCATATCATATTAAAATCAACCAAAGGCAGAGAGACACAACCTCCAGAGTCATGATTGGGTATGGTGTGCCAGACACAGAACATGAAGAATTCCTTTTGACATGGCCACACATAGTAAACTCTAGCAATGTGGAATCAAGGAAGGGACCAAAGTGCAATGTACATATATGCTGATGTGAAATGAAGAAGACAGACCTGGGTCCAAACCTGATTTTATCTACACATACATAGCTGGATTTTCTTGTTTCTGGCTCTCAAATGAATGGCCCAGCCCAGTGATTTCATAGAATTCTAGTCCTCTTCCTGGAATCTCAACCTATTGTAGGTAATCCTCCCATCCTCAGTTAGATTTTGAAATATGTCCACCCTTAGATTGGAACAAGAGAGGAACAGCTGTCGCCCCTCATCAAGGGTTGATTGAAGGTATCTCTTGCTTTTATGACCCCTCAAAATTATTGAAGGGTCTCAATTATTTCAACATTTTAGTGAATCTAATGGCCTCCGTGCATCTCAGCCTACCAGGATCCAAGGCAATTAAAATACAGACCAGCTATTTTCCAAAATATTTATTCCAGATAGAAAACCTATTTTGCCTCTTAGATGGTAAATACAGCAGTAAAATCACTGGACAATGTACAACATGTTGTGCTTATCCTGGTTCTCTGAAATGGGATCATTTTCCTTTGCAATCAGCACAGTGATGCCTGTCATGTGAGCTGACTTTTCAATGGAACCCAAAGCATGCTGGTCACCAGTCATCATCAAGAGTAGGCTGCTACCAGAGGATTTTTTTTCTGATGGAGGTGGTACATGAAGGTTGGTGTGACCAGGGTTGGGGTGGTGCCGGGGGAGATCTGTGGGAATGAAAGCACCAGGAGTACTTTATTTCTCCTGAGTTAGGCAAGATCCCCATCACTCGTTCAGTCTGGTTCTCTTGATTAGCCATTTCAGAATTTTCTAAAGAGGACATATTCATTTCTTTACAATGCATAGGCCAATGCCTCTGCAAATGCTTGGCCCTGAAATAAAAGGTAGACTTAGCTTATTCACCCTTTCCATGCTTCTCTTTCTAACCTTAATTTATGAGCACATGGATCCCATAACAGAAGTTACATATTTTTAAAAATGTTGGAGCCATAGAAAAGCAAGGGATAAAAAGGAAAGAACATAGATGTTTGTGTTTCTGTACCTCCTTCAAGTTATTTTTATTTTTTCAGTAAAGAAATATTTATTAATGGTGCTCAGTAATTTTTTATTGACAAACAGAAAGATAATAATACAGCAGGTCCCTAGTGATTCACACCATTTGGAACATAGCAAATAACAAGATAGCCAGGTGCTACTTGAAAAGGACCTCTGAATTCTAGGTCAAGGAGTTTGGACATTATTCTGTAGGACAGAGGCTTATATTAAAGGGGTTTTGCACAAGAGAGTGACATTGTTCAATCTGTATATTGGAAAGATTTTGCTGGTGGTGATATGAAGAGCGCACTGGACCTGAGTCAACTTGGGGGCAAACAGAACAATTAAAAGGCTATTGCTCTGAGTAAGATATGATGAGGCCTTAAATTCATGAGTAAATTGTAATGCCAGTTATAAGTGAGATGACCTAAGAGGTCATTTGCCAAAGTTTATAATTACTCCATTTACACACACACACACACACACACACACACACACACACACACACAAAATTCCCTACCTCACACCATGCTCCCATACTACAGCATTTACATTCATTTACTTCTGAACTGTCATTAAAAATATTAAAAATGCATTTCAAAAACAACAATGGCTCTTTAATTCCCCTTAGACTATGATCTCTTTAAAATCTTAGACATGTGTGAGGAACTAGAGTAAGAATCAATACTGCTGACTTCACAGAGTTCCTTTGCGGCTTCCCTCATTTTAGTCCAGCCTGAGTATTCAGCTTCCTTTTTTCTCCAAGCACATCTGCAGAGCCAGGGAGAAGTTGCCACAAGCCTCTTCTATGAAACCTAGGCTCTCTTCAAAGCAGTGATTTTGTTTCAGTAAAAAGTCTACACAAGAGTTGCCCCATTATAAAAATCTATTTAAACAGGCACTAGTTTATTTACTGTAATCAAAGCATAGTGGAACTGGAGCTGGGATAATTAAGCCCTAATTTATCAACACTTTAGGGAACAGTACTTTTGAAATGGAGAGTCTAAAATTGGGATGAATGGCTGGACTGGCAGGCTGGCCTTGGCTAAATTCTGAAAAGAGGCAAACATTTCCATGAGTTATCCTAATGCTGACTTATACAGCCTGTGGTGTGGTGCCCTCCAAACACCTATTACCCCAGATCTTACCTGCCATAAGGCCTTCATTTGTGTTCAAGAGATAAGAGGCCAGCTGGGGTCAGTAGAATTGTCCACCTTAGAGATTTCTATGCACCTCTCACAAACTAATATATGGAAAGCAGATGCTGCCAAAGTATTGGGCATCTTCTATGTGCCTGTCACTGTGCTACTTTTTAAAATAAAATTAAGTTCTAGGTTGCAAGCCAAGTACACACTTCATAGATGGAATTAAATGAAATTTGTTGCTGGCACACTCTCCACATGCATTTCCTGCCATGCCTCTGAGCCTATCTTCACATCCCTAGTTACCAACAAATAACAGCTGCTTCTAGGACAGAGCATGACTTTCTACATGTCCTTTGAACATGCTCTTCCCTCAGCCCTTCCCTGTATTATCCAAATAACTCTGACGCCTGCAGTTCTCTCAAGGGTTTTTTTCTTTGAGACTCTCCCAGTAAGAATCATGTATTTTATTCTGTTCATTTCAATTTTCATTCATTTATTTATTTGTTCATTCAGTCAGCAGATATTTGTTGTAACATTTAATTACATTGCAGACATAGCCCTAGTTGCTTGAGTTACAGCAGTGAATAAAACAACACTTCTGCCCCCATGGAGCTCACATTCTAGAGCAGGGAAGGGAAGGAAAAAGAAATTTAATATATCAGTTGGCGATATGGCTAGGAAGAAAACAGATATGGGAATAGATCCCAAGAGAGTGGGCGTTATTTTATATAAGGTGGACAGGGAAGATGCCTATGACAAAATGCCATTTGAGCAAAGACCTGAAGAAAGTTAGGGAGCAAACTTGGCAGACACTTCGAAGGCAAGTTTGAGGGCAGAGGCGACACTAAGTGCCAAGGCCCTGAAGCAGGATTACTAATGGTGTATTGCAAGAAGACTCTACTCTTATCTCTGATGTGTATTATACACACGTAATAATGTTTCATCTTGCTGTAGTTTCTCATCTGCCTTTCCCCCTAGACTGTGGCCCCTGGAGACCAGAGACATGCTGTATTCACATCTGTATCCCTAGGGTCCGGGGTCTAGCACTGCTTCCAGACCATCATCAATGCATAATAAATACTTATTAAATGAAAGAATAAGTAGTCTCAGCAATCCTCCCAACAATCATGTGAGTTTGACAGTTGAGAAAACTGAGACATGGAAAGTTTAATAATGTTTACACAGCTATTAAGTAAGCAGCAGCATCTAGATTCTGACCCATGACTGTAAGTCCCAGAGCAAAAATACTTTCACAACAGTTTTGTTTGTGAGATCAGAGCAAATCCTTCTGCAAGCCCAGTCAGGGGCCTGCAAGGTAGAATTTGTGTGATATCAGTAGAATCCCTGAACCCAGCTGACTCTGTCCACCTGCATGCCCACCCCTCTGGCTACCTTCCAGCATGTCCTTGGGAGTAACTAATGCTACAGATGTGACATTCAGTCTGCCGTATGGCTCATCAGTGTGAGCTTGAAAAACGAGCTTGTAAGAAATGCATTATAGATTGGGTCCATCTCCCTAACTGGGTGATAGAAGGGAGAAGGGAACACCATGAATCACTAGAGAGAGCTGGAGTGGAGCACTATTCAGAGTGCCAAGAATAGAGCAAACAAAGGGTAGACAGAGGGAGGATGGAATTCTCTGTCCACATAGCTAAAACGCAGTGAGTCAGGCATTGTTCCAACCAGCAGAATTTTCACTAGGGTTTCACAGGTTGGAACTGAGAAAGAACAGTGGTACCAGTCCTGGGTTGGGCAGGTAGTAGGGCAACGGGAACAACTGGGAACAAGGACAGCAGGGCTGTAGTGAGAGAGGCAAGGGTGCAGTGCCTTCTGTGTCTGCAGTGGGCAAGTGCTGGCCCAGGCAGCCATAGGGTGCTGTGCAGTCCAGTGGGAGGCCCCAAGTCCCTGGCTCTGGTTGATTTGCCCTGGGTCTGGATGTTTGCCTTGGCAGCCCCGAAGCATTAGCCTTGGCCTCCATGTGATTCCCCAATGATCAGGCAGCCGGGCCAGTACACCTGAAAGTCATTAGCTTGGGGTCCCATTTTGTTCTCACATTTCCAAGCAGTGACCCGCAGCCATGTGTGACGGGGCAGGCACTTTATCATTTTGTGCTTTCCAGCCGACCCCACCTTTTGAGCTTCCCTTCCCATCAGTCCTTGCCCAAGGCCTACCAATCCCCCAAAACACAGAGCTAACAAGGACCCTTTTCTTTCCTCTTCAATCAATACTTGTAAGACTTGATTATTATTTTTTGTAATCTGTTTCAGACAGTCTTCATTCTTTTTCTATTAATAAGGATTCTGAGGCTCTGAGTAGTTAAGTAACTTGCCCAGAATCACACAGCAAATAATGACCAGAGTCTAGGTAAGAGTCGAGACCTATGTGACACCAACAGGCTCCAGCCACTCTGCCATGATGCTTGCCACCTGTGACATCTTAGCCCACCTTTCCCCCTAGCGTTAACCCATTGCTCATCTTTTAAAAAATATCAATTACTTAAAAATCGATATTCTTTTCAGTGTATTTGTAATCTCCTGTATTATTTTTACTTTCTTTTAAAATGTGACTTAAAATTTTTCTTTTATAAATATGTTTTTCTACCTTTTGTAGCTACCATTTCTATAACACAATGGTTCTCAACCAGGGAATTCCTCCCTGCCTTCAGGTGACATCTTTCAAGGTCTGGAGACATGTTTGGTTGTTACAACTGAGGCAGGAGGGTGGCTCCTGGTATCTAATGAGTAGAAGTCAAGGAATCTGTTAAACATTCTATAGTGCACAAGACTGTCTCTCAATGAAAAAAAAAAAAAATCAAACCCAAAGTGTCAACAGTGCCAAGGTTGAGAAAGTCTACTTTAAAGCCATAAATACATGTATATAAAGATACATTCTTAAGACCATTATTTTCCTACAAATAAATACTTATCATTGATAATATGGCACCATGAATCATTTATTTAGTGTGTTATACCCACTCCAGTATTATATAGCTCATTGTAGCTGATTGTGTGCATGTCTTTCCAGCTCTATGTTCAATGACAATGTGCTGAGCTTGAAATTGACTAAGGTGAGGCTATTTACACCATGAAAATTGGCAAACACTGTATCAGGGCTTTTTGTTTTTCTTCTGGAGAGCCAGCTTATTAGCATACCATGAAGAACTTTCTATGGGACAGGAATTGCACATTATCTTGTTAAATCCTCACAATAACACTCTGAGGTAACTAATACAGTTATCCCAATTTAACTTTAGGAAACTGAGGCATAGAAAGTTAAAACAACCTGTCATCCATAATATCATTACTAAGTGGAGGGGACAGAATTTGAAACCAAGCAGTTGCACTGCAGAACCTACACTTTAAGCACTGTACTGCATGAACAAATATTAATTAGAAACAACTGTAATGCATTGTGTGTTTCTGAGTTGGTCCATTTGAGATTGAAGAGTGGATATTTATATTAAAGACACTGCATTCCAATATCACCTTACAAATTTGATGTCCTGATAAATGATAGACATGGTATGAAGTACTCCATTTTAGGTAAATGTAAACATTTTTAAATAAATGACAATTAAACAAATTCGCTAAAGAGGTCTTAAAATCCTAAAAGCAGTTCTCCTTCAAATTGCTGCTTAAATGTAATCTCTTCAGTGAGGTCTTTCTTAATGAATATTTTAAAATTGTAATCCCATTACCTCCCCAGAGACCCATCCTGCCCATTTTTTTCTCATTTTATCCATAGCATGAACTCCTTAAGGCTACGTTTTGTTTTGTTTCACTTCAATATCCCCAATACCTAGAACACCATGTAGCACATAATATACCCTCAAAAAAGATTTATTAAATGAATAAATAAAGGACAAACACAGAGACTTCAACAAGAATACAAAACAATCCCATAACTCATTAAAAGGGCATATTCTATCCTTTTTTGTATTAAACTCCACGTTTAACACCTATCTATGAGAAATGCAAAGTAAGGCAGGAGATGCCCTTAAACAAATTTGATAAACATCTTTGCAGTAACCAAAATTGGAAGACAAATCGTACACCTAAAACTGTTGAGCTGGTTTAGCTATATTGATGCTGGTGTTCTAAATAGAGAAGTCTTTGACTTCTCACCAAAGCCATCCCAGAACACCGTGCATTTGCCACTATTGTTTTGGGGATAGACTTAGAGCCCATACAGCAGACAGAAATAGGTACTAAATACTATATGTGTGCAGAATTGAATCTGTCAAATAATAAGTCTTGCAGAAGACAATGTTTATTAAAGAGGAACTTTCTCAACTTCACTGGCTTCATGCAACTTAAAGAAACATAAGTTCAAAATGCCCTCTTACATCAGAGTTAGCAAAGAGTTTATAACTAAGTCTCCAAAAGAAAGCACAACAAAAACAAAAATTGACCAATGGTACCTAATTAAACTAACATGCTTCTGCACAGCAAAAGAAACTATCAACAGAGTAAACAGACAACCCATAGAATGGGAGAATATGTTCAGAATCTATACATCTGATAAAGGTCTAATATCCAGAATCTAAAAGGAACTTAATGCAACAAACAAAAAACCATTAAAGAGTGGGCAAAGGACATAAACAGATATTTATCTAAAGACGACATACAAATGGTCAATAAACATAAAACATGCTTTACATCAATAATCATCAGAGAAATGCAAATCAAAACCAAAATGAGATATGATCTCACAGCAGTCAGAATGGCTACTGCTAAAAAGTAAAACAATAACAGTTGCTGGTAAGGCTGCAGAGAAAAGTGAATGCTTATACACTATTGGTAGAAACAGAAAAGTTCAGCCACTGTAAAAGCAATTTGGAGATTTCTCAGAGACCTTAAAACAAAACTATCATTCAATCCAGTAATTTTATTACTGGATATACAACCAAAGGAAAATAAATAGTTCTAACACCCCCCCACCACCACCGCCACACACACACATACGCAAATACACTCTGATGTTCATCACAAAACTATTCACAATAGCAAAGACACGAAATTAACCTAGGTGCCCACCAAGGGTAGACTGGATAAAGAAAATGTGATATATATATATATCATATATATGTGCGCCATGGCATACTATGCAGCCATAAAAAGGAATAAAATCATGCCTTTTACAGCAGCATGGATGCTGCTGGAGACCAGTATTCTAATTGAATTAACACAGGAAAAGAAAAACAAATACTGCACATTCTCACTTCTAAGTGGGAACTAAGTATTGAGCACATATGGACATAAAAACAGGAACAACAGACACTGGGGTCCACTAGAGAAGGAAGAGAGGGAGAAGAGCAAGGGTTAAATACCTGCCTATTGCATATTATGCTCACTATCTGGATAACAGGATAATTTGTACCTCAATCCTCAGCATCACACAATATACCCATGTAACAAACCTGCACATGTACCCCCTGAATCTAGAATAAAAGTTGAAAGTACTTTATGAAAGAAAAAAGTCCTCTTGGAAAGGAACACAGGTTTAGTTAATGCTTCAGCTCTCCCAGTATTTGACAACGGTAGATAGGGTTGGAAAATGTAGCAATCAAAAATACAGGGTGTCCGACTGGATTTGAATTTCAGATGAACACCAAAAACTTTTTCAGTACCAGCATATATGTAGATATTGTTTATCTAAAATTCAAATTCAGTTGGGTATTTTATATTTTCTCTGGCAACCCTAGCAGGGAGCTCAGGCCAGACTCTGTAGTTGCCTGGTTACTGTTGGGATCTCTGCCATCCAGAGTGCTGAGGAGGCAAGGATGGAGAACAGGGACAGGAAGTAGTCTCCAGGACACGATCAGTCAACAGTGCTGGCACAGGCAGTCCCTCCCTTCTGCTTCAGAGGAGCACAATATTTGAGAATGAGCCTGATTCCTGGTGTCACCTAAAACTCTTGTTCTGTTTTGTTTTCATTTCTACCTGCATCCACTGGTTTCTCTCATTGCTTCTGTTATGGCAACAATCAGAGTTGTCATAAAGCCTGGTTGACTCACAGAATGCAAGGGACGCTTTTAAAGATGCACCCAACAAGTAGGTCTGGGATTGGAACTGGGGATCTGTTTTTTAGATCTCTTTGGGAGACACTGATAATTTTCAAAAGTCCACTTGGAAAGGAACATAGTCTTAGTTAATGTTTCAGCTCTCCCAGTATTTGACAACTGTAGGCACTAGGGTTGCCAGATGTAGCAATCAAAAATACAGAGTGACTGGCTGGATTTGAATTTCAGTTGAACAACAAATACTTTTTCAGTACCAGTATATACATATACATTGTTTACCTGAAATTCAAATTCAACTGGGCATTTTATATTTTTTCTGGCAACACTAGCAGGGAACTCAGGCTAGACTCAGCTCAGGTCAGGTTATTTGGGGAAAACCCCTATTTTAGGCCTGGATCTGAGTACCTTGGCCCCACCAGATGCTACATATTGTTAGGAAACACTAGGATGCAGTTTCATAAAGACTCTTATGAAAGTTGGGGATCTAGGCTGGAATAAAATGTGGCCTACCCTAGGACTGGGAGAAGTATTGGGAAATATGGTTCATGATGCCATGAGGGAAGGATAAACAGCCTAGTATGAAAGGGATGACACAACAGCAGGCTATGGTTAGAGCAGGTACACAGTGGTGCTGGGGAAACAGGGACAATGGGATTGGGAAATCCAAGGTGAAATAAGGTGGCTGCTGCCATGGAAAATCTGGGCCACAATTCTAAATCCATATAAAAAAAGCAGGTGGCATAAAGGAGGCAGTTCACTGAGCTACTTGGCAGCACAAAATCAGGTGATCTAAACATTTAATTCACCTATTTAAGCTTGAGTGTTTATATGTAAAATGGAGATTCGTTAATGTTTCCATTCACTTATGTAATATGATTACTCATGAGTCAGTCATCTACTGAGTGTTGCAAATACATCCATGAATAAAATATGTGAAATGCTTGCTTTCACAGAGCTTACAGGCTATCAGGGAAGGGAGATAATAAACAGGTAAAGAGGCATAAACTATTATTAATATAAGTAGTTATAGGTAGTAATTGCTAGTTAATACTATAAATGGAAGAAATAGTACAGGATGCTTTCAATAAATTAAACACACACTCACGTATACCCAGAGCTATAGAAATGTGAGTATAGAAGACAAGGGATAGAGAAACCCACCAGCCGAGTGCAGTCAAGAAAGCAAAAACATACGCAAGGTACTTCAATAGGGAAAATTTAATGTAGGGAATTAGTTTTAAGGTACAAGAAGAACTAAATAGTGAAGAGGAGATGAAGCAAGAGATTAGCAACTGTAGAAAGTGAGTGCCTTATCTAGGGCTGGAGGGACAAAGGAAGAAAGCAGTTCTGCAGGAGCCCAAGAGCCCTGTGGAAACTGGGACTGTGGCAGGCCTGCTGGGACATCAAGGCACAAGCTGTCCAGTGACAGTGGGAGCCAGCTGCAAGAGAAGCACAGTTGCTTCCAGAGATGCCACCCCAGGTGGGAAAGAAAGAAAATTACCCTGGACTTTTCCTGCCCTATCTCTTGCCAAGTCCTTCAATTGGCTGTATCTAGCCAGAAACTAGTGGTCAAGAGAGCCTGTAAATATAGTTTCCTGTAATACAGAGAAGGAAAGAAGAGTAGGGAATATATCCAAGTGCAAACAGACAAATGACCACGACGAGCAGTAGGTAATAGGTTGGAGAGGTGGGATCAATGATACCAATCTCATTGGTTTTTATCACGGTAAAAGGGCCTGCATGTGTGAACTTGTTAGCACTGTGCTAATATGAACTGAGTGCACAACTGGAGCATGGTACACACTCAATTGATGTAAGTTTAATGACCTAGTATTGGCTCCTAGATGTTTTGACAACTGAATTCATGCACGGGTCTGGGATATTAGGCTAGGAAGAGTGTCAGCTCAGAGAAAGGAGTCCATAGAGGAAGGCAAAATGCAGAATTCATAGACAGCTGTTGTGCCAGATGAACGAGAGCCATTTTTAGCTAATGTCAGAACTGCGGTGAGGCAGCGAGAGAGTAGGGGTATGAGACAGGGACTATAAGAGAGAGCCCTAGAAGCTGTTGGTTTCATTACAAGTCCCACAGGACAGACTCTGCCTAATAGTAGAGCCAAAGTTGGCTCTCAGAGCAAAGCATGAGGCATGTTCAGCCAGTCAGCCATGGTGAGCTGGTGGTGTGCTCACTGGGTGGATGGAGTTGCATGTGAAAGTTAAGAAAGCCCTGTATTTGGAAATTGTCTGTGTCCCTTTTCCCACTGATCATTGGTAACTGGGCATTGATATTAGTATGACGTGACAGGGTGAGCATAATGAGAATATAACATAGAAATGTGCTCTCCATATGAGCAATTGAGTTATTAGGTTTTCTAAACACCAATGCAGCTGGATATATTACTCTGGATATATGCACTTGGTATATCATATAGGGTGCTTGTGTCATACAAGGTACACTCAAAACTGTTTAGCTGGAAAGAATTTAATAAAGGGACTGTTTACAGAGGTGTGGACTGAGGGTTTGTGAGGCACCCAGAAAACAGCTATAGGGAAAGCCAGGAGGAGGGAACCAGGACTGGTCTAGTGAGAGTCATGGGACATGCCCACCTAAGAGGAGCCATTTTCAGCTAATGTCAGAACTGCGATGAGGCAGGGATAGAGTGGGGTTATCTATACTCTCAATTCTCTCTCTTCTTATTTCATATATCTTGACAGTGCCTTTTTTTCTTTTTTGGCTGAGCTCAACAAGAAGCAAAAGGTGAAAGGACCCTGAGCAGTGCAGTTCTTAGGTGTCAGCTTCTAGAGACACAGGCACAAAAGGTCAATAATTGATTAGGGAGGAGGGAAGTGGCAAACCAAATCTCACACACATAAAGTGTCCCAAACTTTGACAGCATCAAAAGATGGTTCATTCTCCAGTTGTCCAGCCATAATATTGAAACAATTTCCATTGGTCAACTCCACCTGAAGATCTCACTCATTTGAATTTAGGACAAAGATCTGAGTAAAATCTACAAACTAATGGACTTATTTCAAAAAAAAATCTCCATAATGGTGTGCTGGAGTTAAGCTCATAAGAGTTGATGACTAAACTTACAGAAATTGTGTGTGCTAGTTGTTAGATGCAGTTGTTAAAAATACATTAATTTTCAGTTCACAAATTACATTTTAAAAGATAATAAGTAAATATTCAAAATTCACTATTTTCAGTTGTCATACTATAATCCATGCTTGTGAGTTTATTTACATCTATTGTATCCATATGAAGAAAATGCTATATTATGTTATAGTAACGTGCATCTGTTCTCAACATGCACATTCAGTGATTCAATATCAATAGCTTAAAAATGGCCATAGTGGTCAATTTTAAGTTTACACCATGGAAAGTGGCATGTGCTACAAACGAAAGTTTGTTCCAGGGTAGCTGGTTTTTGAACATTTACAGCACAGCACTGGACTCTCCCACCTTACCTCACCTCCCACCAAACATTGACCAGACTTTTGACAACAAAGAAGGGGAAAAAATATGTCAGAAATCCTTATGTGCCTTTATTTTTTTTCACAAGCAGAATCATTCAAGGGAAAGCAAGCACTAGTTTCTGAAAGCTTGGCTTTTTCTCCCTTGCCTGAAGATTAAAACAAACAAAACATTATTCTTTTCCATGTTAAGTCTTCAAACAATTAGAGCAGGCTTGAGTCTGACACCCTAAAACAGAAGGGTAAATTGGAGAGGGACCAAGAGTATAAGAACTGGAAGAACTTATAATAGGATTAGGCAGCATTTGTGGTTCTATAACACAGTACACTGAGACATAAAGAGGCTGCAAGAATGGGAAGATCTTGGCTGGGTGCAGTTGCTCATGCCTATAATCCAAGCGCTTTGTGAGGCTGAGGTAGGAGGATGGCTTGAGGCCAGGAGTTCAAGACCAGCCTGGGCAACACAGCAAGACCCTATCTCTACAAAACATTTTTTAAATTAGCTAGGCACGGTGGCATACTACAAGTCCCAGCTGTTTGGAAGGCCAAGGAAAGAAGACTGCATGAGCCCAGGAGTTCAAGGCTACAGTGAGCTATAATTGCTCAACTGCACTCCAGCCCCAGGTGACAGAGCAAGACCCTGTTTCTAAAAAAAAAAAAAAAAAATTTGGAAGATCTTTATTTATCAATACTCCTCTTTACTGGAAAGGCTATACTAGAGGAGGCTGGAATTAGAAGTAAAACAGACCTATATTTGTATTTCCTAACAAGATAATATTGAAAAATCTTCTTGTTTTCTTGTGTACAATTTAGAGATTATAACTGCTACTGCATAGAATGGAAAACATCAGGTGACAGAGTATATGAAAGCAACTGACACAATTATTCATTTATTGATGCATTTGGCAAATATTATCATACTATATTCAAATAACATATTAAAGAAAACCTATACAGTCCTGCCCTCATGAAAATCATAGTTTGGCAGGAGAGACATACATTAAACAATTGCACTTAAAATAATTTTACTACGAAGATGGCCCTGCTGAAGGAATATATGTGTCAATTAAACTAAGCCTAGAAAGATCAGGGAACATTTTGGGTACTAGAGAACACTTGTGTTTTCTTTCTCTATTTTATTGTTCTTTCCTATAGTTGTAGCTTTTCTCCAAGGCCACTGAAGCCTGCTCTGTCCTCTAACATGCAGACAGGAAGTGATGAAAATAACACCCCTGGGATTATCTTCACCCACCATGAGAAATTATTCTATGGCATTCTTTGTCTGCCAGAGTGTCCTCAGTAGAATTAAGCTCCAGGTGTCCAGGGCTTGCCAGCACACTTATTTTCGTTGCTGTCTTGTTATTCTCATATCCTTATTTGCCGACGGTGTTTTCTGTACCTCCCAAATACACTATTTGCAGACAACCCAGAGCTGGTCTTATGGGAATGCAAACCAAGAGAACTCTCAAACTCGTCTGTATCCCAAAGCATTTGTGTCTCCCCAGGTTGGGTACAAATGTGGCCTAAAATGCACGAATTAACTTCTAGGAACAGATTGGTCATACAAGGTATGAGCTGAAGCAGGACATTCCAAAGGGTGAAGGAAGCACCATTGAAAGTACACTAAGAACCCATCTGACAAAGGGCTTATATCCAGAATCTACAAAGAATCTAAACAAATTTACAGGGGAAAAAAAAAAAAAACATCAGAAAGTGAGCAAAGGATATGAACAGACTCTCCTCAAGAGGAGACATTTATGCAGCAAATAAACATATGAAAAAAAGCTCATCATTACTGGTCATTAGAGAAATAAAAATCAAAACCCCATTGAGATATCATCTCATGCCAGTTAGAATGACAATTATTAAAAAGTCAGGAGACAACAGATGCTGGAGAGGACATGGAGAAATAGGAACACTTTTACACTGTTGATGGGAGTGTAAATTGGTTCAGCCATTGTGGAATACAGTGTGGCAATTCCTCAAGGATCTAGAAATAGAAATACCATTTGACCCAGCAATCCCATTACTGGGTATATACCCAAAGGGTTATAAATCATTCTATTGTAAAGACACATGCACACATATGTTTACTGAAGCACTGTCCACAAGAGCACAGACTTGGAACCAACCCAAATGCCCATGGATGATAGACTGGATAAAGAAAATGTAGCACATATACACCATGGAATACTATGCAGCCATAAAAAAGGATGAGTTCATGTCCTTTGCAGGGACATGGATGAAGCTGGAAACCATCATTCTCAGCAAACTAACGTAAGAACAGAAAACCAAACGCTGCATGTTCTCACTCATAAGTGGGGGTTGAACAATGAGAACACATGGACACAGGGAGGGGAATATCACACACCAGGGACTGTTGGAGGGTGGAGGGCTAGGGGATGGACAGCATTAGGAGAAATACCTAAGTAGATGACGGGGTGATGGATGCAGCCAACCACTATGGCACATGTATACCTATATAGCAAACCAGCATGTTCTGCACATGTACCCCAGAACGGAAAGAAAAGAAAAGAAAGAAGGAAGGAAGGAAGGAAAGGAGGAAGGAAGGAAGGAAGGAAAGAAGGGAGGGAGGGAGAGAAAAGCAGGGAGGGAGAGAAAAGGAGGGAGGGAGGGAGAGTGAGACAGAGAGAGAAAGAAAGAAAAAAGAAAAGAAAGAAAATAGAAGAAAGAAAAAGAAAGAAAGAAAAAACAGTCATGAACTGAGATTGTATTGAGCAAACTCAGATATATGGTCAGCCTGCCTGGAGAACGTTTAACTCTTGCAGAAAGATGTAAAGGCCAGCGTTCTGGTGGCTAACTCGTGAAGTCTGAGCACTCCTCAAGAGAAAGCAGCTCATCTGTCAAAAACTCAAGACTTATCTGTCATTCTCAGAGCCAACAGAGCGGCAGCCTCCCATGATGCACAGAGAGGGAAGCACATTTCAACCCAGATCCCTCACGTAAACTCACAGTTTTTAAGAGAAAAACAACACAGATTTGTTAATGTCTTTCACCTCTTTTGGGCAGCTGCAGCTTTTTAAGAGCCAAGGGGTCCCCAGTGAATGCAGATCACACTAGTGCATGAGAAATGATTGACTCTGAGAGCTTTGCCGAAATGACTGCTGATGTTGAAACACACTCAGCTGGGTACATTTCCTGTGGGCTGGGGCTGCAGTGGGTGCACTGGGGGCAGGCAGGGGGGATTCCCAAAGAAGGAAGTCTCTATGCAAACCCTGCAGCCCAGAGAGATCAGGTTTCAGCCTCTCTTTGCTAATTCCCCTTGCATTTTTCTTTCCCCCCAAACATTTAAACTTAAATAGCTATATAAGTTCAAATGTTCTTTTATAGAGTGAAATAAACAGCTTTGATAGCCTGAAAACAGCAAGCGTAGAGATCAACCATTCACCACTGAAGCAGGCATGTTTAAGCTAAAGAAATAGATGGCATTCTCTTCGTTATCGTTAGCTATATTTTTCCCCAAAACTAATAGAAGGCAGCATATAAATTAGCTGCCATATAAGTTGTCAGGGAAAGAAGTTAGTGCAACCTCTAGGCATTTTGCTACAAGGCTGCCCCCCTCTGGCTCCCACCACAACCGACAACATGATTTGTGGAGAAAGCAGGATGTTTCAACAAGAGCAGTTCAGAGGTGGGGCAAGTCCAGGCCGGGGTCCAGGGGCTGGTCACTGTCTCTCCACCTCCTGGTTACTGCTCCCAGCTTCTCAGTCCATCTTACACTTTCTGTCTCCAAAATATGTAACTCAGGTTAAAGAGAAATTGGCAACCTCTGGTTCCTAAATGTCATTGGATGAGCGAGTTAGGTGGAAAGGCAGAGAAGCATGGGAAAGACGGAGGTACAAGGGACACTTCCTCCCCTTTGCTAGGGCTGACCTTTTCATTTCAGGGAAAAGGAGAGTGTCTTGCCTTGGGGCTCTTGCTTCACCAGGAACATTCATGCAACAGGCTACATGGCAGATCCTGATGCTGGGTGTCCCATGGCTTGCTTATTTGCACTGAAGTAGCCAATTCTTGTTGAATCATTCAACAAATAGCTTTTAGATATCTGTTACTACCAGGTATGCTGTAAACATATCACAGGGCAGCCCTCACGTGATTCCAATGCCTCAATGCCTCTCTTTTCCCCAGCTTTCATTTAAAAATGCTGCAACATCACAACACGTCTTTGTAATTCATTCCATTTCTCCTTCTTTACAGTCACACTTTGCATCAATCTCTAACGTGTACTCCTGCAACATAAGGCATTTTCTCTTATTCCCAAAGTCTAACTTCCTTAAGTGACTGAAGCCCTATTCTGGCCCCTTCAGCCTGAAGGTTAATCTTCAGAAAATTAATCTTCTCTGAACCTTTAGAAACTATAAAATGTCTGTATTAGTTTGCTAGGGCTGCCATAACTAAGTATCACAAACTGGGTGGCTTACACAACTGAAATGTATTATTTCACAGTTAGTTCTAGAGGATGAAAATGCAAAAGGAGTATGTCTGTCAGCCTGGCTGGTTCCTTCTGATGGTTGAGGAGGAATCTCTTCATGCCTCTCCCCTAGCTTCTGGTGGTTTGCTGATGATCTTTAGGGTTCTTAGACTTGTGGAAGCGTCACCCTGATTCTGCCTTTGTTTTCACATGCCATTCTCCCTAAGTGCATGTGTCTGTGACCAAATTTCCCTCTTTGTATAAATGTACCAGTCCTATTGAATTACAGTGCTAAAAACCTTATCCTAACCTAACTAATTACATCCAGAATGACCCTATTTCCAAGTAAGGTCACATTATGAGGTACTGAATGTTAGGACTTTCTGGGGAGAGATATAGCTCAACCCATAATACTGTCCTCTCCATGGACCCATACAACAGAGTTGGGAGCTCAATCCCCTCACCTTCCTGGACACACAATTTTGTACAATGCCCATGATATAGCAATGATCCTAATTATCTTCAATTGTTTGTTCACCTGTCTCCTGTATTTTTTTAAGTTGCCTAAGATCATGATTCCATTTAGTCACTTTGTTAAAGGAAAGGGGATCCAGACCCCAAGAGAGGGTTCTTGAATCTCACGCAAGAAAGAATTCAGGCAAGTCTGCAGTGCAGAGAAAAAACACATTTATTAAGAAAGTAAAATGGCGAAAGAACAGCTACTCCATAGACAGCGTAGGATATTCCTGAAAGTAAGAGGAGGAACAGGTCCACCCTAGGTATAATGCTTGTTTACGCACAGGGTGAAAGAAGATCCTTGGCAGATGTGCTCTGCTACAAGGGTTTGTGATAAAGGATTAATTTTCATTCTTTTCTTTTCTTTTTTTTTTTGAGACGAAGTCTCACTCTGTCTCTCAGGCTGGAGTGCAGTGGCACAATCTTGGCTCACTGCAGCCTCCCCTTCCTGGGTTCAAGTGGTTCTCCTGCCTCAGCCTCCTGAGTAGCTGGGATTATAGGCATGTGCTACCAAGCCCAGCTAATGTTTGTATTTTTAGTTAGAGGTGGAGTTTCACCATGTTGGTCAGGCTGGTCTCGAACTCCTGACCTCATAATCCACCCACCTCAGCCTCCCAAAGTGCTGGGATTACAGGTGTGATCCACCTTGTCCTGCCAATTTTCTTAATTACTATATTTTGCAAGAATCAATACTATTATCTTTAAAGCAAAATTAGGAATGACTTTGTCCTCAAGATATCAGGATATTAGGACAGTCTGAAGTCTGGATCTGTTTAGTAAACATTATCAATCTGTTCCCTTACTATATTTTGCAAGAATCAATACTATTATCTTTAAAGCAAAATTAGGAATGACTTTGTCCTCAAGATATCAGGATATTAGGACAGTCTGAAGTCTGGATCTGTTTAGTAAACATTATCAATCTGTTCCCTTAATTGTAAACATCTAGTTGCTAGGAATACCCTTCTGGGAATGCAGCCCAGCAAGTCCCAGCTTCATTTTCCTTGTTCTCATTCAAAATGGAGTCGCTCTGGTTCAAATGTCTCTGACACCTTCAGAGGCTCAATGACCATTTTTTGAATAAATAAGAACTCATTCTGAATTGCCCCCTCTTTGCTAAGGACCAGAGGGAAAGAATGAAAAGTAAATTCATAAAGACACCCCTAGCTACCTTCCTTTATCAGAAGGGAGAAAGGATGTTTCCTTGGGCTGTCAGATTCACTTCTTCTCGTGGCCTTTTCCCCTTTAAAGTCATTATCCTTCTACCCATTTCTCTTGCTTTTTCTGTTTTTCTTTTATTTCCAACCCTCCTTGCTGCCACCAAGACACTTATTACATATGCCCCTGATATGTGTTGAATCTAAACAGTTATCGTCATGAGGTTGAGGGAAGTGTGGAAAAGTGGGAGTTTATCAAAGTATTCCTAATGCAATTTATAGGCTGTCAGTTGTTCATGCCTTCATATTAATTCCAGGATGTATATTAACTTTATTCTGATGATATAATGTGATATGTAATTGCCTTTGAGAGTTTAAAATTGCTTTTGTAGAAATGTGAGGCTTGAGTCATGAATCCTCATGCCTTGCTGCTAACAGGCTTTCGTTATTCTGAGGAGGATGTTTCAAGTCTCTTCTTACTCAGAAGAGAAAGTTTCACACCCTAGTGAGTTCATAAAAATGAAGAGAGTGTGTGATCTTGATCTTGCAGCAGGTTTTCTGGGAAGTTCTTAGTTGGGGCTACCTGTACTACACATGGCAATGTTTGAAGTGCTTGCCAGATCCATAACCTTTCAGTAGGACATGATTCTCCCCGTCCATTCCTAAAGAAGGAAGCCAAGGAACCATGTGTATACTGGGCGACTGTTTTTTAGTTCTACCTGAAAAGTTGATGGGCAGGTATCTAACTCAAGAGGAGCCAATCATCCTCGCTCTTGAAAACATAAACTAAGCCTCACAATATATGCTGTAAGGTTGAGACTGACTCTGGATCAATAAAGTCATCCAAGGTTAGAGCCATGGTTGCCACCACAAACCATAGGCAAATGCAAATTCTAGAGAAATGGAAACTTGCAACCCTACAAAGGAAGTGAGCTGCATAGAGGAGAATGCAGAATGTGTGCAGAGGAAAGCAACCACATGAAGCCACATTGACAAACATCTAGCTTCCAGGTTATCTAAGGACATATTTCCCTTTAATATGCCCCTGGGAGATCTTCTGTTTATTGTGGCAACATAGTACATGATGAAGATCCCTTTGTGTGGAAGCGCCAAGGAAAAAAGACACAGCATAGGTCTATTCTGATGTAGAGTTCAAAGTAAAGGTAATTTACTGGCACATAGTTTCCAAGAGTCAGGGATCCAGAAGCAGCTTAGCTGGGTGGTTTTTGGCTGCTGAAGTAACAAATGGGCCATTGGCCAGGTGTGCCTTCATATAAGATGTGCCAGATGGAAAAAAATTCACTCCTAACGTGTCTCACGTACTTGCCTGGCAATTTGGTGATGGTTATTGGCAGAAGGCTTCAGTTCCTCACCACACGGGCTTCTCCATAGGGTTGCTTGAGTGTCCTAGTGGTAGGGTAGCTGTCTTTACTCACAGTTAAGAGCCAAGACAGCAAAGTGGAAACATATCATATGATCTAGCGGTGGGAGTCACACCTTGATTTTGACAGCAACGTATTTGCTCCATAAGTCAGCCCTATTCAGTGGGAGAAAGGACCACAAAGACAAGATAACCAGAAGGAGGAGATCATTAGGGATCATTTGGACCCTGGATATCACAGTCTATGACCAAGAAAGACACTGGACTAATTTGTAAGAGAACACACATTGAGGCAGCTTTTTTCCCTAAGCCTGCTCCCAGACATTACCCACGTATATATGGTCTATCTGCCAATCACACCTTGTTTTCTTACCTGCATGCATAGTGTTTCTGTGTTTTCAATGTTCTTCCTTTCCACTCTTCCTTAAACTCTCTACTCATCCTCATCCTCCGAGGCCCTATTTGCATGTCACACCTCTTTGACTTAGCTCTTCCTG
Organism: Saimiri boliviensis; assembly: GCF_048565385.1. Classification (NCBI taxonomy): domain Eukaryota; kingdom Metazoa; phylum Chordata; class Mammalia; order Primates; family Cebidae; genus Saimiri; species Saimiri boliviensis. Next base: position 103,824,209 of record NC_133457.1, on the reverse strand, counting down.
ACCTTCCAGCACATGGCAGTAATACATTTTAGCCCTCTGTGTGTTTCACAGTGCTCCCTGCATAGATGTCTTATCACATCAATTCTACTCTGCGCATCTTGAAACAGGGACCATGCTAAGTATCGAAGTAGAGAACAAGGCAGGGGTTGGTTATACAGATTTTTGAAAAGCTTGAAAGCCAGCAGGCACAGTCTGGACCCTGGCTAAGCCCTGAACTGGGCTGTGACTCCCTGGAGGCCAGTCTCAGTCTCTGGGTTAATCTTAGGACCTCCATAGAACTGCCAGCTCCAACTCGGGTTGGCATGATCTGCTGAAGGTTGAAATGAACAGTGTTCAGCAATTCCAAACCAGCACTGGGAACATCTCAGAATACATGTTCTTTTCCCAGGCTTTCAAATTACTAAGTTGCTCTCATCTGTCACTTGGTGGTGAGTAAATCCAGAGTGATTCCCTGGAAAGACTGAATTGGAGCTTATGTGCGGATGGACCAATGACCTCAGTTCTCCCCTTCTTTTTGTTTGTTCCTTTCAGCCTCCTAACAAGGAAAATGGATCAGGACATTTTCCTCTGGAAAGTAGGGAAAGACATGCCCTCAGTAGAGTGTGTGTGTTCCTTCTAAAGAAGAAGCATATACCAGGCCCTGGGAGGAGCACCGAGAGGATGGATGGTGAGCTTCCATTAGATGCCTAATTAGCAAAGACTTGATGCAACTTTTTAGTGTGCTTTCCATCCCTGATAATTAATCCTGTTAACTGACGTTTGTTGCTGCTTATTATGCACAGGTACCATGCTAACATCTTTACATCATTATTTCAATTCAAGCTTATAATACTTGGCGAGGTAGGTATTACTATTACTAATCCCATTTTGCACATGGGCAAACTGAGGCTCAGAGAGGCAACACAACCTGCTCAGAGTAAACAGGGGTGGTGACATTGGAAGCAAGGAATATCTAAGTCTGCACCTGCACTCTAACTGGAATACTATGTCACTTTAGTACTGAGCCCCTGGCTATTCTTGACTCTTCAGGGCTATGATTTGCTTACCTCTTAAAGGAGAAGATAAACGTGCACAATTCTTAACACCCAATACACATTAAATAAGTCAGTCAATGACTGCCTCCCCAAGAGCAGGGAGGGATGAGCAAGGCTGCTATTCATCCCAGTTTACCCAGTTCATGCCAGTTGTCTCAGAGTTCTATTGGGTTTAGAATTTATCCCACTCCCTATTACCACCCTGAAAAGCCCCCTGAAGGTGGCACATCCTATGGTAACCCCATGTAGAGGCCCAGTTGGCTTCAATGCCTGAAACGTAGTAGCTTCTTGATAAATATTAGTCTCTGGGGAACAGTGGCATGCCCAGGCTAAGGTGGTAACCCCTAAACACAACTCGTAACGCTTAAATGAGGCAGCTGAGGCCTCGGCAACCAGAAGTGTCCTCCACCCCAAATGCCTGCCCCAATGTCCCAGACAACCCAATGCCATCGAGCCTGAGGGTCCCGCCCCTTGATCTTGGATCCCTGAGACCATGATGTATCCAGCCCTCTTTTTCTCCCACTTTCCCTTTGCCTCTCACTCCCTGCACACATGTCTCCCTCCCTCCCCAGAGTCTGGTTACTAATCATGCTCACTCCTGATGAAAAGCCCCAGCTCTGTGGGAATCACAGTAAAGGAATGTCAGCATCTGCAGACCTGGGTCATGCCGGTGTCAGTGGCCTCGGCCCTCTCTGTGGTCACTGCTGGCCCAGGTTTAAAGACATTAGTCAGTCTCAGCCGTAGCCCCTCCTTGGGGGCCCAGAGCTTTGATCCTTTGCAGGATTCTGACCATAACCACATTCCAGGCCCTTGCAAGTTGTAAACTGCTATGTCTGCCCTCTGAATACCTATGGTACTTTGTGCCTCTCTTTCTTTCATTTCGTAGTTGAAGTCCTCATCTGTGCTGGACACATGCCTGGGTTCTTCTTCCTCCAGACCTCTGCCTGACTGGCCCTTTCTCATAATTTATAACTCAACCACCAAGCCCTTTGATGCTGAGAGGACTTCCATGACTACCTTCCCAAATTAGCCGTAAGCACACAGCTTATTAAAAGTTAAATTACTCTATTTAATGTTTGGTTTCTCCACTAGAAGAGAAGGTACACAAAAAGGCAAAGAATAATGTCTGACTTTCCATCACTATCTCCCCAGTGTCTGGTACTGGCTGAATATCAATGCTGGCAAGATCTGGATACATTTCCTTTTGCACTGAGCTTTATCTCCCAGGGCTGTGACGATTCCTATTCCTCTGAAAACAATCCCTTGGTGTTTCACTTTTGCGTTCATCTGGGGAATGAGTCAACTTTCTATATTTTTCCATCTGACACCTTCTTAAACTCCATGAATTCTCTAAAGTTAAAGACAATAACTCATGCTTTCAAGTGGTTATTTTATTATCCTAAGATGAATTGTTGACTGTTATGACTGAAGGGGATTGGGTGAAAGCGGGATTATGAAAATTATTGGGTTTTGAGGATGATTCTGTGCCAAGAGCTGGGCAAGAAACTGTCCATACTTCAAAGAAACTCATAAAATACATAGGAAATTGCTTTGCTAACAGTAATCTGGTATCTGGAAGACTGTTTAGAAATCTTAGTTCCCATGGTTTGGCGATAGTTACTGTTAGTATTCACAGCATTCATCTACCATTTCTTGCTTCTCTTCTCTATCCTTTGTTTTGATATGCACAGGCTCCCTTCATGTCTCACTGCAATTTTAGCCATCCAATAACCTCATATATGTTATGACTGTTATGTTTACATTTAAGAGAAACATTAACTCAAATTGACTTAAATGATAAGGGGAATGCAGTGGTACATGTAACTAAACAGCCCAGGGGTACCCACTTCAGGTGCAATATGATCCAGTATTTAAATGTTATAACAAGGACTGGGTTTCTGCCTAGTTTCCCTTGGCTCTGCTTGTTTATTGCGGGCAACATTTTCTGAAAAGCTCTTCTTTAGGTCTGATGATGACTACCCACTGCTGAGGCTTATAGCATTCCTCCCCCGTGTCTTGTGTGCCTGTTGAAAAGGGGGAGGCTCCTTATTTCATTCTACAAAAGAATAAGCCATCCTTTCCTTGCAAACTCAGAAAACATCCTTTTAGGCCAAAGGTGCTGGTTGGGTTATATGCTCAGTCAAGAAGTCATCACTGTGGCCACGATGGAATAAGCAGGTGGTCCTAAGCCCATCAGAGACTCTGGGTTGTGTCAGTCTCACCTCAGATGCACAGTGCAGTACGGCAGAAAAATGAATTCCCCTATTGTAAGCTAGCATAATGTTGGATAACCCAGTAATGAGGTACTGGGAAGAAAACCAAGAAATATCCCTGCTATAGCCTATGTATAGAGTCAGGTGGGGTTTTTGAGATGCCAATCAATTGTTAATGTGTTTAATAAAGAAATTTTATTCTAGCACCTGCTGTATGGCAAAGGAGCTGAGGTGATAGAGATAAATATGGTAGGACAGCTGCTAGCGAAGGGCCCGAAGTCCACCGTCAATTACTGTTCACCAGAACAAGGCTCCAACAGAAATACGAATTGCTGTGAGAACCCCGAGGAGGAAGTTAATATCTGGAGAATTAAAGGAAGCATGGTAGAGGTAGCACCTTCCCTGAATCTTCCAAGATGTCTGGTTTGCTTGGTAGAAGGGTTTGGGGTGAGAGTGGAGGGAAGTCACTGCAGGGTAGAGAGACTTGTGCGTCCAGTGACATACAGGCCTGAACATGCAAGGTTTCCTAGGAAAGGTGGAAAGTTATGTGAAGAGAGAGCCCAGGATGAAGGGATGAGGGAAACAGGAAGGAGGAAGACGAGGAGCCAAGCTATCATAGGCTGAATGCACCACTCTTCAAAGAACTAGTGATATTGTAAGACAAGGATATTTTTTTCTTTGTAGAGACAGGGACTTGCTCCGCTGTCCAGGCTAGAGTGCAGGGGCATGATCACTGCTCATTGAAGCCTTGAACTCTGGGGCTCAAGCAATTCTCCTACCTCAGCCTCATGAGTAGCTAGGACTACAGGCACACACTATGATGCCAAGCTAATTTTTATTTTTATTTTTTGTAGAGACAGGGTCTTGTTATGTTGCTCAGGCTGGTCTCGCTATGTTGCCCAGGCTGGTGTCAAACCTGTGGGCTCAAGCAATTGTCCCAAAGTGCTGGGATTACAGGCATGAGCCATCACACTCCACCTGGCAGTGGATTCTTAACCACAGATCAGAGAGAAATGGCTGAACAAACAGAAAAGAAGTTAGCTTTTTATCTCTCACCATAAAAGAATATAAATTACATATGGCTTAACAAGTTAAATTTTAAAGTGAAACTATAAAAACATCCTCTTGGCCTAGGAAAGACATTATTAAGTCTTTCACAAAAGCTGGAAAACATAATGACTAAAACTGACATGCAAATATTTGAAGTCTCTTAAAATTAGCAACTAAACATAAAATATATTTTTTTGAGACAAGGTTTCGCTTTGTAACCAAGACTGGAGTGCAGTGGTGCCATCACAGCTCACTGCAGTCTTGACCTCCCTGGCTCAGGTGATTCTCCCACCTCAGCCCCCTAGGTAGCCAGGACTATAAGTGCACACCACAACCACAATGTCCAGCTTTCTTTCTTTCTTTCTTTCTTTTTTTTTGAGAAACAGGGTTTTTCTATGTTGCCCAGGCTGGTCTGGAACTCTTAGGCTCAAGCAAGGCTCCCACCTCAAAGTGCTGGGAATGCAGGCGTGAAACACCATGGCTGGCCCCATAAATTTTTTTTCAAATGGAGAAAGTATCAGCCACGTATGTGAAAAGCAAGGGTTTATTATTTTCAATATGAAAAAAGACCTTATAAAGCAATTATAAAAATATCTATAAAGAAATGCGCAAAGAACTTGCAAAATAATAAATAATAAGATTATGAAAACATTCATTTTGATTGGTAACAAAATGTTTGCAAATTAAAGTAGATTATACATTTTCTACCTAACTGACAAAATTTTTATTTTTATTTGTTTTACGTAATACTTATTACTGCTGGCATGTGGTGGGTACCCTTTTACTAGCATAGTCTTTCTGAAGGAGTGTTGCAAAAGCTGTAAGATTGTTAAAAATGGCCAGGTGTAGTGGTTCATGCCTGTAATCCCAGCACTTTGGGAGGCCAAGGCAGGAGGATCACCTGAGGTAAGGAGTTCAAGACGAGCCTAGCCAACATGGTAAAACCTTGTCTCTACTAAAAACATAAAAATTAGCCAGGCGTGGTGGCGGGCGCCTATAATTCCAGCTACTTGGGAGGCTGAGACAGGAGAGTCACTTGAACCTGGGAGGCAGAGGTTGCAGAGTGAACCGAGATCGCGCCACTGCACTCCAGCCTGGGCAACAAAGAGCAAAACTCCATCTAAAAAAATAATAATAATAACAAAAAAACAAAAAACCTAGTGTTAAAAATAAGACTGCAGTGTCACCAGTTAGAATTTATTTAAACTGCATCATTAAGGATATGAACACAAATGTAGACACAAGGATGTTTATCTTGGCATTGTTTATACTAGGAAAATATTTCTGTAAAAGGAAATAACCTACTGTTCAATAACAGGTCAAATTATGTCAGGAATATCTATACTGTGCAATATTCTTCCGTCAATTAAAATTGATTTTGTTGATAAACATATATTGACATGGAAAGATAGATATTAAAAGTTTACAAGTATGTTTTAAAATGTTATGTGTATCACAATACCAATTTTGTTAAAATTTATACATACACATATACATATCTGTTATAGAGATATAGCAATTATCCTGAGTGGTAAAATACAGACTTTCTTTCTCATTTTTTGTGTATCTTTATTTTCATTTACTCTTTCATCTTTTTGTATCTTTTATTCTTTCTTCTAAATATTTAAACACATGGTATATAATAAAATACGTAATTTTTATTTAAGTTATTAAGTTAGGAAGTCATTAAACTTAAATGCAGTAAATGTGATGTTCAGGTGAGGAAGAGGTAGAAAAGAGAGATGGAGAAGTGGGTAGTTGAATAAAAGCTCACAGAGGGTTGGGGTCTGGTGGATAGGACGAGAGCAGAATGGCTATTAGAAGACCTGAGCTCTGGCTGACCATCCAGGAGCACGGGGCAGAGTATACAGCGTGCAGAGGGTGGGGACCGGGATTGGGAGGTGCCTAACACAATCTGCATATCATTGAACTGGTGAATGAGTGATTAGGTAGTTGCATGACAGAAAGCCCAAGAACTTTAGTTCCTGCAAAATAGAGACAATATTTCTTCCTCTTTTTCAAAAGGTTTTTGTATAAATTCAAACATATTCTGAATACGAGCTGCTTGCAAGTTTTAATAGTATAATTGGATATGAAGGATTACTAGTATCCTTCAGTACTGACTGTTTGGGGAGTCATTAAGAGTGATGTTTTCAGAGCAGAAGATCTCTGTAGAGGAGGAACTCTGACTAAACAGAGGTTCCCTTTTTTCCCTCTGTAGGCTCTCACATAATATTTGGTAGCACTTATGTAGGTCTTAGCCCAGCATAATTCTAAGCACTGCTATATATATTATTTACTTTCACAAAAAATAATGATACAGGACAGTTATTTGATAAAGATCTCAGGAGTACTGTTGGGCAGAACAGGGTTTGAACACGGGCATTTTAGTCCTTGAACTGATGCTTTACCCACTATTATTCCATGTCATATGTTGAATTCCAAATGCAATGGGACAGGTGGATGGAGGATGAAAGCCATGAGGATTAGGTAGGAGGAAAGAGGATGAATGTCATAAAAGCTTTGCCCTGTATAAATGACTGGCAATAGTAAGGAGACATTTAAAAGAGGGAAAAATCATTTCCATTTAACTTGTCAAGCATTCATTGGGCCCCTTCTCTGGCAAGGAACAGGGCCAAAGGGGGTAAAGCAGAATGAGAGTCTCTCCTTTCTGTTCCCAATGAGCTAATACGGAGAAGCAGTTCCTAGCAGCCAAGTTTGCTCCAATAATCAGGGAAGATTCTGTTTAAAGAATATTTTCTCTGTCATAAATTCACAAATAATTCCCTCTGCCTGGCTCAGAAATGTGGAACTTGACCTTGCCAGGAGGTAGAGATGAACTCTCAGGGCCTGAGGCATTCCTGAAGGCAGGGGCATGGCTGCCAGTGGAAACTTTCCTCCACAGAAACAGTTTTGGATTTTGGGGTCTGAGTGCCACCAGCTCAGATGCCCACTCTTGGTCCTCCTATCTCCGTGGCGTCAGTGCTCTGGTGGGTACTTAAGGATTCTTGCTTACTCAGCCAACCCACTGATATGGTTTGGCTGTGTCCCCACCCAAATCTCATCTTGAATTTTAGCTCCCATAATTCCCACATGTCATGGGAGGGACTCGGTGGGAGGTAATTGAATCATTGGGGTGGCTCTTTCCCATGCTGTTCTTGTGATAGTGAATAAGGCTCATGAGAGCTGATGATTTTATAAAGGGAAGTTCCCCTGCACATGGTCTTTTGCCTGCTGCCATGGAAGACATGATTTTGCTCCTCATTTGCCTGCCACCAAGATTGTGAGGACTCCCCAGCCATGTGAGACTGCAGGTCAATTACACCTCTTTCCTTTAGAAATTACCTAGTCTCAGGTACATCTTTGTTAGCAGCGTGAAAACAGACTAATACACCCATAGTACAGGCCATCCTGATACATTGCTAAAGGAAAGCTGGCCTCCAATCTGGGACAGGAATGGTGCAACTTGCTTTAGGAAATGCAAAGAAAAACTGGTGGTCTGTTGTGCTAAACAAAAGGCTACATTATGATTCAGAAATCTCCCTCCTCAAGAGAGATGAGTTCTGTATTCACCAAAATAAATGTACAAAAATGCTCGAAAATGTTTTTTTGTTTTGTTTTGTTTTTTAGATGGAGTCTTTTTCTATCACCCAGGCTGAAGTACAATCATGTGTTCTCGGCTCACTGCAACCTCTGCCTCCTGAGTTCAAGTGATTCTCCTGCCTCAGCCTTCCAAGTAGCTGGGACTACAGGCACGTGCCACCACACCAGGCTAATTTTCGTATTTTTAGTAAAGACAGGGTTTCACTATGTTGGCCAGGCTGGTCTTGATATCCTGACCTCATGATCCATAAAAATGTTTGATTCAAATAGCCCCAGATTAGAAGCAACCCAAAGGTCCATCAACAGAATAGAGCAAATGATTGTGGTATCTCATACAACATTGATGGCCCTCACAGACTTGCCAAGCAAAAGGAGCCAGACACAAAGATAACTTACTGAATGAGTTCATTTATATGAACCTTATGGACAGGAAAAGCTAATTATAGGGTAGAGGTCACAGGGTTCACTGTATGAGGGATATTGATTGAGAAGGAGCAGGCGGGAGCCTTCTCCGTTCCTAGAAATGTTCTGTCTTGTGTTCTGAGTGGTGGCTAGATAGGTGTCTGCATTTGCACAACTGGTTTGTGGACTTTACTGTATGTAAATTATGCTTAAAAAATAATTAAGATATTTGAGTAGAAAGGTTTCTAATGTGTTGTTCAGTGTGTCCTGAAAATATATAAGGAATTTAAATGTGTAGAAGTTGAATTATTGATTTTTGTATCATGAGTGATTCATTTCCCCCAAAGCCAAAGTAGATTATAAAACTCCAAATAATATTAATATGTTTCCAATATTTCATGCATATTCACCTTTGAACATAGCATTAAGTCCAATAAGGAGTATCTGATTAAAGGTAATGACAGTAGCTAATATTTATATAACGCTTACTGTGCACTGGGCATGGTCTAAGTCCTTCAAGTAATTGATTAAATTACACAACAAAGCTATGAGATATCACTACCACCAGGAAAATTTCTATGTTTTATATGCAGAGCACAGTACATATAAATGATTGCCCAAGTTTGCATAGCCAATAATTAGCAGCACTAAGGTCCAAGCCCAGGCATTCTGGCCCCAAAAGCCATGTGCTTAACCCTACCTCATACTTCTTAAATAGTCTCTTCTTTACAAGTCTAACAATTGCTGTCTTTATCTCAATTACATTACATTTAGGAAACTTGTATTTTTTAGCACTAGCATTAGCCATTTAATTTGCCTGTGTTCTACTCAATTTGAAATAATATTATATGCAAACTGCAATTAAAGATTATTTTCCAAGTGTGTTTTATTACAGGATTCAATCTTTTGAATAAAATTTTATCTTGAATCCAAAAATAAATAAAAAGTTTAGCTCTTCCAACTGAAGAGGGCTGAATAGGCTGGGGGTTGTGGAAGATGATAGAGTTGGTGGGGAGGAGAGAATGTGTGGATCTTGGCAGCTGCTCTCTCCCTGTGGAGTGCACCTAAATTTTTTTCAGAGAAGCTTTAGGCAACAGAATCAAAACAATAGTCTCAAAAATAAAAGCAACAAGATGACAAAAGCAGAAACAAAGGTGAAAACCTGCTAAAACAGAACTGTTGACCGATAGACAACAACATATGTGTCAGTCTGAAATTGGCTGTCATTGGCTGATGCAAAATAGCCTAAATTTGGTTTCAAAGTAGTGCAGTAGAGTGTTTGAAAGAGTGAGCTGATAAAACATTGAATGTCCTTAACCCCAGGGTCACATGCACTTTGGGAAAGAAAAAATGGAGTTTTGTGGCAAAATTCCCCTGCCCTCAAGTCCTTAAATCAAACCCATCTACTGCCTTCAAGCAATATTTTCTATGCTGGGATGCAATTTGATGTCCAAAATGCAGATACTCCTTCATTTTCCTGTGATAAGGTTTTGAAAAGTCTGCACTTTCAAACTTTATGTATTGACAACCCCACACTGACTTGTCTGTGTCCATATTTCTTTAAGCTTTTGCTTTAATTTACAAAATGTAACACATGGTTTAAAAATGAAATAAAATAAGAACTTCAAATGGCACTGACAGCATCTTGAAAGTAAATTTCTCTTTTTTTTTTTTACCAGAATACTAGATGTAACCATTGTAAATGTGTGTGTCGTTTGTGTTTTATTTTAGACACTCTTCTAAATCATGTCATTCTTATATTCCTGTGCTTGTTCTTATGTTTGTTTTTACTTGGAAATACATCTTACAAAGTTTTTTAAAGTTTGCTTATTCTCTGTAGAGATTGGATATTTTCCTACATGTTGATAAACATTATTCAACCAATTCCCACTGATGGTTACGTAGGTTGTTTCTGATACTTAGTCACTGTAAGCAAAGCTACAAGAAACCTCTTCATATATGTGTTGTTACACCAGTTTTAAGATAAATTCCTGAAATTCTAAATACCTGGAGCAAAGTGTATGTGGGTTTAACAAGTGATAGATATTGGCAAACTGCCCTGCTATTCACTCTCCATATAGCTCAGGCAGGGGCCATTTCTCTCCACTCTCCCCAGCACTTCGTATCATCAATTTCACATGTCTTTACTTCAGCTAAGGAAGGAGAACTTGGATGATGGAATAGGGGTGCTCCTTGCTGGCCATAGGTTCAGTTTCTGTAGAGGCACCATCTTTGTCTGTAAAGTAGTGATTATTTGATAAAAAAAAAAAAAAAAAATTCTGGTTATTACCAGCTTGAGGAGATTTCCATTGTCTCTAAGAATGGCGAGGTTGAACTTGGGTCCATTGTGTCCTTTTTTGGTTAGCCCATGCTGCCTAGTAGATATTTGGAGCCTACATCTGTAGTTAATGCCAAAACAGTGTGACGTATAAGAATTTCCAAACATGAAGAGAAATCTGAGAGAAGTAACCACAGTAACACCCTGCCTCAGAAGCAAGGTTCTAACTGGCTAAGGCCAGTGAATAGGAATCAAGTGGTGTCTTCACATCCAGCACTGGCACACACTTTGCATATAACAAGGGGCCATGCCAGCATGACTTTAACCACCTGTGAGCAGCCTATCCCTTGGATGGGTAAGAAAACCAGACAACCTACAAGCCTGAGGCAGACAAACCTGCAAGCCTAGGCTTAGGTGGGCGTGATCTTCATTTATAAAGTGCCTGCCTTAGAGATCATTTTAAAGAAAGGCCTTGACATGACATTTTTGGGTCAATGGGCCAAACTAAGTATGGCTAAGTGACTAAGGAGAGACTGCTTTCTGGTGCCTACCCTAAATTCTACATTCATGGAGACTGAATTAATGAGATTTTACTATGCAGAACTCTCAACTCACAGAATAGGCAAATCAGCAGAGGCTTAGCGTGAGGTTCAGAATTCACTCTGGGTCTAATTTAAGAAATGCTCTAGGTAGCTACATTTAAATGAGCTTTAATTTGCTGGGGCAGCTCTGGTTCAGGGAGAAAAGCAGGACTTGATTTCCTGGCAGAGATGCCATTTATGGGCTGTGAGACCTGGGAATCAATACTTACCTCACAGGTGTTAACGCGAGCACTGAAACAGATGATGTATTTGAGGACTTGGGGAAAGCGGGGTGCTATCACCAACGTGCAAGCTCGGCTTTCCAGGCCCTGGCAGCCCTGGAGAAGAAGTGGGCCCTGCACATGCAGCTCCAGTTCTACCCCAGCTGGGAGTATAAAAGGTCCAGCTCTATTTGCACACTTCCTGGAGTATTTTGGGGTGTCCCCACAGGGTGTCTTTGGATGCAAACATGGACTTTTGTTTCACTCCAAAGCATCCTTCATATTACTCATTTTGGCTTCTGCTCTTATTGCTACAGTTATTGGTACCTTCAAGTGATAATGAAAGTGTGAGTGCATCTCCTGCTCATGCAGATGCTGCCAGGGCCACCTCCATCTCAAGCCCTTGGAAAATGACATCTTCTGTGGTCATGGAAGTTGCTAGTTCATGCTGCTGTGTCTTCCCCATGCAAATGGTATCGCCCAAAAAGAAAAGGAACGTTCTCTGATTATCTATGGCTTCCTAACATATCACCCCACATGCCATGTTGCTTCAGTGATGATGATGCTTATTTTGCTCATGAATCTGCAGTTTGAGCAGGACTCAATGGAATGATCATCTCAGTTCCACTTGGTGTCAAAGGCAGGGGACTGAAATCATCTAAAAGCTCATGTACTCCCATCTCCACAACTGATGCTAACTGAGAGCTGGAGCCTTAGCTGGAGCCAGGACAAGAACACATTTATGTGACCTTCCCATGTAACTGGTTGGTTACATGTGCATGGCATGGTTTGGGGCTCCAACGGTATGGGTTCCTAAGAGAGAGAAAAGGCTGTATTATCCCTTATAACCTAGCCTCAGAAACCATACAATACCACTGCACTGTATAATATTTGTTAGATGCAAGTAATTTCTAACTTCTAAGGCTGGGACATAACCATGGGGCTAGCCAGGGCATGTTTATCACGATGATACCACGATGACAACAGAAACATCATAGACAAGTGGAAGCAGAAGAGGCAATCTCTGCTCACTGCAACCTCCACCTCCTGGGTTCAAGAGATCCTCCTGCCTCAGCCTCCGGAGTAGCTAGGATTACAGGTGCACACCACCACGCCCAGCTACTTTTTCTATTTTTAGTAGAAATGGAGTTTCACCATGTTGGCCAGGATGGTCTTGATCCCTTGACCTCGTGACCCACCCACCTTGACCTCCCAGAGTGCTGGGATTACAGGCGTGAGCCAGCATGCCCAGCCAGATTCTATTTTCTTTATAGATGATTTGCAACACTCCTCAGAACCATTTAGAGGTAAACAATTTTCTTTGGGTGCATTAATAACATCTTAGAATATAAAAGAAAAAATTAATTAATCAGAACATGCTCCTCTAGAAGTGCCTCCCCTCCTCCTTTGTCCCAGGCCTTCCTTTCTTTCTCTGCTACAAGGCCAGAAGAGGTCAACGGCGCAGGTCTGGTGCAGGGAACCAGCACCAGTGAAGGCAAGAGACAGACGTATCAGGGAAGAGGACAGGTAAGCTAGGTGCCTGCAGTCTGCAGAAGGCTGAGAGTAAGGATGCTTCTGAAGAAAGAGAAACAAACCCAATTCTGGAATCTGTATCCAAGCTGACAATGACCATGTGGATTAATGTGTTCAACAGGGAGCTCCTGACCTTCCAACCCTCTAGGCTGGCTAGCTGGCTATCTGTCTGTCTGTCTGTCTGTCTGTCTGTCTGTCTGTCTGTCTATTTATTTATTTTTCCTCTCCTTTCACAGTGCAGGTCTGGCCCCAAAGCATGATGGTCTTCTCTGAGGGGAGAATTGCTACCTTCTGAAGAAAAGGCTGGCAGTTTAGGATTCAAACATTAATAACGTTCCTAAGGCTAAAGCATCCCCTTTTCCAGGACAGACTAGATGGCCCTTCTAGATGGTGAGGGATTTAGGGAGGCACATTGGACTGGTTCTTATCACAAAACACTCAGTGAAGAAGTCGCTAAGACACATCAGCCAATCCAGCCCAAGTGCTAATTGGTTTGCAATTCCTCTAATTAGTGTGTCATCTACCTGGACAGCTTAGCAGCTGGCTGGAAGCCCAGACCCAGCCCAGCCAAATTCACAGCTCCCAGAATTTGGAAGTGCAACAGCAGTGACAATTCCGCACCTCATCCACACGTGGGCATGCCCACCCGCACATACACACCTTCTTGCTGAGATGTAAAGATAACAGGTTCTCACAATGTCGCTACAATCTCATTAGGCTGTTTGGTGTGAGGAGGAAGCAAAATCGGTTCTAACTTTGCTCTCACACTTTGTGAACAGACTATAGAGTTGCTCAGATTAGCTTCATGATGAAGCAGAGGCTGCAGTTATGAGTCAAGTGTGTAAAGAAGCCTTAAGGCTCTCAAATACCTCCATCACAGCTATGAGACACTACGACAAGATATTAACCCCTCAGGATTAAGCACCACCTTCCCTCTGCATCCCACATATTCTCTAAATAACTGGGACACTTCTTAGAGTTCCAGGCTTTTAAACTTGGGTGACATAATGGCTTTTTGTGAAGGGAAAAAAATTACCTATATGTACAGTGTTGATATAAATTATTTCTGTCATAACATTACCTCAAAGTATATAAACATAAAGCTCCATATTAACTGTTTATCTTCATGGTTCACATATGACTATAGCAAAAACCACATTCACAACTTCAATGGCAACAAAACAATAATAGCCATTCCATTTGAACTAACAATATTAATTCAATGTGGTATCCTGTATTGTGCTCCTGAAATTAAATTTCCATTTAAAATCTGAACATGACACTGATTGCTATATTTTTCCAGTATCTCTTCTGCCTGACAAGCCCATGCTACAGTGCACTGTGCCATGATTCAATTCCCATCCCCACCCCCTCATGCTGTTTGCCAGTTTGAACTGCTATGAAACCTTTATTCATACAAATGAATTGAAGATATCCATTGACCTTCACTTAGAATGAACAGTTCGTTTATTCAGTAAGATCTCTCACTTTTTTTGCTGTTGTTGTTATTTTTTTGGTGGAGCAGGGGGCTGGGCTTCTTGGATTAAAACGTAAATGCAAGTATAGTGAAAAAACTAAGAGTAGTGATCTTTATGACCCAGAATATATTTGTATTACTGCTTTTTTCTATTATTACCAAAGCAATAAAGACACTGTTGGTCAAACAATTAACACGTACTCATTGTAGAAAATTGCACAGCTCCCTTCTCTCTTTCCTAGAAGGTTCCTTTACCCTGCGTGTACATTGGCCCCTAGCAGTCTTCCAGATGCCTCTCAATATTAGGGTGAATACATCTCAGACTAGTATTACAATTCTTGCTACATTTGTGCAACGATTATTTTTTTTTTTCCCAAACCAAAGCTTTGCAAAGCCCTATGCTTATATAATGTAGCCTAGGACAGGCTAATGTTGTCAAGAAAATGACACACTTTAAGACTTTGAAATGTCTGAATTTGCCAAAACATGCCTGGAAAATAAGCCAGTCAATATTAGGATCTTCTTCAATGTATAGAAAAGTCTAGGGAGGTTAAGCCCCTTGGGAGAAGCTGGGTGTTTGCTCTGAGCAAGGGCCACGACTAGGGTAAGTAAGTCACTCAGCCGTAAAATTTTAGGAGGTGTCAAGAAACTCAATAACTATGGTAAATAATAATTTAATAAAATATATTTTTAGAAATTAAAATTTATGCCAAAAAATACATGATGAAAATAATCCAAATTTTAAATAAAGATTATTGTTTTATTTAGCCATATTAAGCCTGAGGCAAAATATGTGTGTGTGTGTGTGTGTGTATGTGCATGCACATACTTGTATACATGTTTTTATGTATTTTTCTAGTGCTTAATTTTTTGGCAGAATATTAAAGTAGTTGAAAAAATATTGAAAAATTAAAATATAAGTATTAAAATAAACATTGTTCTCAGCTTAAGTATTGTATTATACCCAAATAGTATTTATAATCATTTTAATTCAGCTTTAGTTAATGAAAAGGTATATAAAATTGTCACTGGGTTAAAAGAAATTGTCAGCATGGCAATTCTCTTCATTGAAAATGAAATAAGCAATGAAGTAGATTTTGAAAATATTGTTGATGTGTTTACTTCCATTATAGCAAGAGCATACGTTTTTCCTTCTGCCTCAGGCACCAATGAGGCTTGGCACAACAGCACCCTGGCCAAGGCAGAGGGTAAATTTGAAGATTAATTAATGCCTGGAACAGAATAAATAGTTATTAAATATTAATTGTTATCATTGTTATCACAATCTCTTTTCATGCACTCCAAAGCAGAACCAGGCCTTCTAGCTGACTATGCCAAATTCAATTCTGAGGATTTGAGGGGAAGGTGTGGGGAGCAAGCTTGACAATAATAATGACTTTTAAAAGTCTCCAAGTGCCACTGTGACCCGTGGTGCTGGTGTCTACTTTGCACTATCTCCATGACAACCTCAGGAAAAATGTGCCTCACTGTTCCCCTTCTCCTAGGGCCTTCTGCCCCCGCTTGACCATCAAGGGTAGAGGAAAATTTGAATCCTGTAGGAAAGAGGGGAAAATGGAAGTAACATAATGTTGCAGTAGGATTTGGGTTAAAGTCCAGACAGTGTCCAAAATTTATACCCCTATGTTCAAAAATGGGGATATTCAAACTTACTTCTTAGAGATGTTTGGGGAATTAAACATTCTGAGTTTTATAATGTTTGAAGCATGCTATGCCAGAAATAAATGTTTATTAATGGAAAAAGGAAGGAAGGAAAGGATGTTTATCTGTTTCTCATTACTGCATAATAAATTATGATAAGCTTTAATGGCTTAAAATAACACCCATTTTTATCTCACAGTGATGTAAGTTTGGAAGTCCAGGTGGGCTCAACAGGTTCTCTGCTGAGCATCTTACAAAGCTCAAGCTGCAGTGTCAGTAGGGCTGGGCTCTTATCTGGAGGAACTAGGGAAACACCCATATCCAAGCTCATTCAGGCTGTTGAAATAATTCATTTCTTCATTGCTGTAGGACTGAGGTTCCTGTTTCCTCACTGACTGTCACATGGGGACCACTCAGCTTCTCATGTCTCATCATGTCCCTCTATCTTCAAAGCTAGCATCAAATTCTTAGATGAAAATCTCTCTGACACCCTCTGCAGTCCTCTTCTGTTACCAGCTAAAGAAAATTATCTGTTTTGAAGGGGCCCATGAAATTAGATGGGGCAGATAATTTTCCTGTTTTATAGTTAACTGTGCAGTAAAATGTAAGATAATCATGGAGGTGATAGTTCAAAGATTACAGACATTAGGGTATGGAAACTTGATGTCCATTACTAGAATTAGGCCTACCACCCGACGGAAAGACAGATGAAAGAAAAAGTAAAATAGTAACATGTTCTTCGAGGTCTAGGCTGGTTTCATGCAAGATATTCTCTTTCACCTAATCTTCATAACAGCATCATATGATGCGTAATGCACCCATTTTATAGATGAGAAAACTTCAGAAACTGAACCTCTTTCTTAAAGTCTCAGTGTTAGTAAGTCTAATCCAAGACTCCAAATTTGTGTATAAAAATAAGAGAAAAAAATATATACGAAAATTAGAAAGTAATTAAATGCTTGATTTATTTTAGAGAAAATAATATTATCACTGATAAGCTTACCCAAGATAATTATTCACCATATTACCCCTGCTTCCATATTTCCACTTGTCTTCATTCAATTCTTGGTGATCTCGGGTCTGCAGATATTATGCATAATAAGCTATAACCTTCTTTGAGTCCTTCCAACAATGTAGCAAGGAACGCACAGGTTAGATACCAGGCTCTTTACCCTAGCTAATGTGGACCCATGTTGCTGTAACAATTGTTATGTTTTTAATTTCAAATTGGAGTTGTTCCTTTGCCTATGACTTTGTTTTCTAATTCTTCAGTTTGGAAGATATACTTCTGGTACCTAAATACTGGAAATTCAGGAATTTGCCTAAGTTTAGGGGGAGAATGTTCTGAGAAAATTTAAGTGCATGATCATTGGATTACCTATTCTACTCCAGACTTTATGTGAGCCTCAGAAGATTCGTCTATAAATACCACAGCCATAACCTTGACCCTCAATGAGTTGGGAGTTTCATGAGATTACAAAACTATACCTTGGCTCCTTTTCCATAAGATGGAACCGGAAAATAGTTAAAACTAAAAACAGGTGTCACCTTGCCAAGGACTTTCCCTAAAATATCAAATTAATGGGTGGTATAGTGATCAGTACTGTGGGTCCTAGTAGTCTGACTTAGGTCACTTAACATAATCTTTAAAACTAAATTTGACATGAAATTTGGGGTCTTTAAAAAGCCTTTACATATTTAACCTTTTTGTCTCTGTTTCATCCTTGTTTTATAGTTGTAATTCTTTTTGAAAACTTCTAAATTCTTCTGGAGAACCAAAAACAAGAAGGATTTTCCCCCCATTAAGTCAGGATAGACAGGGAAGCAATATGACTCTAGATCATTAACTTGGGAGTTCTGGCTGTCCTTGGGAGAGGGCCAGTGGCCCAGGAGGGAAGCCAGATGGGGTCAGAGACCTCAAACTGACAGATGTGGCAGTGGAGGGTTCCAGGAAGAAAGATCAGAGCTTGGCCAGGAAAGAGCACCACTTGCCCAGATGCAAAAACCCAGAGGACTGAAGGTAAAGGCTTGGGCAGTATTTTGGCTGAGTCATGGGAGAAACTGGTCAGCAGCTAAGGTCAAGTTTAGGACAAAGAAACTGCCCAAGGAGCCTGAGAAAGGAGAAAGAGGACAGGGAAGAAGGTGTCTGTAGGACCCTGAGGAGTAAGTAGTATCCATGTAACACTTTAATTTAACCCTTTCTGTGGTCCTACCACATATAGAAATGTAATAATAGATCCATATCCTGAAATTCAGAGAGTACAAGGAGCAGCAGATAAATCTGCCCCATTGTATAGGGTTATGGAGAATCAAAAAGAGCAAGAAGTTAAAGAACAGAGAGAGTAAGAAGGAACTGTCTATGAAAATTGTCCAATCTGTCTCAACTGTGTCATCACAATGTTAAGTTTCTTCTGGACAATTTGCTGACCCAGAAGCAAAGGATGGTCTCAGGTATGACTCAGTCCTCTGTGTCCAAGACAGCTGACACCCTCTCACTTGAGAAAGGATAAAAGGCTTTATCCTGGAGACTTTTCTCATTTATGAAAGGGGTTTTGGACCACAGTTTATGTATTCTGATGATTTTTGCAAAATGCTTTTGCCTATGCTAATTTTTAAGAGACCTATTTAAATTATAATTCATATAAAGCTTATTGAACAGCACAATCTACTATGTTTGCATGCTTTCTTCTTTTAAAACAATGGTCTTGCTTCTAATATTTGCATAATAACACTAACTAACTAACTAAAACAACTCACACAAAATAATACCTTCTTTGGACCAGATTGACCTAACCAGTGAGGACACAGATGAAAAAGACATGTCAGAATTCCAACTAATAAACATAGAAGGAGAGATGAAATTAGAAAATCACCCCTTGGCAACCACAAGAGTAATAATTGTTTCAGGCAAGGATCATCAATGGATGCTAAAATTAGTAGGTGAAAGTACTATGAGAAACAAGATATTTGCATAGTCTCAAAGTATTTCCCCACAAGATACTAATTAATTACAAAGAGAAAATAGTAACTTCACAGTGGAGAAGCCTGGCAGACACTCCTTTAATGAAGCAATTATAGTTAACATCACAAAAAAAATAGGACAAATCAACATCATGTGCCTCATGATATGATGCACTGAGAAGGATGCAGCATGACTTCTGTGGGTTTTCTGCCAAAATTGCATAGTCTGAATATAATTATAAGGAAACCTCAGACAAACCCAAATTAAAGAGACATTCTACTAAAAACCCAGTCTCTCCTTTTCAAATGTGTCAAGTTTATGAAAGACAAAGAAAGGCCGAGGAACTGTTCCAGATTCAAGGGTAACAAAAGGACATGACGGATTAGAGAGACATGGTAACTCAATGTAAAATGTGAGCCTGAATCAGATCCTAGACGTGGATTCCTGGATTTAGTGGAACAAGCAGTAAACTTTGAATAAGACCCCTATTGATTAGGTAATAGTATTGAATCAATGTTAATTTCTGATTTTGATCATTGAACTGTGATTACCTAAGAAGATGCCCTTGATTTCTTGATTTTAGGAAATTCATGCTGAAGTATCCAGAGGTAAAGCAGTATCATGTTTGCAACCTTCATTTAAACATTTCATAATAAAGTGTGTATGTGTGTGTGTGTGTGTGTGTGTGTGTGTGTAGATAGGTGATAAGTAGAATGATAAGCAAATGTTCATTTTAAAAATTTGCAGAAAATCTTGGTAAAGATCATACAGAGATTATTCGTATACTCTTAAATTGTTTCTGTAAGTCTAAAAATTATTTAAAAATAAAAAGTGAAAGTAACACATAGTTTTAAAAAAAAGACAGTCTCTGCCATCAAAGAGCTCACAGCCTCATGAAAACAGATAGGCAAGTTACCATAAACAGATAAACATAGCTGAGAAAACTACAGAGTGTTATAAGGGCATAGAGTCTGGGATGTATGGGATATAATTTCTAGAAGTAAAAGAGAAAAGAAGTTTTCTAGAAAAGACAGTAAGTTTGAGTTAAGCAAATTCATTGCCTTCTTAGACTTTAAGTAAAATATTTAGGCTCATAATTCTGAAAAGTCAAATCAGTTGTTCTGTGTTGGTATAAAAAAGGCTTTAGTTCACAGAGCAATCTGTTTAAACCATCTACACATTCACCTATCTATTAACATGGCTGTAATATTGTAATACATTGAAAAATATATACATTTGGTCTCCGCTTTCAGTTCCTGGCACAGAACTCTTAAAACTCTTTTCAAATGTGTAATTTCCTGGGTATTAAGAGTCTCTCCTGTTCTGAGGTATCTCTTGGTGGGCTCTTGGATAGTGACTGGTCACCAGAAAGACCAAGCTATCATTATGAGCTTGGAGCTTTCAGCCCCACTCCCTTCCTCTGAGAAGGTAAGCAAAGCTGCAGATTTAGTTAATAATATACCATGCCTAACATGATGAAGCCTATGTAAAAATCCCCAAGCTATAGGAGAACTTCTGTATGGCTGAAAACTTGGAGATTTCCTGGAAGAAGTTTAGTGCCTATTCTTTCTCCATCTGGGTATTTATTTGCATCCTTTGTAATAACTCTTCTTGAGTGTAAATAAAGCACTTTCCTGAGTCCTATAAGCCACTCTGACAAATGATGGAAGCCAAGGAGAGAGCTGTGGAAGTCTCCCTTGTATAGCTAGTCAGTCTGATGTTCCAGAGGCAGGCCTGAATTTGTTATTGGTATCTGAAGTCGGGGGTGGGGCGGGGGCAGTCCTGTGGGACTGATCCCTGGCTTAACCTATGGGATTTGAGTCTACCTCCACGTAGCTAGCGTCAGAATTTACTTAAATTTCAGGACACCTAGTGGGTGTTCTGCCAGAGCATTGATGTGTGGGTAAAAAGTTTACATGTTTGATGTTAAAATTGTTCTGTGTACTGTGTATGAGAGTAGGAAACATGATTGGCTTTTTCCTATCTCACACAATGGTCATCTCTCCACCCATGGCTTCTCCAGAGTATCAGCACAAACTAAACAATTTAAATATTTGTACTCAAGGTACAGTTACACTGAGCATCTCTCTTTGCTACAAAGATCCAAGTATTGTCTATGCACTCCTGTTAATTGCTTTGAGGTTCACCATAGGGACAAGATTCCATGAATGGATCCTCAGCCTCATTTAACTTTATTCTGACAAATCCAGACATGTGTCTACACTTCTCTAGGTAGGCCAAGTAGATACTTGCTAGGTATTGAGGCAGGTATCTATGTAGTAGAGGAAACTGTTTCCAATCACTTCCACTGAGTGCACTGAGGTAAAGGGATATTAGTAGCCCTGTATTGGAGCAAGATATGGATTCTCAGGGGCCAAGGAATGAGAGATGTTTTGGTAGCTGACAAGGAAGTCTTCCCAAGGTGGTGGCATATGGCCAGAATAGGAAGCCCTTGGTAAGTCTGAATTACGCTGAAAATTCCAAATATCTTCTTATCTTCAACTCCAGTAATACTATTTCACCTCTTCCAGAATCACTGGCTTTGACTGAATTAATAAATTAATTGACTTCTGAATTCACAACACACATGACCTAGCAAACAAGATTTAGAATCCAAATAGAATCAGATTCTTCCTGATCTCCCTGATCTATCTCCAGTCAGTTTCAGGATGAGACCTTTATTCCCATCACCAGGACCTTATATAATCATTTATCTATGACCAAGTTGTTGTGAGTGCTTTCATCTGACATAGTATACATGCTGTACTAAAAACTAAATTCCTAAGAAATTATTCATCTTTACTCATTCAGTATCTATTCACTCAATAAGAATTAACTTAATGTCTCTTAAGAATCAGCGGCCAATTGCACACCTGTTGACATGTCATCATAGCTGGAAAAAAAGCTAAACTGAAAGTCAGAATGTCTAGTTTGTGCTCCATTTATGCCACTATGTATGCATAGATAAATGGCTTCTTTTCTCTGACCTTTGGTTATCTCACCAGTAAACTGAGAATGCTTTAACAATCTCCTTAGTACCTTCCAGCATTGTAGTGTCAATAGGCAGGATGGATTGTTCACCTGAAACCTCAAAGGATTATGACTTTACACTGAAAAAGTTATTCAAGGACAAACATACTAATGATGGGAAGGAACAGACACTGTTGCAAGATTACTAAGTACAAGTAGGAGTGTGATTTCCCCAAAGGTAGGGAGAGAGTCTCACAAAGGTTATAAAGAACATAAGCTTTGAGATAAGAGAGAACCTGACCATGTCAGAAAGTAGGGAGGATCTTCTCAGATAAGAAGGGGATTGTCTGTTCTAATACCTGGACAGGACAGACACAGACAAAGTGAAAAATGGAAATGAAACATTGACCAGAGTTTCCTTGCAATAGATGAATTTAGCCTTTAAAAAATGTACAAGGGTATTTCAAAAATTTAAACCTTTGAAATACCCACTCTTTATAAAGTAAATGACATTTTCATTGGCTTGGGGGAAAGACTGAGAGATGACTTGTAAGGTATTTCCCAGGCCTAAGACGCCATGATAAAACTCATCAAGCAACTATGTTGTTTAATATTAGACTCACTGCTCCAGAGGGAAAAGCATTTTCCTTGAAGACACTTAGAATGTTTAGACACTTGATCTGTCTCTTTTTCCAAATGTGACAGGATTTTGAGTTATTGCTTCATGAAGGAACTGGATAACACCCTGAGATGCTGTTTGTTTCTTAACTGCTTTGCTGTAAGCTGCTGTTTTAAATTCTAAACAGCTTAGTAAAAGTTTCCAACAATTTCAGCATTTTCTAAATTCAAGAGGTCATCTTTATAGCTTTTGAATAAAGTCCAGGAGTATTGTCACTAAGCAATTTCAGACAGAAACCTAATTTAACCGATGAAATAATAACAAGTGATGTCATTTAATATTCCCTAACAACTCAGTGTGCATGTGACTAACACCCCATTACCTCAGCAGCTGATTCAGAGAGATGGGTTTACATTATATAGGGAGGTTCATCCAAATGTCTATCTCAGCCACTTTGCCTTCAGTCAATGGAGAAACTGACTGAATCAGATAATGCATTGAACTGAAGACTGTGGATATTTAAGGGTCCATATGGTTTTGGTCCAAGACAGTGGGAGGAGGGCAGTGAGAAAAAGCATGGAGGTAGGCTCACATCTGTGGCCTTTAATTTTTTAAAAACAGGTGTCTGCCAGACAGACCTGGAGCCAAACCAAGGGCTTCCCAACACTTGCAGCAAAATCGCTTCATTCTCACCACCATCCAAAGTAGATACGATGGTTTCCTTTTTCATTTTTTTTTTTTTAAAGAAACCAAGGTTCAGGGAGGTGAAGTGACTTGCCTTAAGCTCACTTCTTGCAGAACTGGGATTTGAGCCAAGGTCAAACTCCAAAGTTCTTCTAGAAACCCATGTTGTCACACCTTAGAGAGTGGCTGTCCTTTGCCTGGGCTCAGGTTGAGAACTTGTCTCTCTCAAACCTGATTTCCACTCTTCTCCTCCCCTCTAGTTACCCCTGCTTCTCTCCTTGGCTGTTGGCAACTCATCTTCCATTTCAGGCTATAGATTATGTACCTATCTAGTCTTTCCTAGCTTCATGATATGTCATGTCCAGAAAGCAGAAATGCAAGTAAGCTTTAAATGGCTGATCTTAGCAACAGATCCATCACAAAATCAGTCCAGAAGCTGCTCCCATGCAAATTAATAGCTGAAACAGACAGCCTAGCGGGAATTAACCAATGTGCTCACTGAGGGGGCTTTTGCTTTTCAGGAGACTTCTCCATCCTGTTTCAAATGTCATTATTGGCACAAAAGGAAATGGGGTTTAAAGGTTTGGATTGTGATTGAGATTTGGCAGGGTTTGAATTCCTTGAGTTAAATATTCAGATGTCCCAGACATCCCCTCCTGTTGCAGAGCTGATGGTTCTTTTCCTCTATATTAAAGGCCATATTAGGCAGCTGGTAATAATGTACATCACCATAGGGAAATAGAATGATCTTGCCCTTTGTCCTGTTCATAGGAGAGTGTGGTGCTCAAGAAACTTCTGCCATATCATCGGCCATGCTTTTTGCTGTCCCCATTGTACAAGATATAAACTCTTAAGCCCAATTAAAAAGTATTTAACACCTTCATCTTCCTCGCCTGTGCCATCATAGCCAATCCATTACATATAAAGCCCTGTGGATTTAACCTCCCAAATTTCTCTTGAACCTGCCTGTTGTTCTCCATTTTTGTTGTCATTGGCCTATTTCCAGCCATCATTATCTATATCCTGGTTGACACAATTACCTACTAGTTGGTCTCTTTGCCTTTACTCAGCTCCTGCAATGAATGATCCATTCACTGCCCGGGGAGTTTCTCAAAATGAACATTCTCATTTTGCCTTTTTGATTTTGGCATTTTGGTTATTTCACATTGATGTCAATATAAACAAAATGCAAACTCAGTAATGTGGCCTACCTGGACCCATAATGTACAACCCCTGCCTACCCTTCTGACTATCAGACACTGTACTTGTTCATACACCCTTAGCTCCAGGCACCCCACACACCAAACTCTCTCCTGACCCCAACCGTTTGCACATACTCTTCCCTCTGCCTGGAATAACTTCTGCACTTCAGTGAGTTCTCAGCTCAAACACCACTTCCTCAGAGAAGCTTCCCCCAAGATCACACCACTGGCCAGGTCATGTTCCCCATTCTGTTTACTCCTTACACTCTGAGTCTTTCTCTATAGCTATGATAGTTGTAGGTTTAATTCTTTGTGATTATTTCTTTGGTTTTTGTTTCCCTTGCCAGGCAGTTAACTTTGAGTTTAGGAACCCTGTCTGATTTTTTTCTAACTATTGAATTCCTTAGGCTGTGGAAGATGGTGAGATGTCTTACAAAGTTAATCTCTTCAAGTCACTTTTAAATGTTCGTTTACATAAATCAATGCAAGAGGAAGACTCTCAAAAGTGTTGCTAGCTTAACACCACTGTTCTCACAGAAAGGCTTGGTTAATTACAAGCTTAGGGAAGCCATAGCCAAGGGGCTAATTAATACAAGATAGATGAACACACTTCACCTCTTATGACAACCATTGTTTACATTTAAGTGAATAAATGTAATTTTCTACAATAAACACTCCAGCAAATATAATTTTCAACAACTGACACATAAGTTTGAAGGTTACAAGTCAATATTCTTTGGAGATACATTTGAAACAAATTCCTAAATGTTATTGGAAAGTTCTTTGTACATCTTAGTAAACTCGCTTAGACAAAAACATAACATTGACAGGATACAGACTATAGATTTAACTTCAAATAAAGATACGCAAACTGATATATAAATATTCTTTAATCTTCTTTGTTATCTTTCTTAAAACATGTAATGCAGCATGTTGGATTCTTAAAAACATTTGTGTGTCAACTACTTCCCTTAAATGTCCTCCATTCCACACTACTTAGACTTGTGGCATGTGGGTTTCAACTATACTTGTGACAAATACTGAATCACATCATTTGATGTTTTAATGATGTGTGTCCACAGAGCTTAACATGGCATTGGCTACTTGGTTGGTGCTTAATAAATATGCATTGAATGAATGAATGGCCAACCAAGCTACGGAGTGACCTGGATGGGTCAGGATGAGACAGGGTTCCACATCGACATTCACACCCTTCCTCTGGCGGAGTTTCTCGATGTTGCACTATTGAAATTTGGGGCTGGCTGATACTCTTCTGTGTTAGGGGCTGTCCTAGGTGTTACAGAATGTCTAGCAGCTCCCCCAGTCTCCACTCACTTGACAGTAGTAGCATACCTGCCACCCCCATGGTGGCAAAACATGTCTCTAGACATTGCGAAATGGGGGGCTCATTTGAGACCACTTATCTAGAGTTGTAGATGAATAGTAATTACACGGGCAATGCTCACACATTTCTCAAAGTGCTGAAGAATAAGAGGATAGAATATATTCATGACCTGTCCTCTTGACAAAGTGAAAAAATCAGAGACTTTGGAGTCAGAAAGGCTCCTGTTTGTATCCTAGATCTGCCTACCTATGTCCTGGCTGTGTGATACTGAGCAACTCATGCAACTACCCAAAGGTCTCTGTCTATAAAATAGAGAGAACTTAAATAAAATAGGGTGGTTATAAAGAGTACATGAGCCAATACACATGAAGCAATTACAGTATCTGATGCAAAGTAAGTACTCAATAGGCCACTGGGTGCTGTCAATGTTATTGCTGATATTACTGCCAGCTACCTCCATCCTGTCTTTCTTGCTTAAATGAACGCTGTTTTGCTACACCCTTTCCCAATCTCTTCCTCTGACTCCCAGGGCCATCACATATATGCTTTCTGGAACATTCTACGGTACTTTCCTAAGCATTTAACAATAAGGCTGTACAATAATATGCCAGCTTTGGTGCCCTGGAACACTGTTGTTTACCTCCGGCCATCGCTTTTGACAGAGTTGTGCCTTCAGCATGCCATCTCTTAGTAAGAGGTCTTATTTTATCAGGCATCTTTGGCCTTGCCTCAGGTCACAGCAATTCAGTGTAGGCAGCAGGCCACAGATGTCATTGAGCCAAGTGTTTTTCTCCCCAAACACTGTACAGCCAGATTGCTTGGTTACTGTCATTTTTACAGAGGTGTAGGCATGAAGAAAATTCACAAAATAAGCTCAGAATGTCACAGGATGGTGGAAGAGAGCTTCCTTAGAAACTCAGTGGTTCTCAATGGATTGGGGAGATACAGAGAACAGAGGAAGGCAACTTAATCAGGCCTGACCCAATGTATACTGCTGTCTGTACAGTCTGTGCTCCTGCAGCTCTGAGTAGGGAGAGCTGCACTGGCTCCTCTCTAGTAAAACATCTCATCAGGAAAAAGGAAGCATCTTAAGATAACAACTGGCCGGGTGCGGAGGCTCAAGCCTGTAATCCCAGCACTTTGGGAGGCCGAGGCAGGTGGATCACGAGGTCGAGAGATCGAGACCATCCTGGTCAACATGGTGAAACCCCACCTCTACTAAAAATACAAAAAATTAGCTGGGCATGGTGGCTCGTGCCTGTAATCCCAGCTACTCAGGAGGCTGAGGCAGGAGAATTGCCTGAACCCAGGAGGTTGCGGTGAGCTGAGATCGCGCCATTGCACTCCAGCCTAGGTAACAAGAGTGAAACTCCGTCTCAAAAAAAAAAAAAAAAAAAAAAAGATAAAAACCATAAAACTGTTTGTACTTACAGGTACCAGAATTGTAATAGCCACCACATCCCTCTATCAAAATCTGAATCATCTTTGAACAATATGTTAAATCCACATAGGGTTTTTAAAAATTTTTTTATTTTAATAGGATTTTGGGAAAACAGGTGGCATTTGGTTACTGATTGAGTACTTTAGTGGTGATTTCTGGGATGTCAGTGCACCCATCACCTGAGCAGTGTACACTATACCCAATGTGTAATCTTTTATCACTTGCCCCCCGCCTTTTCCCCCAAATCCCCAAAAACCAGTGTATCATTCTTCTACCTTTGTGTTTTCATAGCGTAGCTCCCACATGTGAATGAGAACATACAATCACATAGGTTGTTTTGTTTATGATTTTTCATTTTGTCTGTTTAAAGAATGGGACTGTCACATTTCTCATTGCTTTTCTAAACCAAACTTAAGCTTACAGATGAGTCACACTAATTCCTTTTTATCTCACATGCTAAAAGTGGTGGGCCTGCTTTCATTTAGAATTCACTGATTCACAATTTGTGAGTGTGGAACAAAAACAGTGTTTAGGATGACCTCAGGTCTACATGAGAAAAGCTTTTTGGGAAACTGATATTTTTTTAGCAAACATATGTAAATAAATAAGGTATAAACTGCTTTCATTCTGCTGAAGACACTATTTACATACAATGAATAGGAAATTATCTTTGTGTGTTAAAGGAAGTAGTCCAATAGAAATATAATGAAAGTCATATATGTACTTTTATTGATTTTTATTTATTTATTTTTGAGACAGAGACTCACTCTGTCGCCCAGGCCGTAGTGTGGTGGCACGATCTTGGCTCACTGCAACCTCTGCCTCTTGGGAACAAGTGAGAACATCCATTAATTTTTGCATTTTTAGTAAAGATGGGATTTTACCATGTTGGCCAGGCTGGTCCTGAACTCCTGACCTCAAGGGATCCTCCCACCCTCCCCTCGTAGTGCTAGGATTACAGGTATGAGCCACCACATCTGGCCACATATATAATTTTAAATGTTATAATGGCCACATTTAAAAAGTGAACAGTGAATAAAATTAATTATAGTGATATCATTTATTTAATCCAATAGATGCAAAATATTATGTCAACAAGAAACCAATACAAAAATTATCAGTGACATATTTTATGTTATTTTTCTCAAACTCCTTCTTTGAAATCTGATGTGTGTTTTACATTTACAGCAGATTTCAATTCAGACTAGAGACATTTTAAGTGCTTGCTAGTGACATATGACTAGTGACTACAATACTGGATAGTCCAATGCTAGAAGACTTCGTCCTTTTTCCCTTCCTTCTATTCTTCCTGTTCATGAAGTCATCAGCATTATAGATCTTTATGTTGCTATTGTTTATCTGTTTACAAGGATAACGCTTATTCACTCTAGTATATTCTCTTCTTTCTCTAGAATCCTCACCAGGAGTTAGCTATTATGTATACTAGGTTCATATTTTTCAACTCCCAAATACAAGGTCAAGGTCTGTCAAGTTCAAGTGAAAAAGAAACATTAAGACTGAATTTTTGACCACAAACCCATCATGGAAATTCTGGAACATTCAGTTCACTGCTACATAGCCTTTGGGGTTTATAGAGTAGAATTTAAAGGTCTGCCACACTGGGTTTTAGCAAAGCTTTGAACATGTACAGTCTGAAATTTTGGCCTTCTTGAACTTGCATTTTAGGGGCTCTGTTTATAGAGGCCATTCACAAGCCCAGCACAGTCGTCCACACTGGCCCATCAGACCAAAGCACTAACCTGGTTTGAAGGAGCAGTTGCATGGGCTCCGATAAATCAAGCATCACAGAGCTTAACTGTCTGCCCTTGGCAAAGCTCATAAAAATATGTAATTCACAAAATGAATTTTTGTGAACTTGACTCCATTTGCAACTTTCTTGTTGACCACTGTATCGATGTAACTAAACCACAGAAAATAAAAAAGTTTTCAGGTGAAAACTCAGACTTCTAAGATGAAACTGGTCTTCAGTCATTTCCAATAATCAGGGAAATTCATGTGCACTAAACTCAGACTTGGATAAAACTTGTCTTCAATCATTTTCAGAAATGAGGAAGATTCATGTGCACCTATTAAGGGTAAGGTGCTTGTGATATCATTCAGGAAGAGCTGCACTTGTATTCACTGAAGCTTCTTAACAGTGCTATGGGTTGGGTATCACAGTTTCATTTTAGAGATGAAGAAACCAAGACACAGAAAGATTGAGTCATAGACCCAAGGGCATGCAGCTGGCCAGCATTAGAACCAGAATGTGGTTTGGCAGCTCAGTCATGGTAACCTGAGTCTGGTGTTCTCACACCACCCAAAGGCCTGTGGGTAGCAGGTGCCTGCACCATGATTCCTCAACACAACAGTCCCTTGAATTAGGCAAGATGTGTTACTTTTTAAGGGAATAAAATTTCTGCTCAATCCTATCTGAGGATAAGTAGTAACCAGAATTAACAATCTACTAAAGTTGTCTACAAACTAAGGGTGTCAACTTGTTGAAGTGCAAGCCAGGAAGAACAGAATGCCCAGGGAAGGCCGAAGTGGGTGTTTTCAGCACATTGTCACGATTCTAATGACTACAAGTTTTGTTTTAAAGAGAATTTGAGCTGCAAAAAGTGTTACTGCCAACAGGCTGCAATTTTAATGATCTAGCTTTTATTGTGAAAATGAATCTTATGCTTGTGAGAAGTGTGGAATCCATCAACAGACTGAGTGAATTATCTTGAGTGCTGCCTGTCTAACAATCAGTGTTGTTTGTTTGCCTCTGCTTGCTTAGTATTGAATTATTTAAAAATGTTTTAATTATTATTATTATTATTATTGTGATCCCTATAGGGTTTCAAGTTACAAACAGTAACAAACACCCCCAAAGGTAATGACTGAAGATGAATTATTAAAGTCTCTTTCCTGTTCTTAACTAATTTCGTAATGTTATCCTAACATCACCAGCCATCGCATAACAGCCCTGAGTGAATTTTGATGGAATGTATCATGACCATCCTTTAATTCAAATATATTTTTAAAAATTTAAAAACCAATGCAGTGAACACATTTTAAAGATTATCTCTCCCCAAAGCATTTCCTCTTAAACTGTAAGATTTAGATATTTTGGAAAAATAAAGTCAAGTTAGTCATTGTGATACCATTACCTTCCCTCACCACTCTTTCCCTTAAATCTAAACTGCATCTAAAACTCTCATACTTCGAAAATTCTCTGTTAAAGTAATTTTTTTCAGAATAATGGATTTTTCTTTTGCACAAATTACTTGAGTTTAAGCACCTTGGCCTGTCTACAAATACTCTGCAATCCCCCAATTGCTTCTTGATGAACCCAATAAATTTCTATTTAACTCTAAGCATGTTGCTTCCTTGGCCACTCAAAGATTTATTTGATCAAAATATATGGCTGCATCTGAAATATATCAGTGCTGTGATTTGTTTGAGCATGTCATTTTCTTCTCTGTGCCTTTCTTTTCTAATTTGTAAAATGGGGATAACAATTCATATTCTGCAGAATCGCTGAGCCAATTATGGAGGATGATGGGTATGTTTAGCACAAATCACAAATGCTTTCTTTCTTTCACCAGGACAGGCTTCAGAAAAAGGGAAATTGATCTAACAATAAAGAAGTATTATCAAGCAATGTTAAAAAAGAAATTGGTAAACACAATGGGAAATGTTTTAAAATTGCTTTAGAATGCAATAATTGTAACAATAATAGTGCTTTACTTAATGGAAAGCAGATCATGGGGTAAATAAATTACTAGAAGCAGTAGCATGAAAGTGGAAAGTGGATAAAACCAAATTAAAGAATTTTAAGGATTTTTGGAAGCTAAGAAAGAGACAGGTTGCCTAATTTAAGATAACACCAAGGCCTGGGTGGTGGGGGACTAGGGGAGGAATAGCAGGGGGTAGGGGGGTGGGGGAGGGATAGTATTAGGAGAAATACCTAGTGTAGATGACGGGGTGATGGATGCAGCAAACCACTACCATGGCACATGTATACCTATGTAACAAACCTGCATGATCTGCACATGTTTCCAAGAACTTAAAGTATAAATTTTTTAAAGTACGTACATTAAAAAAAAACTTTAATGATAACTACTAAAAGAGTAGGCAATATCTAACTTCCTGACAAAGGAAAGCAAAAACAAAAGCATTAAGCTAGATCATCTGAAGAGAAGACAGGAAATAGGATGGGAGGGGAAGTGAAAACAGAAAATATATGATAAATAGAAAACATAGTGTAGCTATGTTCAAATCAGTAGACAAATACATTTAAAACATTCACCTATTATACACAAGTACGTAATGTGTGTGGTAAATCTTAGAAATACATTTATACAGTCAAGAAAGAGAAATAACAATTGTAGAATACTAGCTGTCTTTGGATTTGAGAAGAGATTGATTGAAAAGAACAAAAGCTAGAAGAAATAAAACTAGAAATTATTCTATCAGCCAGATACATTAGGATGTAGAATTACATGACACCTGCCATCCCTTTGCTGATACTTTCAAGTTGATTAACATGGACCCAGCAGTCCCACAGGACAGAATTTTAGCCTTACTTATGAGTCAAGTTCAGACCCATGTAGACATGCCTGATGCATTGCTTGGAACTGACTGACTATAAACATTCTACTTTAAGATAATAATTACCAACAGAGAAAACCCTTCAAAGAGAGTTGCTGCTTTTCCTAAGGGCTTCCAAGAATCCAAAAACCTTCAGAAGTCTCAAGGATCAAGTCCCAGGATCTAAGGTGAAGATTCATATTCTGTTGCTTTTAAAACTCATCTCTTTTTCTTCACTGAGGACCAGCTGTTGATCGGGACCAGAGAGTTGGACTCCTCTCTTTTATGTTGGAGCAGTTTGCTTTCTTTTTGCCCTTCATTATTGTTTGCTGAAATCGGGGTCCCCACCTCTCGTCCATTATTCTAATTCCATGACTTTGACTCTGACTTGAGGCCCACACCTCATCTCTGATAGCTGCCGATGGCAGGGGTATTGGCTTTAGTCAGCGTCCCATTTTCCCTTTGTGATGTCTCACAAAATGCTTCTTTCTAATTTGAGTCTATCTCAAACAAAAAGCATTCAGGGGCCAGGCAGACAGAATAGCTGGGTGAAGCAGGCTGAGTGGAAGGGATTGAGAGGTGGGCAGCTGGTAGTTCATCTTGGACAGACTTTTATCATTACGGAATAGGGTATGTGATGTGGTTTGGCTGTGTCCCCATAGAAATCTCATCTGGAATTGTAGCTTCTGTAAGTCCTACATGTTGTGGGAGGGACCCAGTGGGAGACAACTGAATCATGTGGGCTGTGTCCCCATATTGTTCACTTGGTAGTAAGTTTCATGATATCCGACAGTTTTATAAGGGGTTTCCCCTTTTGCTTGGCCCTCATTTTCTCTCTTGTCTGCTGCCACGTAAGACATGCCTTTTGGCTTCTGTCATGATTGTGAGGCCTTCCCAGCCACATGGAACTGTGAGTCCATTAACCTCTTTTTCTTTATAAATTACCCAGTCTCGTGTATGTGTTTATCAGCAGATTGAAAACTGACTAATATAACATTAAATAAATGAGGGGGAGAGAAAACTGGGGACACTGATTATCAAGATGGTTAAGCTATCTCAAGAGGCTACACTCAACCTTTCACTTCTCTTGGGTATCTGCCTAAGAGTGAAATCGCTGAGTCATGTGGTTAACTCATGTTTAACATTTTGTAGAACTGCCAGACTGTCCTCCAATATAGCTGCACCATTTTATATTTCAATCAGCCATGTATGAGGGTTCCAATTTCTCTACATTCTCACCAGGACTTGCTTGTCTGTCTTTGTGATTATAGCCATCCTCATGGATGTGAAGGGGTATCTCATTGTGGTTTTGATGTGCATTTCCTTAATGACTAGTGATGCTGAATTATTTTTCATGTGCTCAATTGCTAATGTAAGGTTTTAATATTGGATATAAATGTTTTCTATGAAAAGGGACATTTATTTCCTCAGGGGCCCACATGTCTGCCCAGGGGTATGACGTTCGGCCAAGGCTTTGAGACTCATCAGTTACTCATTTCCACACTTACAGGCTGGAGAGAACAGATTCCCAAGCAAGAGGCAGAAGGCCAGAGATTTATGCCTCGTTTTCTCTTTTCTCCCTTTCCTGTCAAATGCAGCTGGACCTTTCCTGGAACAAATTCCTTCAGACAAATTCTCCACCAGACCATCAACTCAGGAGGGCAAACAAGGAGCTTGTTTTCAAGAGCTGGAGCCAAACCACCCAGAGCTTCCTGTGCCAGGTGAGCATGAAGAGGGGCCGAAGTCACCCATTACTAACCCCTCACCCATGACTGCCAGAGAGGTATGTCTCAGGCTTTAACCATGAAACCTGCTTCCTCTCTCCCCTCCAAAGCCCATCCCAGAGAGGCATGATAAAATCACTTAGCAAATGGAAAATGTTTTGTGCTTATTCTAAGAAATGTGATACATCAAAAATGAGCTGACAAGTCATTTCATTTCCAAGGACAGTGTCCACGTACTTTAGGCAACCTCTGGACCTAGAATAAGATAAATTCAAGCCACAGGCCAGTGAGGACCATACAGATACCATTATGAGTGATGCTGTAGCATGGTTTTAAGGCACCAGCTGCACAGTCAGACTGCCTGGGTTTCAGTCCAGCTCCCTCATTTGCTAGCTGTGAAAACTGGCTGAGTTGCCTAACCAACCCTTAATGCCATTTTGTCATTTTAGAAATAGCTTCATATGACCGTTTTGAGATTTGGATAAGGCAATCAGTGCTTTATTCAATAAGGGCCCTGGAATGAATATATATATATATGAAAAATGGCATTATTATAGTTTTGCCCTAAAAAGGCAGGTTCTTCTGTTTCTCAAATCTGATAAAGTTTTGTCAAACTCTGGAATTCTCATTAATAGCTGCAACACAGACTATTAATGTAGTTAGTTTTCACCAAATTACATGACTCATGGATTAACTAACTCTTTTTTTTTTTTTTTTTTGAGATGGAGTTTCACTCTTGTTACCCAGGCTGGGGTGCAATGGTGCGATCTCGGCTCACCGCAA
Source organism: Saimiri boliviensis (assembly GCF_048565385.1). NCBI lineage: Eukaryota > Metazoa > Chordata > Mammalia > Primates > Cebidae > Saimiri > Saimiri boliviensis. Next base: position 103,789,850 of record NC_133457.1, on the reverse strand, counting down.
CCTCCGCCTCCTGGGCTCAGGCAATTCTCCTGCCTCAGCCTCCTGAGTAGCTGGGATTACAGGCACGCGCCACCACGCCCAGCTAGTTTTTTTGTATTTTGAGTAGAGACGGGGTTTCACCATGTTGACCAAGATGGTCTCGATCTCTCAACCTCGTGATCCACCCGCCTCGGCCTCCCAAAGTGCTGGGATTACAGGCTTGAGCCACTGCGCCTGGCCGCATTAACTAACTCTTACCTGGCAATCTGAAGGAATCAGTAAAATCCATACTTAATTCCCCCTAAACCAACTGAACAATATGGAACTGGGGAGATCTGTCTAAATGGCAGCAATATCAACTATGAAAAACATTTATTTAGAGTCTGGGTAGGAACCAAGTTCAATGAGCTGCTTAGAGAGTCTGTGTTGCTTTGGTGACTAGTTCTAGGCAGTGCTAATTTTGCTACAATTTCCTTTCTTAAGTCACAACCAGAATAACAACAAAGTTCTAGAAATCCCATTTTTCACAAACTGGATTGATGACACCATGTTTTAACAAGATCAGAGGACCAGACTCAAAAAGAAACCAGGTATAGCAAAGAGCAACTCTTTTGGAAACTGAAAAATCAAAAAAATATGGTAACTAATCTCACTGTATTAATCTCCTTTTTCTGTTGTAACAAATTATCACAAGCTTAGTGGCTTAAAGCAACACAAATTTATATCCTACAGGCTGTGGAGAAGTATGGAGTGGGTCTTCCAGGGGTGAAATCAATGCTGGCAGGGAGGCGGTAGGGAGAATCTGTTCCTCTTCTTTCCAGCTTCTAGAGAAAGCCCGGGTTCCTTGGCTCAAGGTTTCTTCCAGCAGGGCCATCTCTCCAACCTCTGCTTCTACTACTTCATCTCCTATTCTCACTCAAACCCTCCCGCATCCCTCTTATAGGAAACTTTGGGATTATACTGCACCAGCTCAAACAATGCAGTATAATCTTTTATCTCAAGACCCATAGCATAATCACATCTGCAAAGTCCCTTTTGCCATGTGATGTAACAAATCCATAGGCTCCAAGGATTAAGATATGGACATCTTTTGGGGGACCATTCTTCTGTCTGTCATACTGCCCTACCTGAGAAATTATTGTGTGTAAGAGGGATAAAGGCAGAACGAATACAAATGAGTGAAGTGGCCAGGAGGTGAAATTTGGCCCTAAACAGGAGAATCACAACAATGGTAAGAGTTGAGTGAAAAAGGACAGGAGCTTTTGAGGAGGATATGGGCTCTTTATCACCAAGGTTGAGGCTCTCTTTCTAAACATTCACTCCTTCTGCCCACGTTGGAGTTTTGATTGCATGGCATTTAAGGGTCTTTTCAATTCTAAGTTTTCAGGTCTTTGAAAACCTGAAAGGTGTATCAGTCAGAGTATAGGCTAGGCTATGCTGAGTAAAAATCAGTCCCCCAAATCTCAGTGGTTTCAATCAACACATCCATTGTTGAACTGCATTAGCTCTGGCCATTGTGGTCTTCTAGGGACTGAAGAGACACCACCACTGCAGATACAGCTAGCCACTGTACCAGCAGGATAGAGAGCTCTGGAGGATCTGGAAAGAGCAACTGATACCCTGGTCCACAAGGGACACACAGCACTTACACTAACAGCTCCTCAGCCAGAACTAGTCACAAGTCTCCAGCCAACTAAAAGACCAGGACAAAGAGCTAATCTGGAAGGCAAAGAGCCAGAAATATTTGGTGAGTAGAAATAGTGACTATGACAGGAAACAAGCCCTTTTTGACCCTCTGCATCAATTGATAGATTTCAGTCATAAATTGGATTACTTTTGATCCCTAAAGAGTTTTTCTAAAGAGGGTAACAGTCAATTAATTATCCTAGGCTCACTGATGCAACAAGACTGTCTTAAACATGTTTTCTTTCTTGATTTTAGCTCCATAGTTAGGATTTCACTTTCAAAAGATTAATAATAAGATGATGATGATGATAATGATGATGATGATGATGATGATGATGATGACATTATACTCAGCACTTTCCACATTATTTTCTGGATCTCAGGCATAGAGGCATAAGTGAATCACACTTCTGATTTCATAGCACACTTTTATCATGAAACATATACAAAGACTATCTCATGGTGTGTTTTATTCATGTGTTCCCACTTCTCATTTTTGTCTTTGATATAATGTCTTTGATATAATACCTTAATATTTTGTATATTTTTGCAAATTGTATTGTGTTGTTTTTATATAGGTATTTTAATTTTATAAAAGTTATATTCATGTATACTGCTTCTGTTTCTTTCTTTCTTACATTCAGATCTTCCTGCATTTGTGAGTTAATCTCACATAGTTAATGTCTTATAATAGTAACATAATATTCCATAGTGTGTGTCCATTATTATTCCCTTAGCTTTTCCCTTGCAATGGAACATCTATATTGTTTAATGTTCCCTGAGTCTTTAAAGTAGGGGTCAGTAAATATTTTTTATAAAGTGTGAGATAGTAAATATATTTAGCTTTGGGGGCTCTAAAGTCTTGGTTGTAAGGATTTCACTGCTGTTATACCACAAAAGCAGCTATAAAGAGTGCTCAGATACTTGCCTGTGGAAAGATTTGGCCTATCAGTCATATTTGACAATCCCTAGTTCAAACACCACTGTGATGAACATCTTCTACATGTTCCCTTATGAAGTTGGGCTAGATGTTCTCTCAAATATACTATATAAACAAGAGTGAGATTGCAGCATCATAAGGTATGCCCCAACATCATTAGACTAAGTTATTTCTGGTTGCATCAGTCTGTTCTCTAAATAGCAGTTCATAAAAACAAAAGGTTATTGTTTGCCCGTATCTCTCCCAACATGATCCCATGGGCTTTTGCCCATTTGATAGCATACATATTGCTTTTCTCCACTCATATTTCTGTTTACTAATGAGTTTCAGTATCTTTTCATATATTTATTGGTCATTAGGGCTACCTCTTCTGTGTACTGACTATTCATACATTTTCCCTTTATTCTATTTCTATGACTTTTGGGAGTTTCTTGTACTTTCTAGATATTAGTCCTCTGCTAATTTTAAAACATGCAAATAACTTTCAAGTAATTTCTGCCAGTCTATCAACTGTTCATTAACCATGTCCATGGTATTTATGATCAGGGATTCTTAATTTTGATGACATATGATTTATGATGTTTGAGACTTAAGAAATCCTTCCACACTCCAAACTCATAATAATGTTTTTTTTTTTTTATTGTTGTTTAACCTTCAAGTTTCACTTTTTAAACTTTGGACTTTAATCCATCTGGACACCCTTTTATTTGTAGGGAAAGGATTTCCATTGTCATCCATGTGGTGAGTCAAATTTCTCAGCACCATCAGTTAAAACTTACAGATAAAACGTTATCCACTTATTTCTGCTGTCATCTTTTATACATATATCACCTGCTCAGGTATGTATAAAATTTCCTGAGAACCTTATTTTCTGTTCCACTGATGTGTTTATTCATTTTGGGGGCCACTGCCACACTGTTTTCTCTTTTATGACTTTGTAATGTATCTTAACATTTAACGCAGTATATTGCTCTTTTTTGTTCTTCTTTCCAAAACTGACCTATTTATGGGCTTTTATATTTTCATATTATATATATTGGTGTGCATTTTTTTAGTCTCTAGATGTTTTTAAATCTCTCTGAGATTTGGATTGTCACTCCATTAAGTTCATAGTTTACTTTGAAGATAATTGGTAACTTTAAATATTAAGACATCTCATTCATAAGCATGGAATATCTTGGAAATTATCTGATTTTAAAAATATTATTTATTAGAGTTTTGACATTTTCCCCATAGGTTTTATGTATTATTTGTTAAGCTAATTCCTAGACATTTTGGAGTTCTCACTGTTACATGAGATAGACTTTTTTCTAGTTGATTTTTGCCAGTATAGTGACATGCTCTCATTTTTGTGGGTTTATTCTGTTTTTCGCATATTGCAATCCTCACTTTATGAGAATAGTCCTGTTATCTAATTTTATAGGTGAAGAAGTTAAGAAATTGTCCCAAGATCATTTAGCTAATAATGAGTGAAGCCAGTTTACAATGTAAATCAGTGTTTCCTTTCACAGGGCGTTTTGGTTGTGTGGAAGGGTAAATTAAACAGTGACTGTACATTGAAAACTCTCTTGCATTGAACAAGTGCTCAATTTATGAAATGAAAACTCCACATACAAATATTATTCTTTGGCTATTCCTCTATTGATGCCTGCTGACCCCCACGAACATGGCTAATGCAAGGCATGCTGTCCATGGATGGCTCTGCAAATAAGAGTGCAAAGACAGAAAAAACACTTCCTTTCCCAATGGGCCATTCTAACACATTCCTCCACCACGTTGAAACCGGCCCTGTCAAGGCAGCATGATGCTCTGAATAGGGCTCCCCTAGGCTCCCTGATCGGCTGGCACCTCCTGTCATTTCCCTTGTCATTTTTGCTGAAACCTAGCCCCAGCCCCCACATTAGCTCCCACTTGGAAGTCTCCTGTCTGGAGCCAGTGAGGTTTGTCTGCTTTCTCGGGTTCGGCTAATAAATTGGGATCATGGGGTCAGGCGGCAGGGGACCTGGCACCCAGGGAGCCCCTGACACCAATTTTATTAGATTTCTCTTTGCAAGGCCCAGGATGCCACCCCAGCCGGGAGTCCACAATTGCTCAGTAACCAAGATTTTGTCGTCTCTGGTTTGACAAGGTCGTTTTTTACTAGAGAAGGAAAAATCCCACATTAATTATACAAGCAAACTGGGGCCAAGGCCATTAGAGCTGGCCTCCCTCTTCTGTGAGGGGGGAGAGGGAGAGAGGTTGGTTTCCTCTAAGTGGGGAGGAGAGCTAGGAGAGGAGTCTGGACTTCTCAGACCCTCAGTCTCTGAAATGCGTATGCGCTGTCTAATTCTTGGTACTCTCTGGAGTGTGTGTTCATCTAAAATAGGCTGCAAAGGGACTGAGCAAAGGAATATACAAAATTATGCCCACACTCATTCATTCTGTTAATATACTTTTATAAACTGCCTGTTAGGCACCAAACATAGAGCTAGACATTGAAAAAAATATGAAAGAAACATCATAGCTGCCCTCTTAGCAGTTCAGTCAGTGTCACATGAGGGCTGGTTCTCAATACTCCAGGATTATGCCAAAAAGGTAAGTGCACCATTGGTCTTTTTCTGAAAGTTAGAAAACGTATGCATCTTCCTTGGTAAACTCTCATGCCAACTCTGCCCATCCAGAGCCATCATGCCATCATATCATTTTTACATCCTATTGCTGTTTTCATTGACTAGGCAAGAATAACTATGAATTTGAAGCCTACGTTTGTTTCCTAAAAACATGATAACAACTGCTTGACTTCTTATAAAGATGGAAACAGAAAATGGAGGCTTTTATTTTGGGATAGCAATGCCTTGTCCAAAAGTCACAGTGAAAGATTCAATTAATCTATGAACCTTTCTACCAATGTGTATTGGAGTGAAGTGGACAAGTTTCCTCTATCCCTTGCCTACTTATCTCCATTCACTATCTTACTCCATGATCTGCCTTATAATTGGAGACAGTCCTTCATCCCCCATCACTACTATTTTCTTCTCTCACAGCTCAGCTTGGCTTTCTGATTTGAAGTCTCTGGGAAGCTCATGTTTTCCTGTGTGCAGATGCTCCAGTAGTTACAACCTTCACACACTGGGTGTCTTCCACCTCCTGAAATATTTGCCTTGATACATTAGTTCACTTCATGTCTTCTCAATAAAATAGCCTTTCTCCTGCCTGTTTCTATCGCCTGCTAGACCCACTTCCTCCACCTGAGTCTAAACCCATCATGTTTTTTACCATTGTCCCCAAAGCACTCTTGACGTAGAGCAGTAACAAACAAACAAACAAACAAACAAAAACACTGGCAAAGAGCACATGTTCCCCACAGCATATGCAGAAAAATGTTTCAGAACTCAGCATGACACCATGGCTCTAGGACCTGAGTTTGTTTCCAAATTCTGCCACTTCTGAACTGGATGACAATCAGCAAGTAACCTAATCTAGCTGAATGTTCTAATCTTTATCTATGAAGTGTAGATGGAAATAAAACCTCTCATAAGGAGGTTGTGAGGATTAAGTGAGATGTAAAATGGTGACTTATTGTCATCAATAGCATTGCTACTCTGAGAAGACCTCTTCTTGTCTTCCCTTCAGCAGATAACCTAAGGACCTGCATTTATACAAAGGTCAAGGCCATCTGGTATTAATGGAGCATCTCCATCTTATCTCCTTTTCAGTGTTCATAGAGGTACATCCCCTTCACTATCACAATTTCTGTACATTATCACCATTTTTCTTTCTTCTTGCTTGGTATGCTTTTTCTTCTTTTTGCTTTAAGGCCTCTCCAGTTAGCCTCCTATTTACATATCCAGGTCTGTCTGGAACTCTTTTGTGAATGCTCCATAAAGCCACTGCTCACACATTTCCCCAGCCTCAAATTTCTGTCACTTCACTCTGTTGCTTTTCTTAGTTCTACTTTTCAATCCATTTTAATTCTTCCAAAAAGGTTTTGTCTGCTGATTCTTTCTGTATTAATTATCTATCACTGTGTACCAAATTACTACAAATGTAATGGCTTAACACAACATGCATTTATCACCTTGCAATTTCTGCAGGTCAGCAATTAGGGCACAGTTTAGATGGGCTGTCTGTGTCAGGGTGTCTCAAAGTACAACTGAAACTGTCAGCCAGGGTTGAGGTCTCATCTGAAGGCTGCACTGTGGAAGGATGTGCTTCTAGCCTCATGGAGTTGATAGTGAAACTCAGTTCTTTAATTTTCATATTATATATGAATAATTTTCATATTATAGTATGTGACTGGGAGCCTCAGTTTCTCCTTTGCTGTAGGCTGCCCTCACTTCCTTGCTATGTATGCCTCCCAACCATGGCTACTTACTTCTTTAAAGCCAATGAGAGTCTACTAACAAGACGGAATTCCCAACCTTACATAACCTAGCCATGGACGTGGCAGCCCATGAGTGTTGCTGTATTGTATTGGCTAAAGGGAAGTCACAGGTTTTGCTCACGCTCAAGGGCAGAGGGTTACACAAGGATATAAATACCAGGAGGTGGTGATTATTGTGCCATCTTAGAAGCTGCCCACTATATCCTTTTTGTTAAATTATTTCCTTAATCCATAAGCTATTTTTAACTTCTCCATAATAGCATATGTAAGAAACTGAAAGAGTGATAAGATATGGCCACTTCTCTTCAGTTGTAAAGGAAATGCACAATGCAAGGCAGTATGAGGTAAAAATCTCTAAACTTGCTGCCAAGTGTTCATCCTCACAGTTCAGAGGAGAGAGAGGAAAGCTGAGGGTGGGGTGCTTATGAAAAGCTTTAGAAGGAAGCAACATTGGAAACTGTACGTGATTCTTGGAGGAAAGGCATGACTCAAAAGAGCAAAATTGGTAGATATAGGAGAGGCATATTCCCCATAGGTGACAGCAAACCAAGAGCGATCAAAGTGTAGAAGATGGTCAGAAAATAGAAACTATTACATTGGTACAAAAGTCATTGTGGTTTTTGCCATTTGAAAGTAAGGGCAAAAACCACAATTACTTTTGCACTAAGTTAATAGTTTACTGTAAATATAAACCCCCATAAATAAGGGGAAGCAAAGATGAAAACAAGAACAGGTCAAAATGTGTGGCTGGAGATGCTGTGGCCATCAGAACCAGCCAGCCAAAGACCAGGACTGTCTTATCTTATCTTCTCTCTCCTGAGCTCCCAGTACAAGTGCTGGATACACCTGAACAAATAAACCATCTGGGAAATGTATTTCAAAATCAGGATTCCTAATCAGGAGGATTGCTATTGTTCTGTAAGAGAGGATCACTGGGACAACATTGGACCACTGTCAACTAAAATCTGTCTGTGACTCAGTTTCCTATTCTGAAAGTGAGAAAAATAACAGAGCATACCTGATAGGGTTATTGGAAGAACTGAACGAGGTAGGACTTTAAAAGTGTTTGGATAAGACTTTACATGAAGTAAGTTCAAAATAGGTGTTAACTATTATTATTGTTATTCAAAATCTACTTCACTTGGGTTTGCCTTCTTTGGCTCACAGCCTGGTGCTTCTTTACTGCACTCTGTCTTTCCTGGCTCAAAAGCACATTGTGTTTCTCTTTCCTGTTGACCCTGGTATACCCCCCAAGGCTTCTCTGAAGGTCCTGCCTTTGTGCCTGAGTCTCTGCTTCTGATGTGGTTCTGTAGAAGCAAACTAGAGCATCCCCAGCCTGGTCGCCACCTCCATGCTGAGCTCAGCGCTGAGCTTTGAGGATGAGTGACTGACTCCCTGGTCGGCACTTTTATTGTGGTTTCCTGATTGGTTCAGGATGGCTGGGCCTTTGCTAGCCCATCCCCAAGAGGATTTCCAGTCCTGCCAGAGGCCAAAAGGAGAGTGACTTAGTCATTAGGTACTCTGGCAACAGCCCCTGGAAGCAGTTCAAGGCAGCTTAGAAAATAGGGCAACAAGTGGCTGCAATATGTATTTCAAAAGCCTAGCAGACAAGAAAAGGGAATGAAAACCAGAAAAAGCAGGGATAGTAATGTCTTAACCTGGAGGCACATCCAGATACCACTAAGCATTGCAGACAATGCTCCCAGGCCCTGGAAGTAAGGGATATGGAAGGGCTGTACCAGTAAGGAGCTGGGTCTGAATGGCAAGGCTGAGGACCAGAGCTTCTCTTGCCTTCTGCCATGTGCAAGTCATAAATGAATGAAGATTCTTTGTGCATCCTAGAAAATGATGTCCAAGTACACCTGGCTTAGGGTCTGTGTCCAGTACACAAGAAGGGTTTCCTACTCTGTGCCAGTCCCTTGAAGAATTTATTTGACTCAAGCATGTTGAGTTTTAGGACTTTGCTGAGATAAACCTTTAGAACTCAGCCTCTATCAAAGAATAGACACACAGGGAGCAGTATCAATAAGCTGAGGTCTTTTCCATCAATTCCATCTTAGGTTATCGAACTCTTACAACACAAGATGGGTGTTTTTACTGACTGCATTTCGCATATGTTGGGGGAAACTAAGTCACAGAGATGTTGCATAACTACTGAATTCATGTCTTTCTTATTTGTCTCCTTCCTATCTAATCAGAATAGAAGTTTCATGAGGACTGAGGCTGTCTTTCTTGTTCATCACTTTATTGCAGGTATCTAAAATGGTCCCTGGAATGGATCAGATACTTAAAATACAGACTTAATGAGTGAACTTTACCAAAGATCACAGAACTTTTGAACAATGCACCCCCAACTCTTAGTATCCACACTAAGTGTTCTCTGATTGGGTGTGATCTGAAGGTTGTGGTGTTGGCAGGGTCTGAGGCAAGAGAGAAGAGGGAATGTGATCCACAGTCACATTTATCAGTTAACATTCAACTTCAGAAGTCCATCAGAATACTCTTATAAAAAGTGAGATGATGGTGTTTAGAGTTTGAATGTGGGAACGATCCATCCTTCCTTAAGGGCATGACCTTCTTCCTTGGGTTGATCTTAGAACAAAGGGAGATAGTACCTGCCCATCACTCCAGCATAATTCTGTGCCACCATCCCTTCCTGCCTGCCTGCCTCATTTTCCTTCCCATGTTCTAGTGCCATAGATTTGGGTGGGTAAAGAATAAGAGGTGAGAGTAAAATCTAAGCATATCAAAACTACAGTTACTGACTTCAGACACTCTCCTTTACCTTATGCTATTATTTTTGCTTCCTTTAGAAAAATGCCAATATTTGTCAGGGAACCTTAAGCACCCCCTCCTCGCCTCCAGTTGTGCTAAAAGGACTCCAACTTTACAGCCAACAACATTTACTGCAGAGAAAATGACTAATGGGAAATACAACTGAGGCCAAATCCTAAAAGCCAAAGCTGGTTCTCACTTAAGAAAAACAAACAAATCACAGGCAGGGCACAACCCTGAAAACAAAGTTTCATGAGAAAGAAATTGTCAGTGCGTAAACAGTATAAGGCCTCCTGCAATGAAAGCCTCATCTGATCTTCATAAGAGTCTGTCTTTCTCTGCAGAGAGGCTACCAAGTTCCATTCTCAATATTTAGAGCTCGGGGTACACATACACGCCACCTAGCAGGCAGGGTGATCCTTCAAGAAAGGGAAACAGTGCTGCCTTCTCTACAAAGCTAGATAGTGGCATGGACGAAGTCTGAAAGCACACGAGGGACACTGAATTCTCCCAGCACTCTCTGTTGCAGGTGATGGAAATTTGACTCAGCGAAGCTGCAACCGACATCTTCTTTGCTCCACTCATGTCTCTTCAACTTCACCTCAGTCCACACTAGCCTAGCGTAAATCGAGCAGTCCTGCATTTCATTGCCCAAGGGCTTCCTCTGGCTACATGAGCCCATGCTGCCACCCACCAGGCAGCCAGAACTTCCAGAAATTGATGCCTCCTGAGATTACAACTCAATATCTGATTAAAGGGCATAGTACATAGATACCCCCACCCCCTCTCTCCACAGGTGGGATAATTTGCAGACACATTTTTACATGGCCCCTAAAGTTTCCCAGAAAGATTACACTCCAATTATGTATCGTGGTTACTTCCTGGATAAGAAGGCTTTTAGTGACTGTCTTCCTTCCCTTGTCTTGCTTCTCTTCTTTCATACTATTGTCTGCTAGTATTATCTCTAAGATAAAGACCTTGCACTTGAATTCTTGTCTCAAGGTCTGCTTCTGGGGAAACCAAACTAAGATATTGGTAAAGAACATAATGGAATTGTTCGGCCTATATAACAAAGTTCATGTTAGTTTCAGGAATGGCTCAATTGAGATTCTCAAGTATATTTGTTATCTTTCAATTGTGACTCAGTCCAGACCCTTTACCATCATCATCTTCTCTACCATGAAACTAGAAGAGATGCTCACTCTTAGCCCCTGACATATTTGTACAGCTCAGCAAACAAAACAAAGTATTCTGCAATATATATTTTTATATGTTATATATTATATATATTACAAATACATATTTGCAATATATATATTTTATAGAAATATATATTTTATAGAAATACAAATATTTTCTCTACAATATATATTTCTATAGATAAAATTATTTTATCTACAGAAATATTTTCTCTATATATATTTCTGTAGATAAAAGCATATATATAGACAAAATATGTAAATTTCTCTATATAAATATTTTTATATATCTGTATACACACACACACACACACACACACACACACACACACATACGCACACACATATCTGCATCATTTTGAGGAAATAATTTTGATAGGTTCTGCGGTTATCTGTCCATCCACTGCAAGTAGTGGCAGATTGACATCAATGATCCCATGAAAAATATTTGGAATAAGGGGGCAATGGTTTCATCTAGGAAATTTCAAATTAACCACAAATAAACAAACGAAAAACTGATATAACCAGCACAATTTTATCCACCAAGGTTTTTGTCATGATCTTTTGAAAAGAAGATTAGGTTGTCAACATGATGGCCTTCATTTATACAGATAATGGGTAAATGTGCTACCTCTTCTATCTGCTCTCCATGATTGACACAGCTGATCAATAATAACACCCTTTCTTATCGAATTTAAAGAAATGTTCATATTTTTCTCTAAGTTCTTTCCTCAGTACTAGAGAAAGATTAGTCCTATAATAAACAATATTCTGGCCTTACCTAACAAATCTTAAAACACAAAACTCTAAAAAAACAAACAGTTTTCAAGTAACCTCATTCAGAAAAAAGGTTACAAACATACCCACACACACGCAAGCATCAAACATCCAAAAATGTACACGTCACAATATCTGAATATCTGAATATCTGGTACAATCAAGAGTTATCAGATATGCAAACAGAAAGTAAAATAATAAAAGAAAATTAATAAATTAATACTTCCCAGAATCAGCACAGCTATTACAATCAGTAAGCAAGCACATTGGACAGTATAACTTTTCTCAGATGTTTAAAAATTAAGTAGAGACAGGATAAATATAAATATAAACCAAAATATTATTGAAAAAAATCTAAAACATTTGAGAGAAAAATCTATAATGTATGTAGCTTAGATACAACTGGAAAACATTAGTAAACTTGAATATGTAGCAATAGAAATGATGCAAAATCAAATACATTAAAAAAGTAAACAAGAAATGAAGAAAAGCATTAGTGATCTATAGAACAATTTAAAGTGACCTAATATATACTATATTGGAATATCCAAAAGAGGAGAAGAGAGCAAAAATTGAGGAAACAGTTGCCCAAAAGTTTCCACGTTGGATTAAAACTATAAATATGTAGATTTGAAAAGCCCTATGAACACCAAACATAAAAAACCACCCCAAAGCACAGCATAATCAAGTTTCTCAAAACAAGTCATGACTACAGACTTCCAAAATAGACAAAGAAAAAGGACATGTTAAACACAGAAGAGTATATAGAAAACAGTAAATTTTATGTCAGAAGCAAGAAAAACAAAAGACAGTGCAACCACCTTTTAAATTTCAAAAAAAGGGGTAAAAACTGTCAATGTAGAATTCTATACCCAGTAAGCACATGTTTCAAATATGAAAGCAAACTAAAGCTTTTTTCAGATGCATAAACATTGAAATAACTTATCATCTACAGATGGTAAAGTTTCACCACAAGACACAATAAAGGAAATATTTCAGGCAGAAGGAAAATAATACAGATGAAAATATGTTTCTGAACTAGTGTTTCTCACGTGTTTCTTATTATCATACCCTAAGGAGTCTTTTCAGACTTTTTTCCCTAATTACCAACTCATAAAGTTTTAATGCCACAGACACACTGTATATCTGTTTATGTGCTGCATGCATATTCTTGCTTTACACAGAAAAAGTAATATTATACATAAAAAGCATGTTGACATCCAAGAACCAATTTCACCCTCTTGGGGGTGATGGTATTCTCACTGATGATGCATCATGTATTAGTTTTCTATTGCTACTATAACAAGTTACCACAAACTTGGTGGCTTACAAAAACAAATTTGTCATCTTACAGTTCTATAGATGATAAGTCTGACACAGATTGTGCTAGGCTAAAAATCATTGGCAAGGTTGTGTTTCTTTTTGAAGGTGCTAGAGGAGAATCTGTTTCCTTACCTTTTCCAACTTCTAAGCGTAGCCCACGTCCTTCCTCCATCTTCAAGACGAGCAATTTTGCAATCCTATGATCATTCTTCTATAGTCACATCTTCCTCTGACCTCAGCCTCTGACTCCAGCCAGGAAAGAATCTTTCCTTTTAAAGAATTAGTTGATTAAGTGAGGGCCTTCTGAATAACCCAGGATACATTCCCATTACAAGGTCCTTAACTTTGATCACATCTGTAAAATCTCTTTTGTCATATATGTTAACATATTCAAAGGGCCTGGAAATTATGACATTGACATCATGGAGGTAAAAGACTATTATTCTGCCTAACACACATGATTTAAACAAAGAAATATATAGCACAAGAAATATTAAGTCTGTGGATAAATATGTAAGATTTTTGTTCTTATTGTTTAAATTTTTTGAGAAGCAATTGGCTGTCTAAATGAAATAATAAATATGTGATGTATACTTTATAACATATATAAAACTAAAAGATATTACCACAATAACAAAAAAGCCCAGAGAAATAAAATAAAAGTGTACTGTTTTAAGGTTCTGATAATGCATACGAAGTATATAATATCACTTGAAGGTAAACTGTGGTAAGTTAAGACTATATACTGTAAACTATAAAGCAACCACTAAAATGTAATTTTAAGTAAGACCTAAACAATATAAAATGGAATCACAGAAAGTATTCAATTAATTAAACAGAGGGTAGAAGAAAAAGACAGGAGAAGAAACTAGACACAGAAACCAAAGAGAAAGATAATAGATTTAAAGTGAACCATATTAATAAATACATTAAATGTAAATGACCTAAACACTCAAATTAGAAGTCTGAGATTGTGAGATTGGATAAAATAAAAAAACTTAACTAAATGTTACCTATAAATAAACAACTGAACTATAAAGATGCAGATAGACTGAAAGTTTAATAATGGGAAAGGATATATAACACTAGTGAAAAAAAAAAATCCTGGCTTTTAGCTCTGTCATGTAAAGATCTTGAAAGTTATCACTTCCATTCTTGCAACAAGAAAAAAAACCCTGAACAAACCAAAAATCAATGACTTTTTTATCTGTCAGAGAATTGAGGTCATAGGGCAAACCAACACCAAGAAATCTGGAGCGAGAAGAAACTACATGGCTGTGCAGCCATGACTGGCTTACATGGAGCAGAAGTAGTCGGAGCCATTAGCTGATAGTAAAGTTTAAATAATAATTTTAAAGAATTGCTGAAGTCTTAATGTAAACTAGCTTGAGAGTGAGGAATTTCTAGGAACTGCAGTTTTAGGAAAGATTCTACTCTTCCTTGGGTTTTTGCCTCCTGAAAATAACAGAAATCGTACCCATTTCTCACAGTAAAGAGTCAAGAGAAAAGCCTTACATTTCTGGCAGAAGGAATGATAAAGTAACCACTTTGAAATATGCCCAGAGCATTCTCCATAAGACAAGTCTACTTGGCAAGAGAAAAGACTTTACCAATGCCTTATCCAATGTGAAGTATGGGAAATGTCTCAATTGTCCACTCTACCCTTCGTGTCTTACCTAATATGGGAAAAAACACTGAGATACACTGGTGAAGGTCACAGCTCAAAGACAGAGGCCCACTAAAAGATTGAGCCTTAATCATAGCTTTACAGAACATAAATACCTTACCATTGTATCATCAAAACTTTCATATAATAACAGTGAATTACAGTTAAAAGAACCCAGGCACAGACTATTAGAAAGGAGTTTTTAGGAACACTCAAACATAAAAACAGAAAAAAAAATCAAGGACACCAAAGGAAACTGTAGTCTCTAATACCCAAAGAAAAAGGAAACATTAAATAGAGCCAGTGTCTAGCTCAATTTCCATAGCAATGTATACAAAAGGCCTATTTACCTTAGTTCCTATTACTCAATAAGTCATGTTTAATAGTCAACAAAAATATACATGGCATGCTAACAGGCAAGAAAAAAAAACAATCTGAAGAGACAAACAAGCATCAGAATCAGAATCAAATATAACACAGGTTTTGTAATTATCAGGCAGATAATTTTTTTTTTTTTTTTTTTTTGAGACGGAGTTTCGCTCTTGTTACCCAGGCTGGAGTGCAATGGCGCGATCTCGGCTCACCGCAACCTCCGCCTCCTGGGTTCAGGCAATTCTCCTGCCTCAGCCTCCTGAGTAGCTGGGATTACAGGCACGCACCACCATGTCCAGCTAATTTTTTTTTGTATTTTTAGTAGAGACGGGGTTTCACCATGTTGACCAGGATGGTCTCGATCTCTTGACCTTGTGATCCATCCGCCTCGGCCTCCCAAAGTGCTGGGATTACAGGCTTGAGCCACCGCGCCCGGACGATAATTTTAAATTATTATAATTAATATGTTAAATGCTTTAAGGGAAAAAGTAAACAACATACAAGAACAGATGGGTAAGCAAGTAGAGAGGTGGAACCTGTAAGAAAGATCAAAAAGGAAAAAAAGCACTATAACACAAGTGAAGAATAGACTCATCAGCAGATAAAACACAGTAAAAAACTCAAAAGAGCTTAAATATATGTCAATAGAAACTTGTCAAAAGGAAATGCAAAAAGAATGAAAAATAAAGTAGAAAATAGCCAAGAACAATAGGGCATTTCAAAAGGAGTGACATATGTGTTATTGGTATACCAAAAGAAAAAGGGATAATGAAACAAGAGTAACGATTTGAATAATGGATAAGAAATTCCCAAAATTATTGACAGGCACAAAACCTCAGATCTAGGAAGCACAAAGTGTACTAAGGAAGAACAATGCCAAAAAAAATCTACACTCAAGTATATCAAATACAAACTTCAGAAAACCAAGCACAAGGAGAAAATCTTGAGCACATCCAGAGGAAAAGAAGCATCTTATCTCAAGGAATAAGGATAAGAATTACAGCAGATTTCTTATCAGAAATATGAAAGCAAGAAAAAAACAGAATGAAATATTAAAAGTATCAAATGAAATGAAAGAGTCCAACCTAGAATTCTATATCAAGTGACATTTATTTTCAAATGTTAAGGTGAAGTTCTTCAACAAGTTATTCAAAGATTTTCTACATTACTCAAAATTTCCACTCATAGGTATATATAAAAAAATAAAAAACATAAATAAATGCATGTACATTGAACACACGTTTAGATCAGCAAATTTACAACAGTTAAAAGGTGGGAATAACCCAAATGGCCATAAATGAATAAATGGATATATTATAATATGTATATACAATGAAATATTATTTAAACAAGAAAAGAAATGAAGTACTGATACATGCTACAACATGAATGTGCCTTAACAACATTATGCCTACCAAAGGAAGCATAGGCAAAAAGATTATATATTGTATAAGTCTATTTATATAATATATGTAAATCCGTAAAGACAGAACCCTGATTGGTGGTTTTCAGGTCGTAGAAAGATGGAAGTGACAGACAAGACGTAATAATGAAAATCTCAGATGCAAAGGGCCCTGAAGCCCTTCTGCATTTGCTCTACTCAGATTACTAAGGTGCAATAGGACCCTGTTTTCTTTCTGCTATTAGAAATATGATATCATGCATTGTGCTCTGAACTGGTTTGATTTTCGTGTGTCCCTTGGAAATTAGCTTCTCCTTTCTTTCTTTTGAAAGAAAAATAAATGTATTTTTCAGAAAGACGGGTTTCCTGAGCCTGGCATATAGCTGTACCCAAGGAGGGCCTAATTAAAGCTTTGAGAAGCAGACCAAGATGAGAAATCTCTGTTGACACAGAGCCTGGCTCATTGAAAGTACTCAATAAATGCTTGTTCTATGGATGAATAAATAAATGAATTGATTTGTGCCTACAAGTGTTGGAAAATTTGTATCTGTCCTGCATTTGTCTCTCCATAATCTGGATTTATGTGTAGTTATATGCACACACATCCTATATCCAAGGTTGATGAAATGAGTTGCAGGCCTGAATACAAAACCTTCCTGGTCCATTGTTGTTGTTGAATCCCCATATCCCACACTCAGTCTGAGCCCTCTGTGCCCAATCGAGAATTTTCCCCATGCTGATTCTAATCTTCCCCAGCTGGCTGACTGTGGTTTTCCTCTTCCCAAAGAAACACCTATCAGCAGGGAAGGAAATGTATACATAGCATACTAGGCATTTAGGAGTTAAAATGCCAAGCTTCTGTAAGCATCTATGCTGCAGGGAGAGACAGGAGATATACAGATAAGCTCTCTCCTTTTTTTTTCCTTTTGAGACAGGGTCTCACTGTGTCACCCAGGCTGAACTTTAATGGCATGATCTCGGCTCACTGCAGCCTTGACCTCCCCAGACTCAGGCAATCCTGCCACCTCAGTCTCCCAAGTGGCTGGGATTACAGGCATGCACCACCAAGCCAGGATAATTTTTGTTGTTGTTGTTTTGAGACGGGGTTTTGCTATGTTGCCCAGGCTGGTCTCAAATTCCCAGGCCCATCTCAGTTTCTCAAAGTGTTAGGATTACAGGTGTGGGCCACCCCGCCTGGCTGCAGATAAGCTCTTTTATCTAGCTTTTGAACCACTGCAGGATTTACTTGCTAATTCACATCCATCAGCCGGAACCACTGACATCTTACTCTTTAGGCTCTGAGACATTCAATCTTGAATTAATTCTGACTACGAGTACTGTACATCAGCTGTATTAATCATATCTTGAAGCATACGGAAGTGAACACCATCTCTTTACAACTTGTAAGAGAAACTGTAGGAGCTCTAGAGCTCTACAAACAGAGGTCTTAAAATGGAAACATCAGAGAAGCAAATAGTCTTCAAAGTTACAAGACTGATTCAAATTCTGGTTCTTCCACTTTATTTGGGCAAGTGATAAATCTCTCTGGAGCCCAGTCTTTTTATCTAGAAAATAGGAATACTACTACTACTACTACTACTACTACTACTACCTGCAAAAGAACATTAGGATAATTAAATTAGATAAGCTGTATAAGCATCTAACACACTGCCTGGCACATAAGCAACACATTCTTCAAACAAGGAAAGTCACTGTTTAACCACCGAGTTGAGGAGTAAAAAGTCAAAATAATTTATTACAAGGGTATTAAGTAGAATCCGAGCATCCTGACCACTTTCTTGGGATATAACTAAGATAAACTTACAGGAATGGATTGCTCTAGAAGGAAAGATGATTAAATCACAGCTCAAATATTAGAATCTTTTAGTATACACAGAGCTCTCTAGATCAAAAAGCAAATGTTGACACATTCTGGATATGTGCCCCCTCCAAATCTCAAATGTTAGAAGGGGGGCCTAGCAGGAGGCATTTGGATCCTAGGGGTGAATTCTTCATGAATGGCTTGTTGAAGTTCTCATGAAAATGAGTAAGTTTTTATTCCATTAGTTCCTGAAAGATCTGATTGCTAAAAAGAGCCTGACACCTTCCTCTTTTTTATCTTTCTTGTTCTCTCTCACACATTGTGACATGTTGGCTCCCCATTCCTTCCTGCCATGATTGGAAGCTTCCTAAGACCCTCACAGGAAGCAGATGCTGGGTGTTTGTTGGACTTCTTACAGTCTGCAGACCTGTGAACCAAATAAACCTCTTTGTAGGTCACCCAGAAGTATTTCTTTATAGCAGCACAAAACCAACCAGCGCATTAAAAATCATGCATAGACTATGTTAGTGAAGTATACCAGATTAGATCCTGAAACAAAAAAGATTAATCATGGAAAAATAAGTCTCTTCAGTTAATAGTAAGTTACCACTGTCGATTTTCTAGTTCTGCCAGATACACCATAATATATAAGATGTTAACATTAGGGAAAGCTGGAAGAAAGATGCCAGGAATTCTGAACTAGCTTTGAGATCTTTATATAAATCTAAAGTTATTCCAAAAAAATTTTAAATTTATTAGAAAGAATCCAATAGATCTCTTCAACCTTTAGAGAACCTTCCTCAGTGGACTCATTCAGACTTACAGTCATGTAGTTAATGTTTAGCTTTCTGGGTGATACCTGGAGGGGCTGGAGGGCTTGAGTTCCACTCCTTCCCTGGGTGAAGCTGGCATGAGGGTCACTTGGTCTGCATCATTCTGGCTGGTTTTCTCATTTTCCTAAAGCTGGTTATGGCAGAGGTGGGGCCTGTTCCAGGCTAGGGGCTGGTCACCAGGTTAGCTTAAGCTTAAAGAAGGTGAGGTGTTAGAAGGGAAAAGTGGCCAAGATTTTGGTTTTCCTGAGCTCATTTTTCTCAGAAAAGCCAATGAGTGCCTTATGACTGTGCACCTGCCGCCCCTGGACATACACAGTCTTTGGACAATGTCCCTGACTATAGTCAAGAGAATTCCTAGACACTTCTTTAAAATCCAGATACAGGCCCCTAGATCTGCCTCCCTGATGGATTAATAAAACAAGAATCACTTTGGGAGGCCAGGGTGGGCAGATCATGAGGTCAGGAGATCCAGACCATCCTGGTCAACATGGCAAAAACCCATCTTTACTAAAAACACAAAACTTAGCAGGGAATGGTAGTACGTGCCTGTAATCCCAGCTACTTGGGAAGCTGAGGCAGGAGAATTGCTTGAGCCAGGGAGTAGAAGGTTGCAGTGAGCTGAGATCGCACCCCTGCACTCGAGCCTGGTGACAGAGTGAGACTACATCTCAAAACGAACAAAAACAGGAATATAGAGTGCAAGATATCATTTTGTTGAGCAGTTACACTGATTTAAGATTATTTTTGAATATTTCATGTAGTTATGAAAGTCTTATTCCATGGCAAGAGGAGACTGAGGCTCAGAGAGAACAGGGCGCTATCAAGGCCAATCTATAGGTAGGAGGAGCCATGCAGAGCTGGAGCCACAGAGAAACTCCAGTTTCTCCCCTCTTCCTTCAGATACATACACACAGACATACAGACACAGTTGGTGCAGAGATCAAGGCATCTCTGACCTCACAAAACATATGCTGTGCAAACATGCCAAGTGCTTGATACACATTTAATCCTAATAACCCCTATCTGTTATTATCCTCACTTAAAAGAAGAGGTAAATAAGGCTTAGAAAGCTTTAGAAACTGACTCAAGATTTACATAGTTTAAACAACGTCAGGGCTGTATGTACTACATATTCAGCCAATCTGGTTCCAGAGCCTGAATTTTTAATCACTTTATGACTCAGTGAATATTTGTTAATGAATTACCAACAATTTTGGGGGGTGCATTGCATGGCCGTCTCAGTAATACCACGCCTTTCATCCCATAGCGGCAATAGGTGAGATAGTTCAAACCCTGCTAGAGAGTGAGATGGAGGCTGTGAATCTTTCTAGTCTTGGCTGGGATTTGAATGGATACTGAGAAAGAGGAAAGCACAAGTAGAGGGAGGGGGAAAAAAGAAAGGACTTATTAATATCGTTGAAATTTGAAATAAGGCGAGCAGTGATGGCAGCTAAAATCTGAGTATGTCTAACTTTTCAGAATAGAAGTGGTGGGAAGCATAAGAGAAGGAGCTGGAAACCTTCATCTATTTACCACTCCTGACATGTGATTTTCACCAGGCAAGGTCTGGAAAGCACAAAGTACTGTCTGTAGAAAGGCTCCAGAGGTTCTTTAAGAGACATTGTGGATATGAATGGAGCAAAATGACTTGAGTTTAGGCCTCTGCCTTGCAAGGTGGGTGGCAGGAATGTATCTTTGAAGGCATCTGAGCTGCATCATCTCCAATAGGATTGTCTTTTGTTTCTACCGGAGTGGACAGTCCCAGCAAGGCCAGGGAACATTCTACTCCCCTGGGTACCTTTGCATTTTTCTCTTCTCTCCCTTCTCATGCAAACTTGCTTAATGTGCTCAATTTTAATGGTGCTTAATGTGAGGTAAGGAGAAAGATACCACCCCAAATATTTTCACTGAGAAAATAAAAGAACACAAGATGTAAAGAAAATCTTGGCTTTGCCTCTCATTAGCTGTGGGTGCATGACTTTGGATAAAGATTTGCAGCCCCTTGGGCCTCTTTATCTAAGAGATGGGATAATGGTCCCTAACCACCATGGTTACGAGAAATAGACATCATCTCTCCAGAGACTCCAGCACAGCAGAGTAGACACCCTGTACAACTCGTTTTTATGTTACTATTTTTATTGTCATCATTGTCTATCATATAAAACTTTTTACTCTAGCAAAGTCTCACAACCACATGCCATCCAAACACAAGTGTGGAGCTCACATGTCCCCCAAATTCTGATGCCACCCAGGCAGATGAAAACTCAAATCTAAACAGGGTTTATCATCAGAGTGGAGAGATGAGGAGGTTCATCTGGGCTGGGAAAAAAAAAAAAATGTGTGTAAGTTGGCAGGAAGCCTTTCCAGAGCTGCTTCATCCATTGCCTGATTCTGTCAGTTAGCAGGGGAAATCCCATCTCAATATTGGGTGCTCAAAAAGATGGTCTTTGTTATCAATAGCCAGATTGGCAATAAAATCCCATCTGATCCCTAACTTGGACAAAATTAGCAAGAACACCCATAACTAACAAACACAAAACTAAATTAAGTCTTCTCTTTGGGGAATATTACAGTTGATTTTTTCTCTTCTTCTTTTTAGTTTCTAATGGATTTGCTTTAAAAATAGGACCAAATACTGTATTAAAACCCAAAAGTTTGTTGCAGGATTCCAGGTGGGACAGAAAAGGCTGAAGAGAGGCTAATCTTTCTCAGGCCTGGATGCCTCCTGACAAAGACTAGGTCTGCAGTCAGCAGTATATCCAGCACCCAGGATGTCCTTCTCATGAATTATGCAGACACAGGATACAGGGAAGGCTTTGATGGGGTCATACCTTCCAGATAAAGTTCTTGGGGGAAGAATGAGTGATTCTTGGGGTTCAGGTCAGCACTTTTCTGAAAAATACAGAATAAATAAAGCTGTACAACAGGCCAGGCACAGTGCCTTATGCCTGTAATCCAAACACTTTGGGAGGCTGAGGTGGGGGATCACCTGAGGTCAGGAGATCGAGACCAGCCTGGCCAACACGGTGAAACTCTGTCTCTACTAAAAATACAAAAATTAGCTGGGTATGGTGGCATGTGCCTGTAATCTCAGCTACCCAGGAGGCTGAGGCAAGAGAATCTCTGGAACCCAGAAGGTGATGACTGCAGTGAACTGAGATCATGCCACTGCACTCCAGCCTGGGTGACAGAGTGAGACCACATCTCAGAAAAACAAAACAACAAGGCTGCATAACAAAAATAATAATGGTATCAACAACAATGGCAATAACAAAATAATGAATATCTGTATCAGATGGAGAAGAGAAGGGTGGCAGAGAAAAAGGAAAGAAGAAAAAGGGGAAGAAAAGAAACAGATGGAGAGAAAGAAATTAATTTTTTAGTCCTAATTTCATACGAGATAATAATGCAAAACTTTTAATCTTTCTTTTAGTCTTCACAACAACCTCAGGAATTGTCTGTCATTTTCATATAAAGAAACTAAGGCAAAGATACTGGACAACTTTTCCAGTCTCAGAGCCAGTAAGTGTCAAAGATGGAACTGTTGACCTGGCTTCCTGATCTATTTTTCTAGGCCTATCTTGGAAGTGAGGGTAGTATGGGTCATCGGGCTGTACTTAGGGGATATCTCCATTAAGTCATCATCCCATTCCTTGAAGCGATGACCTGATTTTCCCACCAATTCACATCAGTGAATGTATGTCCTTGGCCTTCTTCCTTACTCCTCACTCTACTTCTATTGCTATTTTTTTTCAATGCCAGTCAGTGTGTGCTCAGATATATAAGTTTAGATGGCCCTATGGCTGGTAAAAGACAGACAGAAGCCTGGGTACCCTGGATTTTTGTTCTCTGGACCTTTCTCTCTCTCTCTCTTTTTTTTTTTTTTGGTAGGACTAACTTACTTACTTTCTTTCTCTTTTTTCTTTTTAATTTTCTTGTAGTGATTTTAATCTGACTTGCTTTTCTGTCCTCTCATCTTTCTTACTAAGTTGGAGTATTTTTTCCTTCTTTCAAGGCAGTTGTTTCCAATAAATCCTCACTTGTTTTCTTGAAGTTGCTTAGTTATTTTAAGTCTCTTCTTCCACTGGCCTCTGTCTGCATTTCTGCTTTCCATCTGGGCCACTCAGTCCTCTCCTTCTCTGAACTGAAGGCAAAAGAAGGCATTAGACAGAAACTTACAGAGCTTGACCTGCACCTGGGAGCAGAAAGACATGGTGAAGGGGTAGATCAAGTCTGCTGATTTTTCCAGTACTTTCATTATATCTCAGATTGACTAGGAACACAGTTAGAGACACCCTGACTGGCCACTAGGCCAGGCAATATTTCTAACCCCTGAAAAGGCAGTCTAGTTCAACATCAAATGGGAGGGACCTTTAATCTAAGTGCTTCTGTATGTCTATAAATTGGGACCATGGTAGAAAGCAGATAGTATAACCAAATTTGGCAACATCAAAAGTGTCTAATAAAGCAACAATTTACAAAGACATAAACAGGTTGCCAAGTAACCACCAGGGCACACCACAGTGTAGTGTCCTGGGGATAGCAATACTGGAACTCTGTGACTGCTCTAGACCTGAGGGATGAGGGCAGAGAGCAGTCCCCTGAAGAAAAACAGCCATATGACAGAAGCTGTAATCTTGGTCCACAAATGAAGCTACTCATGATGCCTCACAGGAAGGGAAATGAGAGAGCACATTAATTCACTTCACTCTTCTTTCTCTTTGAATATTTCTGCTGTCCCCAATCAGAAGCCAGAAATTGAGAGGACTCATTGAGGTTGTCTACACTGGTCAGACTTCTAGACCACAGAACAGAGTAGAAATGGGTGTAGAATTGATCTGGAAAGGTAAATGGAAGTTATACAGCTGAGTGTACATGCATGTGTACATACTTCTGTGCTCAAATACATATGTGCATAGCACATGAGTATGTGTTAGGCTGATGAAAATAAATGTATTTAGTGTTAATGGAGGTATCGTTCAGGGGCTGCTCCCTTGCTGTCTTTGGCCTTAACAGGTTACTGAGAGCCTTGTTTTCCTCTGGTTCTAATTACTGAATGTATAAAAGGCAGAGAAAAGCACTGGGAGGTAAAAGCCTCCTTGGGCTTAGGTATGTGTTGAAAACTGTCTTCAGGTATCAAGATGGCAAAAGGTTTCATCTAAGGTTGAGATATGTCAAAAATAAAGACATGTTCCTGTTTCTAAACAACCAATTCCAGAAGAAGTAAAAGTCCTGTCAAGAATGAATGTTTCTTTTTGAAGAGGTATACTCCAGCAGCTCTCCTGAGCAGGTAAAAGCAGGGACTTAGCCATTTGGGTCATTTAGGAAAGAAGGACTTTTTTTCCAAGGCACAGGTGAGATTGAATTCAAGAGTTAAGTCAAGACTTTGGTGAGTATCCAAAGTGGAATTCAGAAAAGAGACTCTTAAAGGGATGACATGTTGTTAAGCCACACAGAGTCAGTATTTAATAGTTGGCAAATCAGACAATCCTCTTAACACAGCATATGATCCATATTCCCATTATAGCACTTGTTATTTTGTGGTGTGCTGTTGGCATATGTTTCTCTACCGTTATGTCACAAAGGTCCCAAGAGGATTTGTCTGAGTTGTTGGCTACCATATCCCTAACATAACCTGGCATGTAGGAAATCTATGGAGGAAAACTATTGAAAGCATGAATGCTGATATGTGTCCATTTCAAGGACTCTACATAGGACTAGTATTTACTTTTGAATTCCATGATATTGGGCCAAGAAAGATCTATCCATGCCATTCAGGCTCATGTTAACCAACAGTTTCATAAGGTCCAAGCCCAAGGAGAGGTTTCCCATGTGTTTTCAGATGGAAGAGACTCATCACAGTTGACCTGTGCTCTTGTGTTCTTGGTCTAGCCTTTTCTAAGGTTAGGCTCATTAAACTCTAATTTACTCCCTTGTCTTTGCTCCAGTTACATCCTCTTTGGAATTCAGGCTTCAGATCGACAACTCAATGTATGTTGGCATTTTTTTAGTCACAGTTTCCTTTTTTTATTCCTTCAACAAATGTGTTTTGTAAATTCCATTTCCTAAGAAATCACAGATACCTTGGACAAAAAAAAGAAGATTAAAATATCCATTTGGTATGTAATATTTGTCCTTTTGTTTCCATAGATGCTCTATTACAGTCCTCATCTTACAGAAAAGTAAGATGATTATCCACAAAAATGATATGACTTGTCCAAGAGCTCATGTATGTGAGAAGCATTTCTGGAATTAGAACCACGATTGATCCATAACAACCTTTGTTCTTTCCATTTTTTTCAGTAATATTGGAGTTCCACTTCACCTCAAATCCTTTTGCAACTGTGTCACTTTGAGAGAACTGAGAGTGAAGAAAGGGCACAACTGTCTCTTTGGCAAATCCCATTTCCATTAGAATTTAATTTAGATTTAATAAAATGCTTAATGAGTCTTAATTAAACCCAAATTGAAATTAAAAATGGTTTAACAAGGTTTAATAATGATGTGAGAGTTCACACAATTCCACTTCAATAAATATTTTCCTAATAGCAAATAACCATTTCATTAGTGAGGAAAAATGTTGCCATTAAGCCTAAATTAAATTATCATAATTTACTGGCATAGTTAACAGTATACATTAATGAAAAATATGTGAGGCGCCCCCCCACTGCCCGCCACCATCCACTTTTAGTTAAAAATTACTCCAGTTTAGAGAATTTAAAAAGACATTGAATGTAATGTAATGGGCAGATGGTCTGAAGCCAGTGGAGTTATCTCTGAGATTCTGTTGGTTGTACCTAATAACAGAGAAGATGAGGCAAGGGGAAAGGGAGACATAGAACTTTCCACTAAGGCCATGTGAATTTCTACCAATGTCACAGCCATAAAATGGGATACTGATAGGGGTGGATAACATTGTGAATCTAGGGGATTTCTGGCTCAGAAAAGGAATGAGTAGAAATTTCAGGCTCCTGTATTTTGGAAAATATCTGATCTAATACAGAGACATTGAAGATGCAGGGTATGAGAGAGAAGGAGATAAGATATGCTTTCTTGTTATTTTTGTGTGTTTTTATTTTTATTTTTATTTCTTCATGGCTGATCTTGAAGAAAGAGATAGTTGGAGCCAGTTCCAGAAAAAGATAGAGGTTTCCAGAATGGCATCAGGTTCCAGAGAAAGGGGCGTATTTCCAGCAAAGGGGCTCAGATTTTAGGACAAGGAAAACAGGTTTCAGAACAGGGCCCTAGTTTGGTTTCACTCCAGAACACTGGAGTGGGAGACAGAGAAGGAGATGTGAGCTGACCCATGGTAACTTTTGGAGCAAAAGTTTGAGGGTATCAGAGATCCATATTCTCAATGAATATTTGTCAAATCCAAAAAGTAGCCTGGATTCCAAAGTATTCTTATTTCTAAACTCTGAAGAATAGAAAATAGAAAGTGTCCTACCCTATACTCCTCTTCATTGTCCAAAGGATATTAGCAGGACTTAAGTTGACTAACACTGCAACTATTGAGCCACATGGGACTATTTAGTCCATGAAATATGGCTGCTTCTAATTTAGACGTGCTATGAGGGTAAAATATATACTGAATTTCAGACTTTTAAAATGCAAATATGTCATTGCTATTTATATTACATTTATTATTTTGAAATGACACTTTGTACATATTGATTACATAAAATATTTTAAAATTAATTTATTCTATTTATTTTTATTTTCCACTATGTAGTTACTAGAAAATTTAAAATTACTTATGTGACCTGTGTTATATGTCTGTTAAATAGAGCTGATCTAGATGGCACACCTTAAATAAAGAAATGAACAGATTTTTATTTCTTTTTGTGTTAGTATTAACACTCATTCTTTCATGCATCCATTCATTCATTTAAGAACTATATTTGAGCATCCATTAGTACGGACCCAATGTGAGATACTAGAGATACAGTGGTGAAAATAGTAGGCCTGGTCTTGTGTATCCTAAGCACATCCACACACACATATATATTCTCTCTCTCTCTCAGTCTCTCTCTCTCACACACACAAACACACATACACACACACACACACACACACACACACACACACACACACACCCCTATACAGAGTTCCCTAATGTCTTTGATCACAGACATAGTTTCTGTTTCTTTGTTTTCAGAACACCTTTGAATTTCCAAAGACGCACATATTCTACAAACTCTGAGAAGCATTGTACTAGAGATGCTGTATATACTTAGATAGCAAGAAAGATGACCAACTGTGAACTATTGATAGTGCAACTGATATTAGAATGGTTTGTACTTCTTCTCAATTGCTTTGGTCGGGTAATGATTGAAACTAAGTCAAAAATTGTAAAAAGAGACAAAAGAGTTTACTATATAAGAATAAACAGGTCAATTCAGCAAGAGGGCATAACAATTGTAAATATATCTACACCCAACATTGTAGCTCCCAAATATTTAAAGCAAATATTTAAAAATCTAAAGGAAAGGGTAGACTGTAACAGAACAATCGTAGGAAACCTCAACACTCCACTTTCAGCAATGGACAGATCATCTAGACAGAAAGTCAACATAGAAACAGCAGATTTAAGCTACACTGTAGACCAAATGAACCTAACAGGCATTTACAAAACATTCCTTCCAACAGCTGCAGAATACACATTTTCAGCAACCACACATGGAACATTCTCCAGGATAGATCATATGTTGGGCCACAAAACAAGTCTTAACAAATTTAAGATGATTAAAATAATATTGAGCATTTTTTTCTGACCGCAGCAGTGTAAAACTATAAATCAATCACAGTAGGAACCTCAGAAATCTTGTAAATACATAGAAACTAAACAACATGTTCCTGAAAAACAAATGAGTCAATGAATACATTAAAAGAGAGATGAGAGTTAGATAGTTTTTTTCTCTTCTTCCAAAGCCAATCGTCGCCATTGGCATTAGAACCCTAGAGTAGAACTATTTGGTTTTTCAGGGTTTACAAGCAGTATAAGGCTGGGTGCCACAGCTGCCCTATCCATTGATAAATCTCCAATGCTTAGGAAGATACCTATATACTTTAGTGCAGTGGTACCCAGCCTTTTTGGCACTAGGAACCTGTTTCATGAAAGATATTTTTTCCATGGACCAGGGGTGTGAGTAAGGGAATGGTTTCAGGATGAAGTTTTTCTACCTCAGATAATCAGCATTAGGTTCTCATGAGACGTATGTCACCCAGATCCCTCGCATGCTCAGTTCACAATACGGTTCACACTCCTGTGAGAAAATCTAATGCCACCACTTATCTGACAGGAGGCAGTAATGATTGCTTATGTGTTGCTCACCTCCCACTCTGTGGTCTGGTCCCTAACAGGTCATGGACAAGTACCAGTCCATGGCCCAAAGGTTGGGGACCCCTGCCTTAGTGGATCCTCAAAAAATTTTCTGGAACAAATAAAATAACATAGGAGAGTGTAGACAAAAAATGTTCATGCTATCTTCATGAGAGCTGAAGACAGTAATGTAAAAGCCAGAAAGGAAAATCCCATGAGGGGAAAGGTTGATACTACTTCTCTCCAGCCTTGCCTTTTCCTTACTTTTATTCCAAGGGATTTTTACAATTAGATTGACAGCTTTCTCGCCCAAAGATGTTTTATTATCTTCCCTAGGGTTGAAATAAAGGCTGATACAAAGCCTGGGTTATGTTCTCAACCTTCCAAACTCAGTTTTGTTGACTTTCTGATCTCTAGATTTATTCTCTGGTACATTTTCCAGACTGAACACAGATTATGACTCTTGACAATATGTGGTGTCCTCCAGTACAATTTGTGTTCCTTTCTGTACACTTATACCCAGTGCTCCACACAGTGCCCCTTACCTAGCAAGCCCTCCAAATATTGCAATTGTGTATATGTGAATAACTGAATGAGTGACTAAATAAATTAATAAAAAGTTATGCCAACATTTGCAAGATGCCTTTGCATCTTAAATAGATACTATCTTGATAAAACATGAATTTTGTATTTTTAACATTGCTTTTAACTATACATTCAGATCTTATTTATCTGCCAGATCAGGGGAAATGTATTTGTTCTGGTTCACGTAAGCAAACCCAATGCATCTGTAAAGAGCTATTTACTCATCGTGCCAAAATTCTTAGGTCCACAGGTCTCTAAAACACTTTTGAATATAATAATTGTTTGTTTATTCTATCTCCTGGCAGTTAATGACAACTTGATATTTGCATTACAAGACACCTTCTTTTTTTTTTTTTTTTTTTCTTTTTTATTGCATTTTAGGTTTTGGGGTACATGTGATGAACATGCAAGATTGTTGCATAGGTACACACATGGCAGTGTGCTTTGCTGCCTTCCGTCCCCTCACCTGTATCTGTCATTTCTCCCCATGCTATCTCTTCCCACCTCCCCACCCCCCGCCCCTCCCCCATTTCCCCCCAACAGACCCCAGTGTGTCCAACGATGATAGACTGGATAGGGAAAATGTGGTACATATACACCATGGAATATTATGCAGCCATCAAAAACGATGAGTTCACGTCCTTTATAGGGACATGGATGAACCTGGAAACCATCATTCTCAGCAAACTGACACAAGAGCAGAAAATCAAACACCGTATATTCTCGCTCATAGGCGGGTGTTGAACAATGAGAACACATGGACACAGGGAGGGGAGCACTACACACTGAAGACACCTTCTTTTTAAGGCTGAATGATCCTTAATGGTTCTATGTTCTTGGAGACAAATGATCTTTTCTATGACCATTACCTCTATATTAGATGAGTTGGACTACAAACTTTTAAAAATCTCCTTGCCCTAGACAAACAATATTGTTTCTGAGCCATTCTGAAAGGGAAAACAAAGTAATCTAAAAAGTTATTACCGTAAAATACCAATTTGTAGAAGTACTAGGTGTTTTATCTATAAACAAAGCACGGCGATTAATGGGAGAAAAAAGGCTGAAGGCGCTCCCTGTCTGTGCTTTGTTATTTATTATTAGTTTTTCTGTTGGAGAGAAGGGAGGATATAGAGTTTAACATTAAAAAAAAAAAAACCTAATAAGTATTTCAGCTGTCTGGATATTTTGAGCTGAAGGCATCTGTATTTTTAATTAGTCTTTTCATAAATGTGATTATGGGATGTCATGTGATCACCCTTGAAATGAACACCTGGAACCTTAAAATGACAACAGCAATTCAGTGTCCCAGGGTTTGGGCAGTATACACAGGGAAGTCCTGGGAATTGCATTAACAGTGTTATCAAGACGACTCCAGGCTCCAACGATTTTCCTGTCTGTAAATTAAATAATAATATGAAAACAAAGTCCACTAGGTCCAACAGGAAAGCACAAATATAACAGTGAGAATTTCCTGTCATGGGGGCATTTGAAATCTAGGTCATCAAAAAAGCCTACTGAATGGAGCCTGATGAGGTCCCAGCCTCAGAGAAGGATCAGGTGGCACCAGACAGTTTCTTCCAGTTTTTACAGGGTGAGGAGTCCAAGGTCCTGTGGAAGCCAAAACTAAGCCAGAGGAGAGGGCAGAAGGCATAAACCTTATTGCTAAGGAAGGCCCTTTTGGAATCTCTGACTTCTAAATTCTCATGGAGAAAGAATAATTGCTGGTAGTTGATATAATTAAATACTTCTTGGTTTTACCCTAGGGATTCATCATGAGAAATTACACATTTTCATTTTTGGTATATGGAGGGAAGTGACTATAAAAATCCAAGCCCTCTGGTTGGCTGGGGTCTGCATCGCCCCTCACCCTCTTCTCCAGGGTTGCAGCTGCAGCAGCTTGCCGGGACAGCAGGAATCTCTGTCATAAGTGCATAGGCTAGAGACACATGTTCAGGTTCCTGCAGATTGTGCCAGCCTGGTGGGGAGACAGGAGCATGACCTAGATACAGCCTTTACTAATCTCAATCTCTAAGGTTCCCAGTGAACCTTTGGTGGCAAAGGCCTAGAATGCTGATTGCCTTTAGCGTATTTGCTTCCTTACATGAGGGATTCTCTATTTTCCAACAGCTGTCCTGTGACATTTCTTATTAATGGTGACTAATAAAGTCTATGCAAAGTGACATTAAAATCTCCATTTCTGGTCACCTTCCCACTTCAGGGTTTGTAGCTCATTATCAGTGTGATTCAGTTCTCCATGACAGCATTGGGAAATATTGCTAACACCGATCAAACCTAATCAAGGACTATGTAGATAACATATTCACTTCCCCATATAACTTTTGGGGTATGTTTAAAATTCAGGTATGAAAAGCACAATAGAGGCTGGGTGCAGTGGTTCAAGCCTGTAATCCCAGCACTTTGGGAGGCCAAGGCAGGTGGATCACTTGAGATCAGGAGTTTGAGACCAGCCTTGCCAACATGGTGAAACCCTGTCTCTACTAAAAAAATACAGAGATTATCCGGCTGTGGTGGTGGGTATCCATAATCCCAGATGCTCAGGAGGGTGAGGAAGGATTATCACTTGAATCCAGGAGGCAAAGGTGCAGTGAGTTGACATCATGCCACTGCACTCCAGCCTGGGCGACAGAGCGAGATACTGTCTCAACAACAACAAAAGCACTAGAAGATTTTTTTAGAGAACCAACGTGTTTGTTTTCAACAAACTTAAATTTAAAAATCTATTTGTATGTATGGTAACTCTGTATTTACTCTTGCATACATGGCACATTTGTAAAAACCTATACAGTGATGTAGCCCAAAATGTACACAATAAGCTCCAATTACTTTCTGCCAAATATATCACATTTCGGCAACATTCAAAGAGAGCTTTGGTAGTTTTCAAACCATTCCTACTCAAAAACCTGGCAGTGTATTTTAGGAAATAAGTGTAAGAAGATTCTGAGAACCCTATATATGTCTCCAAATTTAGAGGGATGTTACTGGAGATATGGGAATAGGGTTAGAAAGTCAAAAGAACATCCCTTAGAGGACTTTGCTCCAGTCCATGATTTTCACAGATTCATGGCTTTACTTCACCCATAGGAGATGGGTTATTCTTAACTGAGTTAGGACAAGAGAGTAGTATCTGAAGGGTAACACCCACTTGCTGGAGTTGGACCTTGACAGAAGTGAAAAGTGCTGGCAAGCTTCTTCTTTATTAGTATCTAGACACACATACGATTACCACCTTTTCCTCCAGACACACAAAATGCAAGTTTCCCTGGGAGAATCTGGGTTGATGAATACAGCTTGTACTGTACTCTTTCTTCATTTTTGCTAAAAGTCACCTTAGTCAATCAGCCCCTAAAAGGCAACCCTGGCATTATCATTATGTGGGTTCACTGAGGGGTGAAAAGACCTGGGAACTAGAGAAAGATGGAAGATCACTGTACCTGCCATGGCTCTGCTTATTATCAGGAACCAGAATGCAGGGGAAAGGACTTCTGAGGGTCCTGACCTATAACTAACAGTCACCTTCCCCATTCATAAAGCATGGTCCTATAAATCAAATTATTGTCTCCTCAATACTTACGGCAGAGCTGGTGACAAGGGTATAGTCAGAGACAGAGAAACAGGAAAAGAAATATTCTCTGTCTCTTATCCTCGTAGGTAATAACGTCAAGAGAGAAGGCTAAAAATCCCTCACCACTTCTCCAAACATGGCAAAAATATTTGTTAAATACTTCATTCCCTTTCCTATGAAGGGGTAGAACTTTTTCTTCTAGTTGTATAAAGGTACTTTATAGGATAAATTTGCATATTTTATTATTAATGATTGTTTTAGCAAGAAAATGTTTAACTTTTTAACAGATAATAAAATCAAATTTTTTTTGTTTTCTGTCTTTTGTGACATCTTTAGGGAGATGGATTATACATAGACTGTAGAAACGGTTTTCTAGAATATTTTTACAGAGTTTAAGGAGTCTCAAGGTCAGACTCTCAAGGTCACACAGTTAGTAGTATCAGAATTGAAATTGTGATGCAAGCCTGTATTAGCACAATCTTAGATTCTATATGTTACACATTTTGCCTCTCATTTACAATTAAGAGTATCATTCATTCATTCATTCATTCATTCTCCTTTCCATTTGGAAAGACAATTTTTCCTTCAGAGGACCCACCCTCCCTATAAGGCTATGTTTAGACTAGGTTACCCTGATATAAAATAACCTTAACTATAAATCAAACTTGTGTCTTGTGGGGGTGGGAGGTATATACATTTTATAAAATAAAAAGTTAATGCTTACAGTTAAAGTTTCTACCCAATAGTCACTCAAAATCCAACCTCTGATGAGAATACCAACATTTTTCATTTTAAGTAACTGGAGAAATATAATGTGAAATACAGAAACTCCTTAAAAGTGAAAACTAACTGATAAAACTTTCAGCCTGACATACATGTGATCACATTAGAAGTCACTGGCCAATTTTATTTAAAATGCATGTTCTTGTAAGATAACATTATAAAGGAATTATTTATTCATGTATACTTAATTAATGAGTATTTTTACAATAACAAAAAAGAAATA
The DNA here is from genome assembly GCF_048565385.1 of Saimiri boliviensis. Taxonomy (NCBI): domain Eukaryota; kingdom Metazoa; phylum Chordata; class Mammalia; order Primates; family Cebidae; genus Saimiri; species Saimiri boliviensis. Next base: position 103,756,217 of record NC_133457.1, on the reverse strand, counting down.
AATTCACAGTTAACCATTCATGAGACACACTCAGCCATTCAGTACTTAGGTGCAGAAAAATATAGCAGTAGAATTAATGCTTGGCATGGTCTGCTGACTGCTTCTTTTCACATCGCATTTATGTGTCCGCATTTATGTGTCTGCACATGTATAACATCTTCTCTTCAGAAGCAATATACAATAGAGATTATTTGTACAAGGTATAGGGACAAATCCCAAAAGTGACAAGAACATAGTTAGGGCCACAATTATAAATTTAGGAAAAAATTCACTAAAGTCCAGGGAGAAAGAGAATGTGACAGCTGCTCATGACAGAAAGGAAGGGGAGAGACCAAAATTGAACAGATCCAAAACAACTGCAGTGTTGGCTAAAGTTTGCTTTAGAATAAACAATGTAGTTTTTTCATCAGAATATTTTCATCTTGCATAAATAGCCTTCTTTCTGAAATTTACCCCTGTCTTTCCTCTGAAATGAATTGAGGGAGTCTTCTGAAAGATTAGTTTAATATATGGAAAGCTCCTGGCATAAAACTGCAGGAGGCTGACCACTAATTCAGAATTTAGGTTGTCTGGGTTGAAAAGACCTGAGTGAGCATGGAATTCAAGCATTTTAGGTTTTAACTCTGATCAGAACATTGCCCATTTATGAGTGGGCTGAGACTGTATTTGGTTTTATCAGAAAGAAAGCTGCTTTTGATTAGTAATGTCTGCTATAGGCATAGAAGTCACAAGTGACAGTATATGTGATATATATTTGATGGCTCTGATTTAGCCCCAGCCTGTCATTATACAGGGGAAGAAACTGAGGCTCGAAGCTTGCTAACTGACTCATCCCAGCTCTCACAGAGGCAAAATCATGACAAAAGGCCAGTTTCCTAGTTAGGTAGTGACAGTTTCAGAACTAAATCCCAGGCATCTTCCTTTCCAGTCCTATATGCTCTTTCATTCCTCTCCACTCATTTTTTCGTATTAAACATTTTCAATTAAAATTATGCTATTCTTTTTCTAATGAAAACACATTGCTGATTTTATAATGTAAGTCAATAGAAAATAAAATACAGCCACACTTTATTGTACAGCAAAGAGCATCTCCATGTGCTAGCCTTAAAATAGATATAGTGAAAATTATATCTTGTTCTAAACATTTCCCACTTTGAAAATGGGGTGTGGGGGCAGATAAAGGACAAAAGTCATCTCTACAGTCTGCAATAGAAGGTATTGATTTGGCAGGGCCATGAGCATGTCAATGTTATATATGGCAGTGAACCGGATTGGTGCACAGCAGATAGTATTGTTCAATAGTAATAAATAATAATTATGTATAGGGATTGTCTCACTGATGCTCTATTCTCCTGCCTCCACTAATAATCAGAATCTGATTCTTCCACAGACCTTCCCTCACTCTTATTCTAACAAGGCAGTAATTCATTCCAGGCCCATGGAAGGTACATACATCTCTCCTAAATGTGCCTTTCATACAGGCACATAAGGTGATCATAAGTTTAATTAAAGGTCATGACAGCATCCTGGTGTCTGGTGCCTCTTAACTCTGTATTGTTCCTACTGACCTGCACTGACACCAGGCGTCCAGGGATGAGAACCCATGGGTTTCCACATCTGCATTCTGGTCCCACATCTCACTAGAAAAAAAGATTTATATTTTTTTATTGCTTTATTTTTTGAGATGGAGTTTTGCTCTTGTTGCCCAGGGTGTAGTGCAGTGGCACAATCTCGGCTCACTGCAACCTCTGCCTCCCAGGTTCAAGCAATTCTCCTGCCTCAGCCTCCCAAGTAGCTGGGGTTACAGGTGCCCACCACTATGCCTGGCTAATTTTTATATTTTAGTAGAGATGGGGTTTCACTATGTTGGCCACACTGGTCTCGAACTCCTGACCTCAGGTGATCCACCTGCCTTGACCTCACAAAGTGAAGGGATTACAGATGTGAGCCACTACACCCAGCTGAGGAAAGATTCTTAATAAGCTTTATTCATAGACTTTGGGTAGAGGCTTAAATCACCTTCCAGGTTTTATGTTTTTATTGAGGAACAACAGCTCCAAATTCTCTCAAAAAAGCCACACTAGAGCTAAATGAGGACATTTCAGTTAAAACTTCTGAGCATGTATGAATATGCTCATAGCATGAAGATCATGGGCCAGCTCTCAGGTGATTTAACACCTGGGTATCTCCCTCTTTAACAATGAAGACTGCTAGAGTTTCATGGGTAATATCAAATATAACACACCTGTAATACAGCACAGCTTTTAAATTAGATGTGTGCCTAAAATTTTAAGCATCATCAAAAATGCAGACTTCCTTATAAATACAAAGAAGTGTTTATGTCTAATGGGCTTAGCTTTGAGTCCTGTCTATGGTATTTGTTAGATTTATAATTTTCAAGACATTTTAGTTTTCTTTACCTGTAAATAAGTATTATGATAGTTACCTTACAGGGTTGTTTAAAATAGGAATACATAACTTTAAGGAGCTTATAACCAAGTCTTAGGCAAAAATGCTGAATGATTTCAATTTTTTTAATTACATGTAAACTGTATTAAGATGAATATGATTGGTAATTGTTTAAAACATGGCATTGTCATGACATTGTAAAATGTATTACAGTTTTGCCAAAGTGCAAACTTTGAAATTGAACTTTCATAGCATCTATATTTCCTACATCTTACAAAAACTCAAAGCAACCAAAAATAACATCCAGAAAAGGTGTGGTTGGTAAATGGAGATATATCCTCCGCTAGTCTGAAAATGCTTGCCCTAAGGGAATATCTGCTTTCTCACGAGACAAGTGCAGTTGTCTAATCTAAGTTCAAAATCATCATTCACCCCTGAAGAAAAAGCCTTGCATGGGTGAGGCCAGCAACAGAGCATTTAGGAGCTTGAGGATGGGGTGCAGGGGGCGGGGAAGGAGGAGTAAAGAGAGAGCAGGCAGGAGACAGGGAGTCAGCAGATCAATAAAACCACTTTAGGATAATGGCTGCAGCTGAAGAGGAGGAGCAGTCTGGACTGCAGGCGATCTCCATCACTGCCAGGAAAGGCCCATTTGCCGGAACAAAGGGCCTCATCGGTCCTGTCAGGACCAAGACCTCACTTAGCACTGCGACTGCAGGACGTCCCCCTCTCCCCCAACAACCTCCAACCCCAGTATCAGGCTCCCTTCTGGCTTTCCCTAGCACCAGCCTCACCTCTCTTCCCTAGAGCTGTGGGAACACTAGGCAAATACTGAGTCACTGACACAGGGAACAGACCACTGGAGAGGAGGAGCTGATGTCCCAGGCCTGTAAGGCTAGCGGTATCACAGACAGGCGAATGAATGGAAAGCTACAGGCAGGAAAGAGAACCCCCACTTTAGCCAACAGCTGAAAACTCCTCCCCCACTCAACCTTCTGACAGAGCTACTTTTAAAACGTGGAAAAATTGGCTGATTTGTTCTTCAATCTTTGTTTCTTTCCCAAGTTCCTCTGTGGAGTGTGTGCCAGAAAGGAAAATCAGCGCCATCTGGCAAGGGAAAAAGAGAAAGGGCAGGGTCAGAGGTCTGGCCACTCCATGCACTGGAGAAAATGACATCCAGGCAGCAATGTGCCAACATTTTAAGATAAAACGACTAAATAAATAGCTAGTGGCTCTGAATCACCTATGATGAGCCAGGCATAGGGGTTGGATACCATCACTATCAGCACAATTTTATAAAGAAACTGAGCACAGGGGGTTACAGGATTTGTCTGAGGTCATGTAATTCACAAATGGCAGAAGTAGGGGTCAAGACTAACCACATCACTCCAACATTATAGCTCATGATCCAAACCATTATCCCTCATCAGTTATAGTGGGTTTGAGTGTTTGGCAAATAATGTGTTTGCTGGCTCTTAAAATGTGTCCAGTGGTTATGTCTTCCCAGGAGCTCTATAGGCATGAACTTCATGGCTGTAATGCAGATTTCTGGAAAAGATGTCATTGATCTGGAGGTCAATGGCTGTCCTCGTGGAATTCATGGCCTGGCCCCAGACATGTTGGGGAGATGTCATAGGTGATAAGCATAAGAATGCTAATACTATAAATTGTTAATTAAGCATTATTAAAAGCTGGGTACTTAACACCAAGAAACAGATCAGAAGAAAGGCAGTCTTGGAAGAATGAAACCTCTAACAGATGTTGAAAAGCAGAGACTTCCAGTTTCTGCTTAGGATATAAAAAAAGGATTGCTCCCAGTTTAAAAAAAAAATTAGATACTTTACATAATTATAATTTTTCTTGACTATATCAAAGTTCTGGGGTCACAGAGTGATCAACTAGTTTGAAATTTCAGGTGTCTCCAAGGAGAGATAAGACATGTCATTTTTTTTCTGGAAAAGAGCATGGGAGGAAAACAGGGCTGCCATACAAGGGGGTAAGATGTTAATTTTAATCTAAACGCCAAGGAGAGAAGCCTGTAACAGGCACTTCTTTTCCATCCCTTAGGAGGAACCAACCGTGCTGTCAGCTCGATCTTTTAGCCTCCAGAATTGTGAGAAAAAGCATTCTGTTAAATCACCCAGTCTGTGTGGTCTTTTGTAATAGCAGCTTTAGCAAAGGAATGAAAGGTGGAAGATCTGGGTGGAACTTATTTTCTAACAACAGTGGACCCTTCCTTTACCTGGCAGGACTTGCTACAAAGGGTGGTTTCTAGAGTCTCCTGCCTGCCTCATTCTTTCCTGTTAACATCCAGTGAGGCCTATGCAAAAGACCCCAGGAGTGAGTGCAAACTGTCTTCATGTATACTGCTCATATATACCAGTTTTCTATACTCTCATACTGGTTCTCAGTCTTGAGAAGTTCCTTGTTAAAAATTTTAGCTATTTGTTAAAAAAAATTAATTCAGAATATGTTATAACCAAAATATAAAACCTCTATTCCTAGAACTTCTAGAAAAAAAACATGGGAGATAATCTTTGTGATGTTGAGTTAGGCGAAGACATTTTAGATACAATGCTAAAAGCACAGCCATTAAAAGGAAAAAATTGATAAATAGAACTTTAATTAAGAACTTCTGCTCTTCATAAGACCCTGTTACAATGATGAAAAGCAAGCTACAAAACAGGAGAAGATACTTACAAACACGTTAATCTACCAAGTTACTTGTATCCAGAATATAAAAAGAACTATTAAAAAAATAACAAATTTTTAAGCAGACAAAAGATTTAGGTTGATATTTAACCAAAGATGATATGCAAATACAAGTAAGTGTGCAATGATGATCTATATTATTAAACACTAAAATAATGCAAATTAAAACCATCATCAGATACCACTGCATGCCTTTGAGAATATGGAGGCAGGAGAAGAAAGACAATACTAAATCCTGGCATACATTTACTAGAACTTAAGTTTTTATTATAGGGATGCAAAATTACATACCTGCTTTGAAAAATACTTGGATATTTTCCTATAAATTAAACTACATGCTTACCTTACAACCAATTAAGGTTTTCACAAATGAAGTGAAAACATAAATGTGTTAGGTCATTTTTGATTTACTATATTATAAAGAAATATCTGAGACTGAGTAATTTATAAAGAACAGAAGTTTAATTGGCTCACAATTCAACAGGCTTTACAGGAAGTGTGGTGCTGGCACCTGCTCAGCTTCTTGGGAGGCCTCAGGAAGCTTACAATTATGGCAAAAGATGATGAGGCAGCAGGCAAGTCACATGGCAAAAGCAGCAGCACGTGAGAGAGACAGAGAAACAGGGGAGGGGCCACATATTTTAAATGATAAGATCTCATAAGACCTCACTATCACAAAGACAGCACCAAACCATGAGGGATCTTCCCCCATGATCCAAACATCTCCCACCAGGCCCCCACTCCATCTCTAGGATTACAATTCAAAATGAGATTTGGGTGATGACAAATATTCACACTATATTATTCCATTCCTGGCCCCTCCCAAATCTCATATCCTTCTTACATTGCAAAATACAATCATGCTTTCTCGATAGTCCTCCAAAGCCTTAACTTATTCCAGCATTAACTCAAAAGTCCAGTCTCATTTGAGACAAGGCAAGTCCTTTCCACCTATGAACCTGTAAAATCAAAAAAAGTTATTTGACTCCTGGGTCATTTTATCATGCAAGTATAATCATTAGGTGAATATTCCCATTCCAAAAGGGAGAAATAGGTCAAAAAAGGGGGGCTACAGGCTCCACGCTATTTCAGAATCCAATAGGGTGGTCATTAAATCTTAAAACTCCAAAATAAGCTCTTTTGACTACATGTCCCACATGCACAGCACAGCAGTACAAGGGCCCCAGACGCTGAACAGCTCCACTTCTGTGGCTTCACAGAGTTCAGCCCCCTTGACTGTTCTCACAGGTTGTTTAGTGCCTGCTGCTTTTTCATTTGTAGGGTGCAAGTTACCAGTGTATCTTCCATTCTGGGGGCTGGAGGTCAGTTACTCCCTTCCCACAGCTCCACCATGCAGTGTCCCAGTGAGGACTTTGTGTGGGGGCTCTAATTCCACATTTCCCCTCCATACTGTCCTGGTAGAGGTATTCTGTGAGGGCTTAGCCCTTGTTGTAGGTTTTTTTCCTGGGTATCCAGGCTTTCCTATACATCCTCTGAAATCTAGGCAGAGGTTCCCAAGCCTCATTTATTCTTTCACTCTGTACACTCATAGGCTTAACACCACGTGGAAGCTCCCAGGACTTATGGCTTGTGACCTCTGAAACAGTGGTCAGAGCTTGACCAGGGGTCCTCTGAGACAAGACTTGAGCTAGAACAGCCTGGATGTGGGGAACGATGTCCCAAGGTTGCACAGGGCAGCAGGGCCCTGGGCCAAACTCATGAAACCTTTCTTCCCTCCGAGAGTCCTCTGTGCCTGTGTTGGGAGGGGCTTCCCTGAAGGTCTCTGAAATGCCTTCAATGTCTTTTTCCCTTGTCTTGGCTATCACTACTTGGCTCCCTGTTAGTTATAGAAATTTCTCCAACAAGTGGTTGCTCCACAGCCTACTTGAATTCTTTTCCTGGAAAAGCTTTTTCTGTGCCACAGATACAGGCTACAAATCTTCCAAACTTTTGTGCTCGGTTTCCCTTTTAAGTATAAGTTCCAACTTTAGATCATTCATTCACTCCCACATATGAGCACAGATTGTTAGAATCAGACAGGTCAAATATTGAACACTTTGCTACTTAAACATTTCTTCTGCCAGATGACCTAACTCATCAATATGAAGTTCAAAGTTACACAGATTCCCAGGGGGAAGGGCACTTTATAGCCAAGTTCTTTGCTAAGGCATAACACATGTGATCTTTGCTCTAGTCCCCAGTAAGTCCCTCATTTCCATCTGAGACCTCAGCAGCCTGGACTCCACTGTCCATACCACTTTCAGCATTTTGGTCACAATCATTTAACCAGTCTCTATGAAGTTCCAAACTTTCTCTCATCTTCCTGTCTCCTTCTGAGTTCTCCAAACTCTTCCAACCTCTGCCCATTACCCAGTTTCAAAGCTGTTTCCACATTTTCAAGTATCTTTATGGCAATGTCCCACTCTTCAATACCGGTTTTCTGTGTTAGTTCATACTTGCATTGCTATAAAGAATACCTGAGACTTAATTTATAAAGGACAGATGTTTAGTTGGCTCACGAGTCTTCAAGTCTTATGGGAGGCATGGAGCTGGCATTTGCTCAGCTTCTAGGGAAGCCTCAAGAAGCTTACAACCATGGTAGAAGACAAAGGGGAAATAGGCATGTTACATGGTGAAAGCAGGAGCAAGTGAGGGAAGTGGAGTGGGGAAGGTACCAAACACTTTTAAATAACCAGATCTCACAAGAACTCACTATCATGAAGACAGCACTAAACTATGAGGGATCTATTCCCATGATATGTACACCTCCCACCAGGTACTACCTCCAGCATTGGAGATTACAATTCAACATGAAATTTGGGCAGGGACAAATATCTAAACTATATTACAGAAGTTGGTGCAAAAAGCTGTGGCCAAATGTTTAGAGTGGCTGTATTAACATTCACCCAAAGCTACAAACAACCCAAATGTCCTTCAGTGAATGAATGGATGAACAAGCTATAGTACATGTGTAAAATGCAATACTATTCAGTGATAAAATGAACTACTGATACGTGCAACAACCAAGATAAACCTCAAATGCACAGTAATAAATAAAAAGTGCCATATTCAAAAACTACAGAAATGTCAGGAAATCTCAAAACTAAAGGGAAAGAAAATGATTAGTAATTTCCATAGGTTTGAGGTAGAGAAATAATTAAATGGATGAATTTAAAATATTTTCAGTGTGACTGACTTGTTCTATATCTTGATTTTGGTGACGGTTACATGACTGCACTAAGAAGTATACATTTTACTGCATATAAATTTTACCCCAATTAAAAATACTTTAAAAACAACAAATGCAAAGATAACTGTTGGTGAGTTATACTTGGGGAGGCTTGTTAGACATTTAGAGTGGCAGAGTGTTGCAGTGTATGAGTTGTGGAGGCAGTAAAGGTGGGAAGTATGTTGACTGGAAATGGCCTCCCATAAACTTTTCCCTCATCCTCAGCAAAGGCAGTTCACAGATACAAAATCTGAAAAAGTAATAGGAGTAATAAATATATATGTCAGGGGACAATGGTTTCATAATGGATTTGCTTACAAGGAAAATTAAACATCTGAAATTCCACAAGTTTCTGACTTAACAGAACAAAATGATAAAATCTGTAGTAAATGGTATTTAAAACACAAGCAGGCATATCTTTTTTATGTGTACAGCTGTGTGTTACACAAAAGGAAAAAAGCCTTTATAGCAGTCCTTTATAATAAGTGTTCTTATTTACTGATATCAAATTTGGTTTTCAGTCTTCCTTGCTGTTCTTTGCTACTTCAAAACCTCTCAAACAGGTCTTCAGTTATGTAGCTCTTAGTGGGTTGATATATGCTACTATTATAAACTTGGTTATTATATATGGAGATCTGATCATGCCTTTCTATTGCTATCTTATTGATTCTTCACTTCCCCCACAGCATCTGTAAGAGATTCTATTAAATACATATTGACACCCCATGCTCAGTGTCAAATTTCCTAACGTTCCCTTCATTTCTCTATTTGTTATTAATCTCTGTGTTCTGGATTTATTTATTGGGTTTAGCTTCTGCTTAGCTAATTCAATTTTCCACACTGTTCGTTCTATTTAATGCTTCCAGTGATTATTTTAATTGTTCTATACAATTTTAACTCTATTCCACTCTGTTTTCTCTCAGTATCTCCTTGCTTAATAGAAGTGATATCTCAATTTCTATCTTAGGGAATAAGTCATAGCACACTTCTATAATTTATAGTATAATGTGTTAAATTTAAAATTTATCTCAAACTATGGTTTCTTCTGAACTCCTAAAAAGATGGAGCCCAAGGGACATACATTCCAATGTTAGATCTGCTTGTGAAGATTTGAAGAAGGCAAACCCCTTGAAATTTAATTTGGTTATAGTAGATACTATTGATGCCCACTTCTCATATGCCCTCAGCCTATCAGAGTTTCCAGATTCACACATAAAGTGTCTACATCTTTCCTCTTCTCTGGTTGAAGTCTTTCTCTAAACTCTAGAAGCACATGACAGAGGGTGGGAGTGGGAAAATGGACATCCCATCCCTGGGTAACCTTCTCTACATGGGAGATGGGAGGCAGCTGTCTGGTGGAATACTTTTGAGATACAGTCCATATACTTTATTAGAGAATCTGCAACAGGGATTTTTGTCACTTTTCAACCTTCCCTCTCTTGTTTTCTCCATTTCCATACTTGCGAATTCTAGAATCACCTTCCAAATAAACTATCTACATCCAAATTTGTATATCAGGAGCTTGGATGAGCTTAAATTAAGACCAACATCTGCCTTTTACCCTGTTCTTTGGGGCTTGCCTAGTTGGCTGCAGAAGAGAAATTTCTCTTTCTTAATCTATTCACCTTTCCCATGGAATTCCAGATGCCACTCCCTACTGTGTGATATTCAAATGGTCCATTCTAAAATGCCTGGTAATTCTCAGAGATTGGATAGTAAGGTCCCCAAATTCCTAAGAATCAAGGTATGCTCAGCTCTTCAAATGGCATTGAAGAGTAGAAAACTGATAATAAAAAATACAGTATTTTTTCACTTAAGGATTTCTCTTTTCTCCTATCTCCTAAATATGCTTCTATAAATCTTTATATCATTCTATACAGATGGCACTCTCTCTGTTTGTAAACTGAGAGGAAGAACACATACAAATTATAACATCCCAAAGATAGAAACACTTAGGTTTTTTTCCGCCCTCAGTGAGAACCACCCTAGGAAATCTGTGTATATGTTGTGCATAGAATGGAAGCTAGAGGAATGAAGAACCTAAGATTACAATCCCTTACTTTCTCTTGCTAATCCCAGAATCAGGGGCTGAGGTAAGAAGATACAAGTTAATGTCTCCAGGACACGTCAGCTAAGAGGCTCATGAAATCTCCCATGCATCCTACTTGAACTTGGGCATCATCAATTCTTCTGAGCACTGGGAAGTACTGGGCTTATGTTCCTGTCCAGACATGTCTTCCTTCAACAGGAGCTTGCTCACCACCTGAAAAACTAAACAATTCCTGAAATTCATAGTAGGTAGTTGATTAAGTTTCTGGATTTAGTAGCCCCCAGCTTCTGCTTTCTCATTTCCAGATTTGGAATGAGGGAGAATGATAGGGTCCTAATCTCAGGCTGATCTTTTTTTTTTTTTTTTTTTTTTTTCATTTTAAACTGTATATATGTGTGTGTGTGTGTGTGTGTGTGTGTGTGTGTGTGTGTGTGTGTGTATATATATATATATATATATATATATATATATATATATATATAGACTATTACAAAACTAATTCAAATGCATCATAATATGGTTTGGCTGTGTCCCCACCCAAATCTCATCTTAAATTCTCACCTGTTGTGGGAGGAAACGGGTGGGAGGTAATTGGATAATGGAGGTAAGTCTTTACCATGTGTTCTCATGATAGTGAATAAGTCTCATGATCTGATGGTTTTATAGGTGGCAGTTCCCCTGAACAAGCTTTCTCTCTGCCTGCCGCCATCCATGTAAGATGTAACTTGCTCCTCCTTGCCTTCTGCCATTATTTTGAGGCCTCCCCAGCCATGTGGAATTGTAAGTCCCTTAAACCTCTTTCTTTTGTAAATTGCCTGGCCTCGGGTATGTCTTTATCAGCAGTGTGAAAATGGACTAGTACACATCACAGTGGCTTCATGAAATATAATCACATCATTGCTCAAGGATTTCTATTGGTTACTAGTAATTGTCCTTATGCTTATACTGTTCTGAAGATGTACTCATTGCAGGAATCGCTTTGGGTGGTTTTTTTTTTTTTCTCTGAGTACAGTTCTTTATGTTTAACACTTACCATGTGTTCACTGGGGACCAGGCACTGCGTTGTATATTCTAGGGAAGTTATCAGACTTAATCTTCACAACAACTCTGAGGAATAAATGTATTTCTCCCATTTTAACAGATGGTAGACTGGGTGTGGCAGCTCAGCTTGTAGTCCCAGTAGCTTAGGAGGCTGAGATGGGGGTTCACTTGAGGCCAGGAGATCCAGACCAGCTTGGCCAACATAGCAAAACCCTGTCTCTCCAAAAAATACAAAAATTAAACAGGTGTAGTTGTACATGCCTGTAGTCCCAGCTACTTGGGAGGCTGAGGCAAAATAATTGCTTGAATTCAGGAGGTGGAAGTTGCAGTGAGCTGAGATTGTGCCACAGCACTGTAGCTTGGGCAACAGAAGGAGACTTTGTCTAACCCCTCACCCCCAAAAAAGTAAAACAAAACAGAACAAAAAACAGATGCTAAAGAGAGATTCTGAAATTTGAAATGTCGGAGTTGAAATTGAAATTTAATTTCTCTTGCCCCAAAAGTCCATTCTTTGTATACAACATCATGGCCCCCACTTTTTTTTTTTTCTATTAAGACTACAGGTCTGCTTTAAGGAGTTCACTGCATACTATATTTTACTGAGAGGGTCCTAACTAATCCCATATCCCTAACTTCTCATTTGGTCAACCTCATGCCCAGCCTCTGTTAACTAAGTAGGTAGATAAAGATGAAAGGTAGAATTTTGGTGAGCTGCTAGAGTAAACCTAAGAGTAGAAGCTTTGAGGTTCCTTGTATGAATCTCAGAACCTATGCTAGTCCCTTTATCCACTGGCTAAGTAGTGGAATATGGAGACATAAAATGGGTTGGGGGAATAGAATACTTACTCTCATGCAATTTTCTATTTGGGTTTCCTTCCTCCACATTATAGGTTGTACTGTTGATTCATTTGAGGAATTGTGCCAAAAGTTCCAGTAAAAGGATATCCCTGGGCCAGCCCCGGAAAGGCTGAGCAGGTGGCAGCCATATATAAGTGATGTCAGTAGCAATTCCCTCTCTTATCTTCTCAAAGATGAATTCTCAACCTTTGCAACCAAATACTGCTTATGGCCAAAGAGGCTTTCAAATGATGTTGACAAATGCCCATCACTTATGATCTGATTCTTTGCTACAAGAAACTGGGATATCAGTGGTTTTTATCCTAGGGACTGTGGCTTCAATGATAATGTAAAACTCCAAAAATGACCGTCATTTTTCTCATGCATTTTGGTGTTTGTATATTTTTGGGGGATGGGTAGTGGGTGAGTATAGGATCCAAATTTTTCTTTCCTTTCTCAATGAGGTCTATGGCAAAGGCTGCTAAGCAATCCTCAAATCTCATTCCCTTTCTTCTTAGGCACACAGATAGATTACATCCCTCACCTTCCTTAGCAATTAAGTGTTTCCATTAAACAGTTCTTGCTAATGAAATTTAGGCCATTAATGCAGCTCTCTTTCAGTTTAGCCTATAAAACTCTTATGAGGTCTTTCATTCTTCTCTTTCTTTACCAGGTGGGTGAATATTCACACACAGAGTACCCTCGGAATCCACATCCTAAAAAATCATAAAAACCCATGGCAGCCTGGGATGCTTAGTAACTAGATGCAGACCTCTTCACCAATTTAACTTGATGTGGACAGGACATATACACTTATCATGATAGAACACATAGAATTTATTTCTTAACACTAGCTAGCATTACCATAAATATAAAGTCAAAGACCTAAAAGAGTTAAGAATGACTGTTAGGTTTCTACACCCCTTCAAACCTCATGGTCATACCATACAGCCATAACCAGGTTTCCTAAATTACTCACTTACACCATTTACGCCATGGAGAAAAGGCTACATTCGGTCAATGTCACCCTTGAGTGGAATCTGGATTTCTATCAGTGTCTCTGTTTCATAATCGTAGAGCTTGACCTGCTGTTTTCTTGGACACTGGACATCAGAACAGGCAGTCCCTGAGCAATGAGGTGGGATATCCTAGTATAGTTGTTTGAAAAAGAGCCACAAGTTTCAGGGGCAGACATTCTAGCAGGGCAATCATAGGAACTGTGACGGTGCTAAAAGAAACTTACAATGTCTCATGTGAGAGATGGCACAGCACAGCAGATATAGCCAAAAATGGAAACCATTAGTACAGGGCTTAAAACAAGGCTCTTTGTTTAACCAGTGATATCCCCTCTGACTAGTTATTTTGCCTCTCTGAACCTTCATTCTATATTTGAACAATGAAAACCACGTAATAATAATAACGATAATGAGAGCAGCGAATGTTTGGTAAGGGCAAATTATGTACCTACCTCTGTTCCAAATATATGACATACATCTTATCATTTAATCTTCCTAACAATAATGTTAAATATTGATAGTATTTCCCTAATAGCTGGGTGTTATTATTATTCTCCTTATAGTGTTTTATTCCTGTTGTGAGAATCAATTTAGAAATACAAGTTAAAAGAAAAAAGAAAATTGTGTAGCAAACATTATTTTAACAAAAATAAATATTTTGTTGCCTCCTACACTTAACTACATATATCTCTGTCAATCATCTATGAACATATCTAGCTATCATCTAGCTATCTATTGATAACATCTGCTCTGATTTTCCACTGCCCATTATGTCTACCATCTTCCCAAAACACATTTGGAACAATATCATAACACCTGAAAGGACTGTTAATTGTTGCAAATATGCCTTTCCCAAAGTTGTGAGTTCTGCCAGATTATTGAGAAATCAAAATTTATGGATCTTTACACCTCCATATGCTGGACCACCTTAAGTGTTTTATAAATGTTTGAAAATGTCTTATGGTTTGTCATATATTAGGTATTTACTATATGTCAGACACTTTGCTGAGAACTTTGCATATATTGTCTGATAGGATCCTTTCTACAATACTGTAAGTTTTCACACTTGAGCATGCATCAGAACCATCTGGAGAGCTTGTTTAAACATATTTCTGAGCCCCACCTGAAGGATTTCTGAATCAGAAAATCTGGGGTGGAAACCTATGAATTTGCATTTCTAACAAGTTTCTGGATGATGCTGATGCTGCTTGTCCAGGGACCACATTTTGAGAATCACTGCTAAAGTCATCATTTGCATTTGCATTTGAGGAATAAAAAAACTGAATTTCTAGAAATTTGGGTAACTAGCCATATTGGTTTGTTAGGACTTCTGTAACAAAGAACCACATGCTAAGTGGTGACTTAACCAACAGAAATGTATTTTCTCATAGTCCTGGAGGCTAGAAGTCCAAGATCAAGGTCAAGAGGGCTGGCACCATGTGAGGGTGATAAGGGGAGGATCTGTTCCGGGCCTCTCTTCTAGCTTGCAGTGATTTGTAGACAATCTTTGGCATTCCTTGGCTTGTAAAACCATCACCCCAATTCATGAGTTCACGTTATATGGTGTTCTTCCTATGTGTACCTGTCTCCAAATTTCCCCTCTTCCTAAGGACACTAGTCTTATTAGATTAAGGCCCATCTGTAAAGACCCTATCTCTAAATAAAGTCACATTCTAAGTACTGGGGATTAGAATTTCAACATGTGAACTTTCTATCCTAAAATGAGGGCCACACAAACAATAAATGTTAGAGGTAGTATTGAAACCCAAGTCTTTCTGATTCCAGAGCCACCATTTGTAATTATTTCACTCATTTGACTCTCTTGGTGAATGAAAAAAGTGCATACACATACAAGTAGATCAGAAAAGTTGCCAGGAAAGATACTTCAAGCACTGACTTTATGTCAAAAGTAACAACAGGACACCCTTCTCCACATGCCTGCACAGCACAGGAGAGAGACATTCTTGAGCTCTGGCATTCTAATGGGCCCAATCAATAATAAGAAAGCACAGGCATAGACATGACTGTCCTTTGCCTATAGCTGCCATTCAAAATGTCCCACCCAAGGAGTAAAGTTTTTCTGTCTTACTCAAAAAGAACACAGAATGTTCAGGACCTCAAATTAGAAAGTTTCTATTTTGTCAACAACTTTCTTGGACTTCCTCTAACTGAATCAGAAGGGATGCTTGGCCACTTTATCAGGCCCTGAGGTAGTGCTACTGTTAATGTCCCATGCCATGTCCTTTTCACTGGGACAGCTATGCAGAACATGCAGTGTTGGGGAATAGAGTGGTCGTGAGAGTGGGAGAGGGCCAAGGTGGGGAAAGAGTTAGCTCGGTCAAACAGCATGGTTGCATTTTCTCCCTGACTCTTGAAGGCTGAGATTTGTGGATACCATAAAAGGTTACAGCCTCTCTTTGGAAGCCACAAATAACCCTGCTTGGGCTATGACAGCTCAGCAGCCCTTGGCATGCCATTACACATTTCAGCCTGGGATTCCAGCAGTGCATTCGAGCAGCTGGCCCCAAAGTATGGTCTCCACAGAGCGTGTCATAGGGGTTCTGGGTCGCTGGGGAGCCATTCCCTCTTATGAGTCAATGCCCAGAGACAGCGCTTGATCTAATGAAATTACATACTTTCTGGAGTGATTAATAAACATGGCCTATTTCTCCATATGGGATGAATATTCTTAAATGAAAGGAATGTGAGTATGTGGGGGTGCAGTCATGTATAGTTCCACCTCTGCCTAGCAATGGCTAAAACTCCGTGACCTTGGCATAGAGACTGTTAAGGAAAGTCAGTCCTAGAACTGATAAACCACACACATATGCACACATGTACACACAAGAGTACATGTAAGACCTGGTAAAATCTGGACAAGTTCTGTAATCGAGTTAATAGTATGATACTATGTTAAGTTCCTGATTTTGACACTGTACTGTAGTTGTGTGTGATATTATTACTGGTGGAAGGTGAGTAAAGGGTACCTAGGAAATCTGCACTATTTTTGCAACTTATTATGAGCCTTAAACAAAAGTATTGCCATTGTCACAAAAACTATTACTGCAATTGTAACACCAACAAAATCATAGGTAGAATTTTTAACACTCTACTAACTGAACATCATAATCATTCATTGAAGTCATGATGTTTAACATTTATGAAAACAATAGAACAATTTCCAAATCACATGCTAATTTTTAAAAAATTTCTGGAGTGGTCTTTTTTTGATATGGGTCTCTAACTAAATGTTGTCCCTATGTGAGCCATAGTTTGACATAGAAATGGTGTACATCATGTCCACTGACTCCCATGGAGTCAGGAATCATTAGGTTATCAATATCCAGGTTTTATTGCATCCAGAGGGCAGCTGAGTACTGACCTCATGGTATACCCAGGCCCACCCCTGGATGCAGCACTTTCCATGTAACCCAGCACTTTCCGCATAACCAGATCTGGAGTGCCTGCCCCTTGACACCTTCCTGCAATTTCACAGCCAACTCTGGGTCACTCTAAAGCAGTGGTCTGGGTCACACATCCTCATGCCAATGTCACGTTGTCTACTCAGCAGCAGTATGGGTTTCTTAGGACCTGTGTCCATACTGCTCTCAGGACCTGAAACTGTTATGGCCACTACTGTCATGACATCATTAGATACATTTAGGATCTCTAAATAGACAAGTTCTCTTTATCAAAATTAGGCCATTCATGGTATAGAAGCCTCTTGCAGCTTCCACTGAACTAATAATTACTTTCAAAGTTTTCTAACCCTTGTAATATCGTCTGAGATACTCTTTTATTCAATAATATCCATAATCGATTAAATTACTCTATGTCAGAAAACCTATTTAACTATGATCATTGTGACACCCTGTTTGACAATTAACTTGAACTAAGGAGTACATATTAGAAATTATATTAGAAATTATATAGTTTCTTATCGTTACTAGTTTACTATGTATTTACCTGAAAGCATTTCACTATATTACCAACTAGTTCATTTTTTAGATGCATATTAACTGAATATCAGCTCTGCTTGAAACTAGGACATCATACTGTTAGAGCTAGTGAGCTCTCAGTCACAGGAAATATTTGCAAAGAGCATATCCAGACACTCTTATAGTGTTACTATAGAGAGAATTTTAGGAAACATGTCTGCTTGCATGGATATACAATAAATGTCTATTAAATCCACAAATCAATAAATGAATGCTTAAGATAAATATTTTATATTTCTTCTGATCCTGCCATTCAAAGACGGTAGGTCTTCTGTTCAAGGTGCTAGGAATTCAGCTATAAACATGACAGACAAGACCCCTACATACATGGATTTTCATTCTAATAAACGAGTAAGAAACAAAGAGAGATAAAATAATGTAACATCAGATATTCATAAAAGCCATGAAGAAAAACTGAGGAAACAAAGAGAATGAGAGATTGTTTTAGATTTAAAAATTGCAGATTTGTATCTTTGTTTGTTTGTTGTAAATAAACAGATCAGAACATGCAATTCCAAAATTATGTGATCTTCTTTCCAACCCATGAGATGGTCAAATCTTGCTTTCAGTACTGTTTCTGTTCTGAAACACTGTGGACTTTTATTTTAACATATGTGGCATATTCTTCTTGCTCTCTTCAATGCCAAGGAAGTTGTGTTCTTTGAGTCGAGTGAGTCTTATAAGAGAATACAGTAGTCTAGAGTCTTAGACCAGGCTCCCTTGAAAACAACCTGACATAAAATTTATGTGCTAATGTTTGAGAGGTGCAATCACAAGACAGTAAGAGCAAAGGAAAAAGGGAAGGGCAAGGAAGAAAGGCGAATACATGGTACTTGTACTTACACTTTAATAAACTGGCCACCACTTCATGAGAACCATATCTGATTGCTGGTAAATACAGGGTTTTCTTGGACATGCCATAAAGAATGGCCACACCTTAGAAAGAAGGGATCTGGAATTATCTGTCACTCCCTCCTGTCTCTTATGTCTTGTTTTTTGTTTTTTGTTGTTGTTGTTGTTTTCTTTGAGATGGAGTCTCACCATGTCAACCAGGCTGGAGTGTAATAGCACAATCTCGGCTCACTACAACCTCCGCCTTCTGGGTTCAAGGGATTCTCCTGACTCAGCCTCCTGAGTAGCTGACATTACAGGTGTCTGCCACCATGCCCAGCTAATTTTTTGTATCTTTAGTAGATACAGGGTTTCATCATGTTAGCCAGGCTGGTCTCAAACTTCTGACCTCATAATCTGCCCACCTTGGCCTCCCAAAGTGCTGGGATTACAAGCATGAGACACTGCATCCAGCCTCCTATGCCTTTTTAGTTAAGTCTTTCCCATGAGGCAGTAACACTCCCAAACCCCAGAGTTGTGTCACCTAGACCCTCTGGATGCAGAGAAAGCAAACTCCTATGCTTAATGGTGGAGACTGCATCTCAGCTTGGAAGTGGAGAGAAAAGCCATAGTCTTTATCATATGGGTTCTGTAGGTCCAGGGCTCTCATTGTGGAAGGCTCAGTTGAAGTCCTATAAGAGCCCCACCCTTATCCCTGGGGAGGCAGAGGCTGATGGTGCTGCCAATGATGGTGGCAGCTGAAGCTTCCCACCAAGCAAGCATGTGGGGGCTTGGCAGCCAGATATGGCCAAGTGAATCTAAGAAAGCACACATGGTGGCCCCATATGCCTCCTGAGCCCAATTTATGACCAACCAAATGGCTCTGGAGGCAGTTCCTAGAAAGGAGTTCCAGGCATCTATTGAACAATGGCAGTCTTATGTAATTAGTTTCTCAGGAAGATTGTTTAAGAATAATGTTCTCATATGTAGATCATTTCTGATCTTTTTATTACCAAAAATCTCTAGCATTATTTTACATTCTCTTCATTTGTCTCTAAGTCTTCCCTATACAAACCAAATTATATTAAAATACATATTTAGTTGGCCCTATCTTCTACAATTAAAAATTATGATATTTATATTTATAATAATATAATTAAAAATTATAGAAGATAGGGCCAACTGAACATATATACATGTCATTGACCTTACGCAATTTAAGAGAGTATAGCAAAATGTTTAATCTGCTTCAATGTTCAGAGGTCAATCTGGTGTCATGGGGGTATGTTTTCATTGAGTTTAATTGGCAGAGATGCCTTTGGTTTCCACAAAAACATTCAAGCAAACAACAATAACAGCAACAATTAAAAAAAAAAAAGGAAGACACAGATCAGGAAGACAAAAATATAGATTCCAATAGATATCATTATTGGTAACTGGATGCATCTGAACTCTGGCGTTATTAGCACCTGGCACTGAGTATAAATGAAGAAAGCAGAGATAAAAACTCTGTTTAAAACCTCCATCAGCTGCCATCTCATTTCAACATGGCAGACTTAGTTCAAGTATATGATGACCTCTTTTGGTTTCTGCTACATTACTACAGTATTTTGAGAAATGAACAAGAAGACCAATTGAAATACAAATACAAGAACAGAGGAAGGGCCATTCAGTCATAGACATGTATAATGGTGTCTGGCTTAATCTGAACTCATGTCACCTTCAACCTACTGTCACTGGAACCCAACATATGGACAACTCAGAGAAGAGTGAAGGCATCATGGAAGGTATTATTTGTTCTCATCATCTACCAAGTGATTTATGGAAATGTTTCACTCATGGGCTGAAATTGTGATCCACATTATCTCTGCCCTAGTGCCTTTGAGAACCTGTGAGCCACTGGCATTCCCACTCTAACCTGACCTCTTAGAATTGTTGTAAAGCTCATACCACTATTTGTAGAAATAACACAAGATGATAACAGCCCCTCCCTTTAGTGCCCAACTAGATTAAATGCTGCCTAAGGCTATGAAGAATGCTGCCTAACAGTGCATAAGCCTCACACATCCTCCTATCCTATCTCCCACTTGCTTGCTGGCTCCATCCCTAACACCCATCTGCTTCCCAGCCTTGACACCACTAACCTACTGCTTTGTTCCTCATGCCCAAATACGTAAGTTGCAACATAGCACAAACTTCCTATTTAGAGCAGTGGTTCTCAATCATCAATGTTTGTTTAACCTACCAATGACTACTTTTAAAATGCTAATTTCCGGGACCCACCAACATTATTGGATCACATTTCTAGGAGTAAAACCAAGACACTTCATTTTCATTTTTCAAAATTGCCATAGATGATTCTGAAGAACAGATATGGTGGCAAACCACTATGTTAGAGCATGAGATTTTTCTCTGTCATCTCTGCTGTTGCCTCTTCCACCTTCCCTTTGTCCTGCCTCTTTCTGCCTTGCAGTCTGTCTGCTTTTCTGGAAACAACCTTCTTCCTTGATAATTGCCCCGAGTCATCTTTTCTGTCCAAGTCATTTGCCTTTATCTTCGAGCTGGCTGCATCAAACAGCCTAGAATCTCAGAATTAGATAAAAAACCAAGAGTCTCTATTTTTACCATCTTCTCTAATGAATGTTTTTAAAGACTATCCATCAGAATCTTTGGGTTTGTTAACTTAAGTAAAAAAAAAAAAATACATCTGTATTATTACTAACTCCTGTCTGAAATTTAGCATTTCCTTCTATCATGACTAACAATCAGAGTTGTGTTAGCAATAGCTTTCACTTGGTCACCATTAGATACCACAGATAGCTTCTTATCAATGCAGTTTTGTCAACTGTATTGAAATTCTATGAATGCTCCCTAAGTTTTTAAAACTGTAAAATTAATATATCTCAGGCTACATCTTGTCATTTGATATTGATAGAAAAGCACATACAATACTGTATTTCTAGTATTCAAAATATTCTATTTTTCAAGATAACGGTTTTTTCTTTATAAATCTATGTATTTTAATTCATATATTTAAGAATAGTATTCTCTACAATGAAATACCACCACACACATGCCAAAATGGCAAAAATCAAAATGATTGACAGAATCAAATATTAGTAAGTATGTAGAACAATCATACATTCGTGGTGAGAGTATAAAATGGTACTTCAAAAAGCTTCTGCACAGCAAAGGATACAATCAACAAAGTGAAGAGAAAGCCCACAGAATGAAAGAAAATATTTGCAAGCTAGAATATATAAGGAGCTCAAACAACTCTACAGGAAACATCTAGTAATCTGATTTTTAAAATGGGAAAAAGATTTGAATAGATATTTCTCAAAAGAAGACATTCAAATGGCAGACAAGCATATGGAAAGTTGTTCAACATCATTGATCATCAGAGAAATACTAATCAAACTACAATGAGATACTATCTCACTCCAGTTAAAATGGCTTATATTGGAAAGACAGGCTATAACAAATGCTGGTGAGGATGTGGAGAAAAGGAACCTTTGTACACTGTTGTAAATAGTACAACCACTATGGAGAATCGTTTAGAGGTTTCTCAAAAAACTGAAAGATAACTACCGTATGAACCAGGAATTCCACTGCTGGGTATATATCCAAAAGAAAGGAAATAAGCATATCAAAGCAATAGCTGCACTACTATGTTTGCTGCAGCACTGTTTACAATAGTTAAGATTTGGAAGCAACCTAAGTATCTATCAAAAGACAAATAGATTTTTTAAAAAGTGGTACATATATACAATGGAGAACTATTCAGCAATAAAAAAGAATGAGATCCAGCCATTTGCAACAACATGGATGGTATTGGAGAGCATCATGTTAAGTGAAATAAGCCCGGCCTGGAAAGACAAATGTTTCATGTTCTCACTTATTTGTGGTATCTAAAAATCAAAATAATTAAACTCATGAACATAGAGAGTATAAGGATAGTTACTCCAGTCTGGGAAGGACAGTGGGGGGCTTAGGGGTAAAAGGGAATAATTAATGTGTACAAAATATAGAAAAAATGAATAAAACATTATTTGATAGCACAATAGGGTGACTATAGTCAATAATTACTTATTTTACATTTTAAAATTACAGTGTAATTGGATTATTTGTAACTCAAAGGATAAGTGCTTGAGGGAATTGATACTCTCCAAAAAATAAATTAAAAATCAAGTAAAATGGTACACCATTTGAGGAAGGACTAATGGTTTCTTACAGAATTAAATATTACTTGTCCTATGCCCAACGGTCTCTTAGATATTTACCTAAGGTAACTGAAAATGTATGTCCACAAAAAGACTTATGCAATAATGTTCATTGCAGGTTTATTCATAATAGCAAAACACTGGAAATAGCCCAGATGTCCATCAGTAGAAGAATTAATGAACAATCTCTGGATTATTTGTGTAATAGAGTTCCACTCAGGAATATAAAAATAATAAACTGCTGAAATATGTAGTTATACAGTATTGGCACAAATAAATCTCAAAAACATCCTGCTGAGTGAAAGACACCTTATGCAAAACACTACATATTGTATGTTCCATTTATATGAAGTTCCAGAACAGGAAAAACTAATCTATAGTAGAAAAACAATCAGAAGAGTTATTGCCTCTGGTGGTGTCAAGGTAGAGACTGACCAGGAAAGCACATAGGAAGAGCTTCTTTCACTAAGCAGTTTTCAAGACGGATTCTTGTTGGTGCACATAACAATAGTTCTAGCTTTTTATTGCTGAGTCGCTTTTCTTGTAAGGACATACAACAGATTGTTCATCAAGTTTGTACTGATGGACACCCTACCTATCATGTTTTAGACTTTCACGAATAAGCCATTACAAACACTCCTCACCTTTTTAAAGTGGGCTTGATGCTTTCTTTTCACATTGGGAGGTCTGCTGGAGCATCCTCATGCACTGTCACAGCAGCACAACTTTCTTTCAGGTTCTCAGCAGTATAACCCTCTTTCAGGTTCTCAATCTTGGCATCTTTGTATTATGTCTTCAGCAATGCATAAAATGCATACCTGAGAAAGTTATTAAATAAGCTAATGAGTCAGGTAGAAACAATCACCTATGTTCAGGCCACACTGCTTCTGACTAAAGCTGTGTGAATGAGGAGCTGGCACCTGATACTCTGTCTTAAATCATTTTTAACATGTACTCTGTTTAAACATTGGCTATCCTCAAGTCTGCCCAACTTAAGACTTCTCTTTCATAAAATTTCAACTACCCAAATTCTTCATTCTTCAGAAGTGTACATCATTTTTAACTGTGTTACCTCCTAACACTTGAACCCAGAGCCCATTGTCTGGCCATCCTCTTATGAAACCTACTACCATCCTCACCTGACTTAGCATTGCAATACCAAACTACTAGTCCAGGATATCAGACCCTCCTGTTCCAAATGACCTCTGTAGGAGCCTAAAAATAATGAATGACATCTGAATGACTCTGTCATCCATTAAGTTTCTGTACAGTTTTCCATTCCTTGCCCTATAATCAGGCCACCTCTCTTGTCTATTGCCCAATATTGGTTAGTCTTAAAAATTGACTGATTATAAAAATCTTTCCATGTGACCTTGGTGGCACCCCAAGTGACTCATTAAGAATGGGGCAATATAAATTGTTTCACATCTTCTCTAAACTTGTTAAGACTACCCTTCGGTTCTCACTTGAAAAAGATATTTTAGAAAATAAAAGGGTTATCCTCCTCAAAGTTCCCTTTCAAATGCTCTCTTGTCTCTTTAATTATTCTAAGCTTTCTACAGTTTCACATTAGCCATTTTCCCATTAGGTGAGATGGTGAGCAGATGAGAAAGTGTGCTTGTTGAATGCCTGTGCTAGTCTTCATGCTCCATATAAGTAGAACATATTAGTTGGGGGTTTGCTCACTCCTAGAGACAAAGACTGAAAGTAAAATGACATATATGAGATTGAAGATCATTTCTCTCTCTGGTAAAAGAATTTTGTAGATGGGCAATACAGGCCTGTTGTACCTATACTATAACCCCAAAAGGAAGCCTATGTTTCTATGTTTACTCTCTACTATCCTTAGCATGTGGCCTCTCATCTCAAGAATGGCTGCCAAGGCTTCAGTTCTGACCATCTTCATTCTAGAAAGCAAAAGAGTAGCAGCAGAGTGGCCTTTCCCAGCTCTGTCAGCTCTTTAAGAAGCCTCCATATCACCTTTCGGCTTACTCTCTTCAGACAATAATTAGTCACATGACCACACCAAAATGCAAAGGAATTTGGAAAATGTCAACTTCTAGTGGGAAGTGTCATTCTAAATAAAATTGAGGAAGAAGAGGAAAACAGGTTAATTGAGTGGAACATCACTCAATCTAAAGGGGAGATTCCAGGACCCAGGATTGGGCCTGTTTCACACTAACTTCATGCCATTTCTGTGTCCCTAGAGCTCTTGGGTTTGTTTTCTGCTTATATTCTTGGAGAACTGGTAAATAATCTCCAAGGTGTTAATCACTGCTTCTTCTTTACCCATCTTAGCTTTGCATCTCCTTCTAGCACTGCAAATATCTGGGCTAATTTATTTCTCCCTCCCTTAAAGTCTACCAAGGTCAAGGGCCTGTTCAAGTAATACTTTTATTCTTCCAACAGAGTAGAGAGTCTACTCCATGGTTTTGATAGGTGTTTGGTAATTGATAAATGATTGTAGATCTAAAATGCATTTGTACTTCTTTGTTGAGCACATGTACAACCCCTCAGTCATAACTTACGAGGAAGAAATGGCTTTCATCTTTGCTATCCCCAAATCCATCTGTTCTGTTATCATTTAGGGTAGAAATAAAATGATTGCAGCAGAAATGCATGTGTGATGACTTGGTAGCTCCCCAATTGGGATGGGAATTTTGCAAAACCTCATACACTCAGTTGCTATCAGAGTGGCAGTACCACCTCAATACAGCACTCGCTACGTCTTACAGTTCATTCTTAAGAGACATTTTCTCCTCTACTGTTGAGAGGTATAAAATTTTTGTATTTGTTACACTTAGGAAAGAAGAAAAAGAAGACAGAAGCTCCACAGCTGCCTTACTAATGCCATTACAGTAGATTACAAGGTGAGAGTGTTTATGTAGCTTTTTATAACACACAACTCACTCATAACACTATCTGAAGACTGCAAAAGGAAAACATTAATAGCAGGAAATGTTAGAGCAAAAATATTCTCTGTGCTTTGGATAACATTATGGAAAGACATATTTTGTAAGGACAATATTACGCTGGGTACTTGCTGTTGCCTGCAAAGTAGTGTGAGTTTGTTTAGATGTTAACTCTTACCATGCCCAAGAAAAAAACTGGTGGAAATAAAGTAGACCCCACTAAAATTAGTAATAATAATAAACTTGAGCACAGAGGTCAGTCACCCTTCTGACCTCAGTGACTAAGTGTTACTGAAGGATAAAGATTCACACTACATAGACTTAGCTTTTTTGTGGCCCCTGACTTCCAAGTTGGCAAAGATACCACTTTCCCAGCTAAAGAACCTTCACATGAGGGTCCTCAGAATGGAGAGGCATGGCTGGAACAATGGTAAACAATGAATGAGTCAGGAACTGGAGATGCTGATTCTGGAGAAAAGGAGGCCTAAAGATGACATGGTCAGGAGGGAGAAGAAAAAGATTTGTTTTTAATTAACGGTAGACCCAAAATGATGAAGGAAAGAAATCTCTAGAAGACCAACTCTGTCTCATTAAAAGGAATAAATAAAGATCTGAGTATACTCAAAGAAGTACAGTAGGGAGCAAGTTTCCTGTGATCAGAGAAATGCGGCCAGAAAATAGATGTCTATTTGGAGAAAATCGTCAAACAGGAGGCACTGGCAAAAACATCTAATTCTGGCCAAATCTCCCATTATTTTGCCACACTATTGCAATGTGCTCCTACCAAATCTCCCCGCTTTAACCCTTGCCTCTCTACAATAAATTTTCTATAGGAGACTGAATGATCCTTCTAGGAGTAAATTAGATCATAAGATTGCTCTGCTTAAAACCTAAAAACTTTCTATGAATTCTCACTGCACCCCATGTAAAAAGCAAAGTCCACATAATGTTCTAAAGAATCTATAAACTATGTCTCTTTGCCACTGTTCTGAACTCATCTCTCCTTACTCTTTCCTTGTCTCATTCTACTCTAGCCACACTCGACACCTTGTTCTAACTTAAACAGATCAGGCATGCTCCTACCTCCGGGCCTCTGCCTTTGCTTTTCCTTCTACCTGAATGTTCTCCCCTAGCTCTCCCCTACTTGGCCGGATCTGTCACCAACTTCTTTTCTCTTCTTAGCTATCACCTTCTCAGAAAGCTTGCAGAGACTCCCCCAACTCTTGTACCTGCATCCTCTCTCCCTACTTTACTGTTTTTTTATAACACTTATCACTATCCAACACATTATATTTTTCAATACAAGCTTCATGAGTGTGAAGGTTTTCTGTATTCTGGTTACAAGGTATGTCAACAGTACCTAGAAGAATGGCAATATCTGGCATAAGATAGGTACTTGGGAAATAAGCATTGAATGAATAAATGATGCTTCTCAACAACGAGATTCCAGACTTTGGGAAATGAGGCTGTAGGCTATGAAGAGCCACTGAATAGGTTTAAATTGGGGTCATGCTATTATTACTACTATGTCTAAGATGACTTCTCCAACAGAATCAGAAAGACAGGATTAGAGTTCAAGGCCATGCAGTTAAAAAGAAATTCCAGTGACAACTAACAACAGTCCAGGCAAGTGGCAAAGAAGGCAAGAAGGATGTGCATTGAAGAGATGTTTTAGGATGTATAACTGGCCACAGAAATTTCATTTGGTATGCTTAGTCTTATCTGCATGAAGCTATTCAGTTGCCTGAGAGCCCTGTCTCAGCTGGGCCCCTAACTTCATCACTGCATGGCCACATGGTCAATGTTTTCCTTTCCAGCATGGTGAGAAGGGGGCGTAAGAATGTTTTCCTTGGCTGTCATAATCCCAAATCAGGATCAATAGGATCAAATCCAGCCAGAGCCCTGCTCCATAACAGACCGGACATTTGGTGTGTGAACAGACAGCCCAGATAGACACCCCCAGTTTCCATTACAAAAATAATAAAAGTTTGGGGGAAATGAGATTGGAAAACCAAAGTAAGTAGAAGACTCAAGACATCCTCCTATTTGTTTTTCTTTTGTTTCTAGGCCCAGAGCCAGAAGGGCCCTCTTCCCAATGGTTGCCTGGTTACAGACTTAGATGTTCGCCAGGGTAACATCTGGAATAAAGGTGGGTGGGCACAGAGCCAGGGTCTGCTCAACTTGAGTGGGATCAGGGAAAGAAAGGAAAATAGATTTTTTCTCCCAATTACTGCCCAACCTTGAGGACAAAGGAAGGAAATATTTGAGATAAACAGAAAATATGTTAAAAGGTTTTCTTTTACAAGGTTATTATAACTCATTAACATAGCAAAGAATAGAAGGAATGGGAGGACTTTGGAAGTTATGGGTATTTTAATAAGCTGTTTTGTAGATTGGGCATTGTTATCCATGACTGAGTAACTCTAGAATTTGTGTCATTTTACATTATTCTTGAGTATAATCTGGTTTGCTGTAAAAGGAACTACATTCAAATACCTAACAATAATTAATAATAAACATTTAAGTGTTTACCATGTTCCACTGAGGATTCTATATGAATTATCTCATTTAATCCTTGCAACTCTGTGATAAGACAGCCCTAGATATGGTAAGAAATTTTCTACTGAAAGGCTCATATTTACCTGGCAGACTGATTCTAGAACCTGCTTTTTTCTGCACTCTCCTCTCCTTCCTCCCAGAAATTACCTCCATCTTCAGTGACCATACCCAAGCATATCTCATTTTTCCCATAAACTGGGGAAATGGTTCATCACACTGGTTAAGAGCCTGGATACAGATTTCCTCAGTTCAAATCACAGCTTGATATTACCTTAAACAAATAACTTATCCTGAACCTTATGTTCCTAAGATATAAAAGGGGTTAACAATAGTGTTTATTTCATGAGGTTGTTGAAAGAATTTAATGAGAAAACATGCAAAGCACTTAGCACACTGTAATAATAAATATTTAATAAATATTTAGCTGTTGATATATTGTTGGTATAATTTGTACTCTTGATTCTACAATTGTGAATATTTTCAATGAGCACTTATTGCCAGGGATGATGAGTAAAACACAGTCATGGGCCTTGTGGTCAATCTAGATTCTGGTGAATACCATCTTATCCTCCATGACTTCAATTTCACTTTCCCAAAGACAGAGGGTGTAGAGTTGTCCACTGAATCACCCATTCCTTCATCTCCCACAGCTGTACTTGGGAAAACTCCCTCCCATAAACAAACTCATTTCTTTTGCAGCTCTTACTACAGATATTTTAGGTATTGTGGAAGAATACTGAAGAAATTGAAGGCATGGTTATTGTCTTCTGAAGCTTCTCTGGAAAGAACTGAAATCAGAATTTAAGGCATAATGGTTTCTGTGTGATGGGCTACCTCAAAATACTTTTCTTGTATATTTTGGCTACTCTAAGCAAATTTTTCATATGTGGATTCTCAGTTAAGAGAGCAGGTTAAGAACATTTGCTCTGAAATTAAATTTACCTTTGTTTTTAACCAAGTAGTTTTATCTCTTCCTCAGTTTTCTCACCTACAAAATACGGAAAATAATAATGATAATTGCATCTATCTCACAGGCCTGCTAAGAAGATCATAGAGGAAATGGAGATGAGTGCTTAGCAGAATAATAGAAATAAATTAGGTGTACAATCAATGGAACCTTTGGTAACTCTTAATAATCATCATAACTGATTCTATAATTATAGTTTAGGACTACCTTTATTTTAACTGTAATAGGAGAACTAAGAGTAGGATGCCTTCCTCTTCCCTAAATACACACACACACACACACACACACACACACACACACACACACACACCACCCCCACCCCCACCCAAGGCTAAATATTTTTGTTCAGGCATAAATGGTTACATAATTAAAACTTGGAAGCAGGCGGGGCTTGGTGGCTCACCCCTGTAATCTCAGCACTTTGGGAGGCCTGGCAGATCACCTGAGGTCAGGAGTTTGAGACCAACCTGGCCAACATGGTGAAACCTCATCTCTATTAAAAATACAAAAATTAGCTGGACATGGTGGTGGACACCTGTAATCCCAGCTACTCTGGAGGATGAGGCAGGAGAATCGCTTGAACCTGGGAGGCAGAGGTTGCAGTGAACCGAGATCGTACCAATGCACTCCAGCCTGGGCAGCAAAGGGAGGCTCCATCTCAAAAAATAAAAAGAAAAATAATAAAAACTTGGAAGCAAATGATAAAATAAATACAGGAGAGCCACAACTAGAATGTCATCTCGTAAGGTCAATAACCCAAACAGTTTTGTTTGTCCCTGCACTTACAGAATACACACGGATGCTGGCACCTAGGAGAAGTTTAATAAATCCTTGGTGAATGTGCCAAAGAACTGGTGACTTCTGATAAGAAATAATCAGCAAACAAATACAAAATGGCCACTGCTTATTGGTGTGAACTCAAGAAAAAAATCTTGTTGCAAACTCTTCTATTCAATATGCTAACTCAAGTAAATATCACCGTCCAAACTAAGACCCTAGGCAGTCTTTAACTCAGGAGACTTGTTTTTTGTTAGTCAGGAAGGTATAAAGGATGCTTACAAAGAGTAATATTGAGGTTTGTAAAATTCAATGCACATGCTTATTTGATATCCACAGAGTGCTGAGTCCTCCTGCTCTAGGCATTACAGAGTCAATAGTAGGTAAACCATAGTCTCTTCTTTTAAGGAGCACAGTGCCCAGCTGGAGAGATGGGTACAGAAACAAAGAAATAAACTCCCTGAATTAAGTGCTATGTCAAAAACATTGTATACACATGGAGGAAAGAAGCAGCTTGAATAGTCAAAAGGGTATCCAGACGTCATATTTGAATGGAGTCTCACTGATGTGATTATCAAGCGTCTGACAAAGGAAAGATTTTTGCAGGTAGAGGTAACAGTTTGCACAAAGTAGGAGAGAGGCAGAACCATATATATAGTGCAGTTGGAGTCTGAGTTGGCATGATGATAGGAGATAAGGCGAGAATCACTTACCCATGGGCTCTCCTACATCCTGTAGATTGGGTTTGTTCTCTAAGTAACAGGGAATCAAGAAAAGAGAGTAAATTTCAAAAACAGAGGTAGGCCGGGCGTGGTGGCTCACGCCTGTAATCCCAGCACTTTGGGAGGCCGAGGCGGGTGGATCACGAGGTCAAGAGATCGAGACCATCCTGGTCAACATGGTAAAACCCCGTCTCTACTAAAAATACAAAAATTGGCTGGGCATGGTGGCACACGCCTGTAGTCCCAGCTACTAGGGAGGCTGAAGCAGGAGAATTGCTTGAACCCAGGAGGCGGAGGTTGCGGTGAGCCGAGATAGCGCCATTGCACTCCAGCCTGGGTAACAAGAGCGAAACCCCGTCTCAAAAAAAAAAAAAAAAAAAAAAAAAAAAAAAACAGAGGTAATGTTATCAAGAATTGCTGACAGATTGACTGCAGATGGTAAGAAACAAATAACGGGCATTTTGCTCTGCATGTACAGAGAAGCACAAGGCTGAGGAAGAAGATAGCAAGCTCAGGTTTTGGGTGTGGGTATGCTCATTGCTGTGTGTCTCCAGTTGCCTTCCTGGCAGCTGGAGACAATGGTTAGGAGCTCATGAGAACAGCATTAGCTCGAAAGAGTGTTTTCAAATTGATCCTGATGAAGATGGGGATGATGTGCTTGCTCAGGGCTGGGGATAGGGCACAATGTGTAGAGCAATGATTCTTTCCCTTTGCTATATAATGGATGGCTCTGAAGGTCTCATGTAATGTTAGGGACTCTCTGTCAAAAAAATGTCAAAAAGCTACATATGTACACATGGAATCTGCATTCAGTTTCGAAATATTCCAAGACACTGTAGAGAACTATGGAGCTTCAATTAAGAAACCCTGGAGTACTGTGAGGATAAAGATGAGCCAGGTTGCATTTCTGGATACAAAAGCTTGGAGGTGAAGAGTCAGAAGAAAATGCAAATGGAAGAGTTGAAACAACCTCCCAATCCCCACCCTCCAGGACACATGCTTCCCAGGAAGCCAAGTGACATTGCTTCTGAATTTAAATGTTCAGATTTAGCAGAGCAAACTTTTGGGGTCCCATGAACTCTTTAAAATACTCAACAAGCCTCCCTTCTCAACTCTCTGCTTATATTTCTTTCTCCACGTACTGCACTACCCACGATATGCCTTTAAAGAAACTGTGAATTCACAACAAACATGCTGACTGAGAATTCACTCTTTGGATGTGTTCACAACTGTGAATTATTAAACTTGGACTACCGAAAAAAAGTTATCCTGGTGGTAAACGATACTTGGGGTTTTCTGTAGAGCTTTGCAGAATGGCAAGAGTTACTTGAGAAGCAAAACAAAACATGGTAATGAGAGAAAACAGCTTCTGGGTTTTCTAATGTTCCTGTTCTTTCTACAGCCAGTGCCAAAAATCTCAGGAATGGGGTTTTGATGGTTGGAGAACTTTTGTCAACAAATAAGGAAGTCACAGGATAATAAAGTTTGAATCCTTCTTGAACGTCGCTAAAATGTTCATGGTTCTTTCTAGCTCCACGGTTGGTCACTGCCTGAAGTCAATCTCTCATGACCATAAAATATTATTTTAATAATGCATCAGCCCAGTTCACTTGGCTTCCTCACTCCAGTATTGCCACCTGCCTTCACCATCAGCCTCTCTCCTCCTCCTGCCATGACCACCTCTATCTATCCATCACACAAATTACTTCTCAAATTATCTTTCTAAAATGAAGATATTGATCCAAACCTTCCTTTCAGGAGGAGTTCATCTGCCTAGACTGGCATTCAGGACCCTTCTGATCTAGCTCCTGTTCACTTCACCAACCCCATGTCCCTTTATGACTCTTGCTTCTCTAAAGCCTGCGTTTCAGCCATACCACACATCTCAGTCCCGAAGACATGCTGTCTTCTCTACCACCTTAGCACACACTGCTGTCTTGTGATCAGACACCTGGCAAGCTCCAATCTAGTCCTCAAGATGCACTTCAACCATTATATCCTCTGGGGTATTCTCTCCGGTCCCTTCCTCACTCTTGGCAAGGACAAGTTGTCTTTCTGTGAGCTCTTGTAGTGCACTGAGTACCCACCTTTAATAGCATATAATGTAATAAGTATAATATGTTCTTTGGGGGAGGAATGTTTACAGATTTGTTTCCCCACACGACCATGAGCTCCATGAAAACAGTTGTATATTATTCAAAATATGCTTACTCTATGAATGGATCAATCGTTCTCCCCAACTTGATTTATTTATTATACAGGGTCTCACTATATTACCCAGGCTAGACTATGGTGGCCCAATCATAGCTCAGTGTAACCTCACATTCCTGGGCTCAAGTGATCCTCCCACTTCAACCTCTCAAGTAGCTAGGACTATAGGCTCACACCACCATGTCCCATTAATTTTAATTTTAATTTTTTTCAGAGATAGAGTCTCAACAAAATATTGGTCTGGTCTTTAACTCCTGACCTCAAGCAGTCCTCCCACCTCAGCCTCCAGAAGTGCTAGGATTACAGGCATGAGCCACAGTGCCTAGCCCAACTTGTATATTTTATTTAATGAAGTGTCCTGGACTAGGGAGTAATTCACTTTTGCTCCTATGATCCGTTTTCTAAAATATTGACCAAAAGAACCATGGACATATTTAACCTATTTTAAATATACCTTTCCATGACATGAAAGTAAAATGTAAATATGTGAGTAATTTCTCCTAAGGTGCACAATATTCACTTTTTTACTAAAGCAGAAAGAAGTTATAAAAATGGGTTTGTGTTACCATATGCAAACTAAGTAAAATTTTGTCATATTGTCGCAAATTCAGAGTGTTTTCACCCATGTGAATTTATACTATTTCATTCGCTCCCTCTCCCCTCTTTCTCCCCCTCCCCCTTCCCTCTCTCCGCCCCTTCCCTCCTCTCCCCTTCCTTTTTCTTCCCTTTCCTTCCTCTCTCTTCTGCCATCTCACACAATAAATGTTAGCTGCCTACTTCTTCCTTCACCCATGCTTTGTTGGGTAACACAGAACCATGCTGCTAAAGGTTAATGTGCATGCAAATCACCATCACTGGTGATCTTAATAAACCATGAGTCTGATTCAGCAGAGAGATTCTGCAGTTCCAAAAAGCTCCCAGGTGAGGTGAACCACACTTTAAGTAACAAGAATATAAAGGATAGATGATGAACCAAGCAGAGACTCTGCTCTCAACAAGATGACCATCTCGTTCAGTCCTTACATTGCCTTGCTGACAGAAAGTTTCCCTTCATGTCCCCCAGGACTGTGTCATCATGAACAAATTGCCACTCTTAATTGAAATGGAGAAATATGGGAGAGGATGGGTGTGGGACTCAAAAGAGGGTGGTGGGCACCTTTACCCCCTGGAAATGAAGGTTTGCATACCAAACCCAGGCCAGACCAGTGATCTCACAATATTGATGCTACTTTTACCAACAAGCTGAACAAACTATTAAGGTGCAGCCTTTAATTTTAAGATGTTCAAGAAATAGTTAAAGACCTTATTTGCATGGTTTGGCAATAAACTGACGGGAGGGAAAACCAAGAGATAGAGTGACTTTTCAGGAATGCACCCAGAGGCCAAAGGACTGAGGACTCCTTCCTACAGTCATCAAACTGGGTGCCAAAAGTAGTCAGCAGTTTCTGCAATGAAGAGACTGTTGGATAGAAAGCTGATAGCCTTAATGGCTAACCGTGATTGTTCTCTGGGAGTACCAGACAAGACAGGATGGATTTGGGGGAACTCTGCAATGCTTCCTTCAAATTCATTTCAATGTTGCACCAGCATACAGCCAGGGAACAAAGGGGCTCAGGAAATGGACTTGCAGCCACCCAACGTGCTCTCTGCTTTAGAAGCTGTGATTTGCATGAAAGAACAAATCAAATGAAAGAACAAACTTTCATATTCACCTATTGCATGGCAGGTTGATGATCTACCTGGGCCATTGCCCAAGAGGTTTTTTTGTTTTCTAGTTTGTTTCCTAATTGCATCACCCAGATTATTAGCTAGTTGTTCCTTCCAGATCCATGTCATCATTCATTCACTTGTTCCTGCATTCATTTGCACATCTCATTATTCAGCAAGTATTTTTTACTGCTCATCTACTAGGTACCAGACACACTGCATATGTTTTCCCAGAAATTAATGAAAACAAAACAAATAATAAGACAGACCTTAGGATAGAGCTTCTCTCACTTTCAGCTGAGGTTGATTAGTTTGTAACATGCCTTGACTGCTGTTATTTAAAAGTCCTTCCAACTTCAGTACTATCCAGAACATATACCTCCATATTGTCCACAAGAATATCATGATATCACATTTGAAGTTCCTAAGTAATTTCAGGGACACCATTTCTATTTTTTCTTCTATAGCTACCAACCTAAAGACCATTTAAAAAAATACTGTATCTAACCTAATTCCTGATTTATGTCTGCAAGTGCATGCTCATTCCTGATGAGTACAGCATTCACAGGTAAAGGCTCACCAATTATCTCTTTAACAATCCATTCTCAATGGTGCTTCAGAGCAAGTAAAAATGTTACTGCAAAATTTGATAATTCCCCTTGATTCATCTGTACAGAATGTGACTATCTTTGCCTACAGTCTTTCCTTATTCACTATTACCCATTCACTATTGTTCAGAACCTCTCATATAAATTTAGCCTATTTTCCTCACCATCTATGCACACCATTTAAAACTGAGTTTGTCAGTTTCCCAAGCAGTGATGTTAGACATTTGTAGCCCCTTATTTTTTCCTTATCACAGTATTATGTATTCATTTAGTTTTTAGCCTTAAAAATTGATATTACAAGTGTGAGCATTTGTCTATGCCTACATGCACACAGAAGAACGCCTACCCTAAAAATATTAATGGTACTTGCCTCTGGGAAGCAAGATTCATAGTGTAGAGATGAAGGGATTCTCTTCCTTTTTATGTTATGCTTTTTAATATCACTTAATATTTTTATCTTGTACATCTAATCTTTATACAAAACAAGCCTAATTCTTTAAAAAAAATACATATTCTACTGAATATAATAGATGTGAACCAATCATGATAAAACCTGGTGAGAGGTATTCTGATCTATCCCTTCAAGATTCAGGCCACATCCACTTGCAAAGGTGGTGAAAGAAACACAGAAGAGACCCAGTGGCCACAAGAATTGGCTGGAACTCACCCACTTCCTCACTGCCAGCCTTGTTCTCGCTCCTAGACCTTGTCTGCTTGACTTTCACACCGTCTTTACGGTTTTCCATCTGGGGACTCTCTGTTTTCTTAGGTCTCAGCTTTCTCAGCTCGCTGGTTTGTTCTAGCCTGGGTTTATCTCTTCCTCTGCAGCACAACGCACTATGACTGACTCAAGGTGACTGACCAATCACTCATTAAATGAATTGTCACTAAAATTTTAGAAGTTCTCATGGAAGGGTTCAGGTATGTCTACTTCAGCCCAGTCTTTCCTTTCTAAGTCATCATTTACTGTCAGTAAGCTTTCATTATGCACCCTTTCCTCTTTCCGTCACCAATACATTTGTGATCATGCTAAAGTTCAGGGAAGAAGTTTCCCTGTATCATTTATTACACTCCCAAGGTAAGGCCATGTTGGCAAATCAAGCCAAAAATGTCGTCAGATCCTCTGCTTTTGGTCAAAAAAGATTTTCAGAAAAAATAGCCTAGCCTCCAAAGTCATGAACTAAAAACCACCAGATGAAGACACTCATTGGCAAAGGAATCCACCTTGCCCTCCTGGTCTTGATTCACCTACAGGTCTAAGATCAACCATCTGAACTTAAAATCCCAGAGGCTGCCTTCTTGGCCATCCCATGACATCATTACCCTACTACCCCTTCTGTACTTTCAATCTCTTCCTTTTTACTGGCTACTTAAGCTACAAATAGTTCAAGTAATTTTCATCTTAAAAATAAAATAAAACAAAATGTGCTCTCTCAAAGACCTGAATCTAGTTAAACCAGAATCTCTGGGATGAGGCCCAGGCATCAAAATTTTTAAAATTCTCTCTGGGGGATTCTAATGCACACTCCAAATTAAGAACTGGTGCTCCAGAGCAAGTATCTTGAAAAGGCAGTATCTTTTTTCTTCATTCTTGTACAGTTTTTAATTTATTGCATTCTGAGTTTATCATCACAGCCGCACTCAGATAAGGTCACCAATTCTTAACCTAGTGGGGACTTTTAAACTTTCTTCTTAAACAGCTGTAATTTGATATTGTTGCATCCCTTGCTTCATGAAGCCCTCTCCTCTGGGACAATTTCCTGCTTTTCTTCTAATACTTGGACTGCTTCTCTTTGTTTTCCACCATGGGCTCCTGTTTTTCCAGTTTGGGGGTGGAATGAGGACAGGAAGCAGCCTACACAGCAGGGTTCTCCCTGGGGTTTTATATGGCTATAATTCTTATATGGATAATACTGTTCAGAAAACATTCAGAAAAAAAAATTAAGAAAACTGAGCTAATTCCAAAAAATACAGGCAAACAGCAAGAAAACAGGGTATAGAAGATGCCAAACAGATGTCGCTCAATGCCAGCTGTGAGAGTTTGGGATCAGACCCCAAACTTGGTTCAGATGGAACACAAAACTCAGATTCATCCAGAACAAATCTCCTGGGAAACTCAGGCCAAGCTTTTATTCAGCCAGAGGGACTTCAGTGTTCGTGGGGAGAATATGGTGACTAGTTTCTCGTTCATCTATTGCAAATTTAAGAATTTGCTCTTCCCTTGGTCCTTACGCCACGGTCAGGGAGGGCGTACCGACATCATACCACCTTGACTTGACTTGCCTTCCTCGGAAAAGTGCTAAGGGTTAAGACCAGAAGGCAAGTCAGAGAAGGAGCTGAGAGTGGGGCAGCTGTAGCAACAGCCCTTCCCAGTCTTCAGGATCTGAGCCGTTATGGTTCTGTTTTAAAATAAACTGAGATTCAGATGAACAGAAAGTTTGTGTTTCATATTAACATTGTGGCTTTTTCTCAGCTGGGTGTTTTTATTTTCTCTGTCACTTTGCATTACAGGAATAACACAGCTTTCCAAGAGAACAGCTCCATCAGATAAGTAAACAGTGAAGAGTATGGAGTGCAGATTGCAGAATTTGAGGCTCCCTGACTCAGGGAAGTCTTGGTTTTAGAGGTCAATGACTACTGGCCCAGAGAACCAGCCTCAGGTTCAGTGCTAAACTGTGCTGGCAGAGGCCACATCTCATCTTCCAGGCCATGCTGCCTTGCATTGTTCTCATACGTCAGGAAAAAAAAAAAAAAGCAGCTGGAAAAATTCATCACGCAACTTGCCCCAGCCCTGACCAGGACAGTTGCAGGCACTGATTATTAGCCACCAATATCCTCGACCCTACTCAATTTTAGGGCAATGGAGACCCAGTTTAGGAGGATGTCAGCACCTCCCTGCCTACCAGGAAAGTAAGCTTTGGAAATAGTTACTATTTTGCATATGACGGTCAACATGCATAGCAGCGAGAGGGAATGCATACTCAGGTGTCTGCATAGGTCCTTTCCTCCCAAACTCCTATATCTTGCCTAAGGCCTAATTGCCTGACTGGCCTTCAGTACCAGTTCTTGGTTCTCATTCTTGAGGCTTTGAGTAATGTACATCTAATCTTTATACAAAACATAATCTTTATACTCTTTGACAACCTCTTTCTGTTTCTTCCTACCTCAGCACGTGGCTACCACCATGCAACTCTCTGCTTCTATGAGTTTAGCTATTTTAGATCCCACATATAATGAAGGTCACACATGCACTTAATTATCTTTTAATCTACAGCCTTTCCCTCCCTCCTCCCTCTCTCTCTTTCCCCTTCCTCTGTCTCCCTTTCTTTTCTTGCAATATATTAGCTGAAATGAGGTTGTTTGGATTTTGTTGTTTGTATTAGCCAGTATTGTTTAATATGTTATTTTCCCTGTATGTTCTTAACGTTAATCACTGCACACGAGTATGAATCTACTTTCACGACTACAAACCCAACAGAGCTTCCTGGTGTCCATTTGAAACCTGAGGATGTCTCCTGAACAGGGAATCCTGAGGCTGTGTGATACACTAGGTAAAGTATAGGGTTTTAATCCAACATTTCCTACTTTATTGACCTTGGGCAAATAAGACTTTCCTTGGTATAAATATGGATACCAATATTCTCTTGAAGGATTATTTGGCAATTAAAAGTAATTATCATAAATATGAAGTGTGCTGAGTGACACACAGCATGGTTAGTCATGTACTTGAGAGGCAGTATTACATAGTGAAAGGATTACAGATCTTTGGGACCAGACAACCTTGGATAAAGCCATCTGGAGAGCAGGGACAAAATCTTCACTTTTGTCTCAAGGATTGAAGAGAAAATGTTTGTAACACAGATAACCTCATGCTTGGGGCATAATGTATGTGGTACTTTTAAATAATGGCAATGGTGTAAGTTTATCAAATAAGGATAGAAGAGACTGAGTTTGATACAGCTTTATTTTCCAAGTTTCTCTTTGACACAGATTTTTTTCCAATAATTTTTATTATGCCTTAAAAAGCAAGAAAAGTATGGATAAATAGAAAACACAGTAGGAACACAGAAGAAGGAACAAATAACTTTTCCTGCAAATATCAAGAAATGTTTCACAGGCATCATGACAACTGAGCTGGGTCCAGGAGGGTGGGTGACTAGATGCTTGGTGAGTGAGTCGAGAAAAGGACTTATCAAGAGGGAGGACTGGCACTAGCAAAGGCATGGCAGGGGTCACAAGCTCAAATGACTTCTAGAAAGTGGTTGGGGCTTGCTGAGGTATGACTGGCCTGTTAGAAGCTGTACATATTTAATGTATACACTGCCTTGTTGCCAGTGGAGAGTGATGATGTGGTTCAAGTAGAAGACTCTTGGTCTGATGACCTCTGTCATAGTACTACGGTGGAGTTTTAGGAAACAGTGAAAGTGATTTGTGAGAAATGAAGGTAAATTAGGAGGCCATGATAATATACCAAGATGGTAAGAAACAAATGAGGTGGCAAATCATGTCAGTTCACCACAGTTTTCATCGAAGTATTGAATAAACACCTCTGAAGATTACATGAGAAGGTAAATTTTTGCCACAGTGACCATTAAGTTGCTAATGTTTGAAATTGAACTAGTAAATAAAAGGTAGTTTAGAGCTTATGCTCAACAAATAAAATGTGGACAATAGTTTAAAGAAGCAATCACAAAGTTATGAGAGTTTTTCTCCGATTTTCAGGACAGGCTCATGAAAACTATAACCTCCCCCAAATACTCATCATAGTTTCAGGTTTCTTGAAAGTAAAACATAGCCCAAACACAAACATCTCCTCCAGTCCATATCATTATTCTGCTGTATTTATGCTAGTGTTTCTTAAGCTATGTTGTATAGAGCTTTATTCTGCAGATTTTAATGCATAACAAAGAGGAAAGCAGAAAAGCAAGCAAGAAAAAATAAAAAAACCTTTCTGAGCTAATTTAGGAAATTCTGTCTTAAATAGAATTTAAAAGGTTTCTTTACTGCAGAACTTCTCAGAGC
Organism: Saimiri boliviensis; assembly: GCF_048565385.1. Lineage (NCBI taxonomy): Eukaryota > Metazoa > Chordata > Mammalia > Primates > Cebidae > Saimiri > Saimiri boliviensis. Next base: position 103,716,389 of record NC_133457.1, on the reverse strand, counting down.
CTTTTAAAATTTTTTTTACAAATCTCCAACATGAACAGAGTATGCAAGAATTTAACGGAGACTCCATTTCTCCTACAAGAAGCATCTCATTCCAGTATTTTACCTACAATTATATTTGGTGTATGCTAACAATAATAGTGGTTAACTGCTTCTTAGAGATAGCCTAAGACCTGATTCTGAAAACAGAAACTGAGCTGATTAAAACATTTTTGCTGGAATTATGGCTGAGCTAATATAGAGGTTACTGGAATGTAAGTCCTTTGTATCACTTAGTTCTTTTCTACTTAGTCCAGAGTAGTGTGCATAATTATGACCAAATTAGATAAACATTTCCAACGTGGACTTAAAGAGAAAGTTCTTTTATTGCCCTAGCCAACTCATCTTTTTACCCCATGAGAAGAAATCTCAAAGTAGACTCAGGTTTAAAGAAGACCCTCACAGATAAAGAGAAGAGAGTTGTTTGGATGCTAAAACATCTCTAAGATTTCATTTCCAATTTGATGTACTCAGAGTAGAGTTCAAAAAAATTCAGGATATGCAAGAAAATAAACCACTCAGTCAAGGATTAAAGCATGCTTAATTGCCTTTGTCTTTCCAACCCCCCCGCCCCGACACACACACACTCGCAGAGTCTGCATGTGACCATAAAATGGGGTGAAGGTTTCTGTTTTCAGCCCTTTCTGCCACAGCTCTGCCCTATTAGATCAGTGCTGGCTCAACCATACCAGTTCTCAAACCAGCTAGGACAAAGATGGCTATATGGTATATGCCCCATGTCAACCTTCAAAATGCAGGCATGGTCTAAAGTCTGTCAGAAGCCTTACCCACTGAGAAGTATTGGCCGCCTAACTTCCTCCAACTCAACTCCCCTTGAGTCTCCATGAACAATCATCTAATTGGCTCCCTGGTTTGAATCCTCCATATATGCCCTTTCAAGACCCTAAGTTATAGATCTCTGCCTAGCTCTTGGAGCACCATAGTCCTGCTTTACTCCTACCATATCTCCCACTTTTGCAAGTACCCTCTTCTACTGCCTGGGACTCTTTCAAGCTCTTATATTGTCTCTAGAATACTGACCAATAGAACATTCTGCAATGATAGAAATGTTCTACAGATCTGTGCTGTCCAATACAGTAGCTACCAGCCTGATCATCTTCTCAAACTGATCACATACAAGCCACTTCAGCAGCATTTGACACATTCATGAAAGTCACTTTACTGAGCCTCAAATCCATTACCTATATAGTGAGATAATTATGCATGCTTCATAGGGACATTGTTAAATGGTGTTAAATGAGATAGTGTCTGTGAAGCACCTATCAGAGAGCCTATCACAAAGCAAATACTCATATATGTTTATTTCCTCTCTTTTTATCCGAAGACAAGTCCAGTGATGAGAAGGCTCAAAAGTTCACATTTCTCTGGGTTACTCAAGGTTGCCTCACTCATTTTCTAAAATGCTAATTCCCATAAGGGCTTGAAAGGAAAGCTTGGGATCAGTGATTGGAAACAGTTTTAGCTTTCCTATCCTGCAATGTGTCTCACACTTGTCTCTTTATTCTAGTGCTGGTTTCTGAAATGCCTAGCCTCCATTTCCTTCCTTTGTCAATCAAGGAGCAGCTCCTTTCTGGGGGAGGTTGGAAGTGAGACCCGTTGTTCATTTGCATTGTGCAACCTTTCCTCAATTAAAAAGTCCTTTAAAACGTGTAGGTTGGAGGCTTTGCTTCCCTTCTCCCTAAAAGAGGCCCCAGGGACAATTAGTACAGCAGCTGCAGCCCAAGAGGAAGGGAGAATGGGGTGGAGAGGCATTCCAGGGTCCTGATCCTACCAGAGGGAGAAGCTGGTTGTGCTCTTATGTAATCCAGAGGTCTGCTGGAAGCCTCAGAACCCTTGAGACATAGGCATGATTTTCTTGAATCCCCAGTTCTGTACCCTGTGGCCTCCCCCAGATTTCTCCAAATTCCAACGTACCTGTAATCATTAGAAACCTGTGGCCTCCTCTACCTGTAGGATTCCTGACCACCTCAGTGTGGGATGAATATTAATCTTTTCATCAATTAAATCACACATACATATTAGCAAGTAAAATATGGAACAGAAGTAAGTCACATGCAGCATTTTTAATGTAGTAGGCTTCAAATCAAGCTGGTGTTTTGCAAGGAGATCACACAACAGGAAATTTTAAAGTAATTAGCTTTCTTGTCTGCAAAGAAAAGCCACTCCACACCTGGGACTCCTTCCCACCCAATGCCCACTGCCTCCTCTCCTCCCCCTCCCCTCTTGCTTTTACTCACTCTCTTCCTCACTCCCTGCCTCCTCAATTCTGCAGACTTCAAATTACTCATCCCATACTGTGATGAGCAGTTTTGCAACCTCTGATTCTTACTTCTATTGCTAAATGAATCAAGATGGTCAGCTCATGAAGCAGCCTTTCATTTAACAGTAGTTTTCTTTCTCAGAAAATAACAGTGATGCCAAATGGCAACATTTTTCCTGAGGCAAATAGAAAATATAGTGGGGAATTAACATAGTCCTTTATTAATACATCTGCGTGTCTTTTAGCTGCTGCAACGTCTTGAGTGAGTATTACAACAGTTGACAAATTCTGGCCACAACTGCGTATATACACATTATTTAAAGAAAATATCATTATTAAAATGATATATTATGCAATATATAAATATAAAATATTATCAATAATATTGTTAAATATTTAAATACTAGTATTCTTCAAAGGAAAAGTGAGGCCATCATTATCTGAATAAATAATGCTCTTTGGGAAGCACCTACCACAGAGCCTATCACACAGCAAGTACTCAATATATGTTTATTTCCTCTCTTTTCATCCAGAGACAAGTCCAGTGACCAGAAGGCTCAGAAGTTATTGTAATTATTAAAATTTATCCACATTGAAGCCAGATGTCTGTAAACCTGTAGCAGAGGCTGCCAAGGGTAGGAGTAGATTCAGCTTGATACTCAAAATGTTCTTTAGAATCAGCATTACACATTGTCGTCTCATTTCATATATGGATAAAGCCACTAGGCAGGATTGAAACAAGGTCTTCAGGAAATTCTCTTCATGTTTATAAAACCCAAGTCTTCTGTTGTTAATACAGAACTTTTCTCTAAGACCTAGAAGGTCCTGGGATTCTAATAAATTTTCTTCATTTTTAAAGCAAGCCTATTAAGTTAAAAATCTCATGGCAGTGTGCTAATACACTCTAATGAGTACAGGTATGTCCAGTCTTTTTATCTTTAGGCATATATTGTGGACATTTTTAGAATACATTATTTGCTATTAAAGATTTATTGGTTCAAATAAAGTTTAAAAGTTAAAATAAAAATTAGCTACCTTCTATACCTCTATCACTCTCACAATAAATGTAAATGATTTAGGCCGGATCCAATGGCTCACACCTGTAATCCTAGCACTTTGAGAGGCTGAGGTGGGTGGATCACTTGATGTCAGAAGTTCAAGACCAGCTTGGCCAACATGGTGAAGCCCCATCTCTACTAAAAATACGAAAAACTAGCCGGGAATGGTGGCATGCACTTATAATCCCAGCTACTCCAGAGGCTGAGGTGGGATGGAGAATCACTGGAACCAAGGAGGCAGAGGTTGCACTGGGCCTAGATTGCACCACTGCACACCATTCAGTCTGGGTGACCCAGTGAGACTCCATCTCAACAACAACAACAAAAAAAAAACGTAAAATTTAATTAAAAAAATGTAAAATTACATTTACAAAAAAATGTAAAATTTAATACATTTCTTTCCATGCAATCTTTTTTCTTGTGTTTTTGATACTGTTGAAATCACAGTACTTAGGTAATTTTGTGTATTTTATTACTTAAAGTATAACAAACGCTGCCCATATTATCCTCATTTGGTTTAAAAACTATTCATATCATCGTTTCATGGTTTCATTGCATTCAGAGGAGTATAATCAATTTGACTATTTCACAGTGTTATGTATTTGTATTATTTTTAATATTTTGTACTAATAAATAACATGAATTCCTTTATACTACAATAAAGTTATTGTTTTCAATTTTAGACTATGTCTGTTATGACTTGAATTGTGTCTCCCAAAAAGATATCGAAGTCCTAATCCCCTGTACCTGTGAATGAGAATTTATATGAAAATAGGATCTTTGCAGATAATTAAGTCAAGATGAGGTCATAAGGGTAGACCCTATTCCAATATGATTGGCATCTTTATAAAAAGTGAAATTTGGACGCAGATAGATATACATACAGGTAGACCACCACACGCAAATGAAGACAGAATTCAGAGTGATGCACCTACAAACCAAGCAATGCCAGAGATTGACAGAAAACCACTAACAGCTAGAGGAGAGGCGAGAGGCGTGGAACAGATTCCATCTCACGACCCTGCCAAAACCTTGACATCAGACTTCAAACCTCTAGAACTGCAAGACAATTCTTTTCTGTTATTGAAGTCAGCCAGTTTGTGGCACTTTATATGGCATCCCTAAGAAACTAATGCAATGTTTTTATAATAAATTTCAGGAAGTGCAAACATTTTGGTCAAATGTGTAAATATTTTTAAGGTTTCTGATATATTTTCTCAGATCATTTCCCCAGTTTTATGCTGGTTTCTACTCTATATGAATGAAAGTATTTTGTCTCATCATAATCTTCCTGGAATACTGTTGTTTTTACAAACTGCTAATTTATTTGACAAACTGTGTCACATATATTTTTGTATTCAAATTTCTTTTATTACCACTGAGATTAAACACTGTCTACATTTATTAGCCATTTGTTTTCTATATTGTGAGCTCTATGCTATCTATGCTTTTTGAAATTATGTTCTTGTTTAACTTTTAAAATTTTGGATTTTTTTTTCCTTTTCTGTTTGCATGAACTGCTTTTGTGGCATAGACAGTAATCTCTTTCAACCATACTTAATACAAATATGTCTCCAATGTGTTGGTATTATTTTTATTTTGCTACTAATTTGTTCTTCATTTCTATAATTTTATTATTTAATAACTGTTATATAAGTACAGTAGTACAGTATATGTCTTTTGAGATCGGCTTTTTTCACTCCACATAATTCCCTGGAGAGCCATCCAAGTTGTTATGAATATCAATAGTTTGTTCCTTTGTATTAGTGAGTAGTGCTCTTTGGTATAAATGTAAACAGTTGTTTAATCAGTCACCCATAAAAGATACTTTGGTTGTTTTCAGTTTGAACTGCTACAAATAAAGCTGCCTTGAACCGTCATAAGCAGTCTATTTGTGAATATAACTTTTTACTTTCGTGGGATAAGTGTCCAGGAGTGTAATTCTGAGTGGTATGGTTTTAAGAAACTGCCAAACTATTTTCCAGAGTGGCTATACCATTTTACATTTTCACCAGCAATGTTTAAAATATCTAGTTTCTGTAAAACCTCATCACCATTTATTATTTTCACTACTTTTTATTTTAGCTGTTCTAATAATTCCATTTTGTTTTAATTTGCATTACATTCATGGCTAAAAATGTTAACCATCTTTTGTTATTAGATGCTTACTTGTTATTCACTTTTCAGTGAAATATTTGTCTGTTGTTTGCACATTTTCTAATTGATTGCTTTTTGTTTAGAGTTCTTCAAATATTTTTTTACATGAGTTATTAAGTTGTTTGCAAACATTGTTCTCTTACAGTCTATAGGTTGGATTTTTATCCAATTAATAGGATCTTTCACAGACTAATTTTGGCCTATTTAATTGGGCTAATTTTAATAAAGTACCATTTGTTAACTTTTTTAACACTTTTAAAAAATTAATTGTGCTTTTGGTGTCATGTCTAAAATGTCCTCACTAACCACTCAGTCTTGAAGATCTTCTGTGTTTCCTTCTAAAAGCTTTGTAGTTTTAAATATATGATTTGTTTTGAGTTGATTTTTATATAAGGTATGAGGTTTAAGTTGAGACTTATTTTTTCCATATGAATATCTAATTGTTCCAGCACCATTTGTTGAAAAGACTGCCTTTCCTCTATTGAACCAATATGTAGAATTCCAAATTAAAAATATGATATCATATTTTTAATTTGGAATTCTACATATTGGTTATTAGTATATAGAAATATAGTTGATTTTTGCTCATTGATCTAATATCCTGAAAACTTGTTTATTCATTGTAAGAGTTTTTGTTAATTTCTTGGGATTAGGCATTATGTCACTTGCAAAGAGTGAAACTTTTATTTCTTCCTTTCTGACTACATGTTTTTAATTTCCTTTTCTTGTCTTGTGGCAGTAGCTAGAACTTTTGGCAGTATGTTGAAGGAGAGCTGTAAGAGTTGTCATCCTCACCTTAGTCTTGATCTTAGTGAAAAAACTTTCGGGTTTCACCATTATGTATAATGCTATTGGTAGGGGTGGGTGGGTGGTGTGTGTGTGTGTGTGTGTCTGTGTGTAATTTAGTTGAGGGAGTTCTTATCTATTCATACTTTTCTGAGATTTTACCTGAATAAATGTTAAATTTTGTCAAACACTTTACTGTATCATCGAAACAATTACGTGATTTTTCATCTTTAATCCATTAATATGGTGAATTATAATGACTGATTTTTAAATATCTAAATAGCCTTGCATTTCTAAAATAAATTCCACTTAGTCATAATGTACGATTTTTATTATATATTATATATATTATGTAACTTATATTTTTATATATTGTGGAATTCTATTTGCTAATATCTTATTAAAATTTTTTGTGCTCATTTTATAAAGAATATTTGCTCTATAGTTTTATTTTATTTATATTAATGTAATAAAATGAATCAGAAAACCTCTGCCTCTACTTTTTGGAAAAGATTGCATAGTATTGATTTCAATTCTTCTTTAAACTTTTGATAGAATTCTACAGAGAAACCATCTGGGCCTAGAGATTTCTTTAGGGGAGTTTTTAAATTACAAATTCAATTTTCTTAATAATTTCAGGACTATTAAATTATTTATCTCATATTGGATGAATTGTGGTAGTTTATGCTTTTTAAGAAATTGGTCCATTTCATCTACGTTGTGAAATTTATGTGTAATGTGTTATAAATATCTTATATTTCTTTTGGTGTCTATGGTGTCTGTTGTGATATCTCATGCTTCATTTGTGATGCCAATATTTTGTCTTCTTTTTTCTTTGTAAATATTGCTAGAGGTTTGTCACTTTTATTTATATTTTCAAACAACCAGTTTTTTATTTCATCAATTTTTCTATCGTTTTCAATGTTTAATTTTATGATTTTCTGTTCTTACCTTTATTATTTCCTTTTTTGTTTGGGAAACAGTCTCTCACTTTTTTGTTCTGAAGTGCAGTGGTAAAATTATAACTACTGTGCAACCTCAGACTCCTGGACTCACTTGATCCTTCTACTTCAGCATCCTGAGTATCTGGGACTCCAGGTATGCACCACCACACCTGGCTAATATTTCCTTTTTTATGATTGTCTTGAATTTACTTTGCTCCCCTTTTTAAGGTTCTAAAGAGTTTTATTACTGATTGGAAACTTTTCTTCTTCCTAAAGTAAGCGATTAGTGCCATAAATTTCCCTCTTAGCACTACTTTAACTGCATTCATATATTGTGATATGTTATGTTTCATTGCCATTCATTTTACTGTATTTTTTACTGCCCTTGAGGCTTCCTCTTTGAAAATGTATTATTTAAAAGTGTTGCTTACTTTTCAAAATTTTGCAAATTTGTCTGTTATCTCCCTGCTAAAGGCTTCTAGTTTGATTCCATTATGGTCAGAGGGCACACTCTGAATGATAAAACTTATATTAAATTTATGTAAGTTTTTAATAAAAATATTTGTCCTGTGGATACTTGAATGTATATTCTGTTGTTGGAAGAAATATTTCATAAATATCAAATTAAATTCTGTTGATTGATTATGTTGTTGAATTCTTCTTTATCTTTGCTGATTTTCTCTAGTTCTTCTATCAATTGTTGAAATAGATGGAGTGTTAAAATCTCTAACTATAATTATCGATTCATCTCTTTCTCCTTTCAGTTCTGTCAGCTTTTGCTTCACATGTTTTCTGCCCTGTTGTTTGATACATACACATTTAGTATTACCATGACTGATAATTATGTAATATGTCTCTCTGTATCTAGTAATTTTCTTTGCTCTGAAGCCTGCTATATGATATAAATATAGCCATCCTTGCATTATCTCTGAGTCGCACTCCGAGATATCAGAATCTCTCTTAGAATATCTTATGAATCTCTGAGTAATATTGGTTAAGTGTATCTTTTTGCATCCTTTTGCTTTCAACTTGTTCATATTATTATACTTGGTCCCATTTTAGTGGCGCTCAATCATGACAATTGGGCTATGCAATTCAAATTGCAGTTGGAGGAGCAATTAAATCTTCAATGAATATTCAGTGTCCAATTGCCTACCTGCAATTTAACTGCAACTTCAAGTTTACTCAGGTTACACATTTCATTTCACTTTAGTTATTCACTTGAGTGCCCATAGGTAAAAATGTATTATTGCAGACTTCTTTTTCAGCTATTGGTGGTCAATAATTGGATTTAATCATCAAAAGCCCTAAAGATATAACTTGACAAAAGAAGTCAGGAAAGGAGATTTGGTATTAATCTCTCTACCCTTTCTCTGTTCAACATTAAAGCCTCAGATCCTTCTCTTTACTCCTTTGGATTCTCTTACCTGCTCGGTTCTCACTCTGTCTTTTTCCCCCTAGTTTTCAGTAATGTCTGTCTTCTGTATTCATTTGTAAGTTTCATAAAAACAGGCTGGGTGCGGTGGCTTAAGCCTGTAATCCCAGCACTTTGGGAGGCTGAGGCAGGTGGATCACGAGGTCAAGAGATCGAGACCATCCTGGTCAACATGGTGAAACCCCGTCTCTACTAAAAATACAAAAATTAGCTGGGCATGGTGGCGTGTGCCTGTAATCCCAGCTACTCAGGAGGCTGAGGCAGGAGAATTGCCTGAACCCAGGAGGCGGAGGTTGCGGTGAGCCAAGATCACGCCACTGCACTCCAGCCTGGGTAACGAGCGAAACTCCATCTCAAAAAAAAAAAAAAAAAAAGACAAAAAACAGAGAGTCTTTCTTTTTTCCTGCTGCATGCTTAGTGCCAAACAATGCCTAGATGATAACGGGATCCCCAAAACAAAATGATAAAATTAGTGAGTACCCCACTAGACTGTGAACTGCTCTCTTTGCCTTGAATGCTCTTCTCTTTTCCATTAACTAGTTAGTATAGCGTTGTGGTTAAAAACACTGCCTCTAGACCTAAATGGTCTAAGTTCAAATCTGGGAACACACTACGTGTCCTTCTTGGTTTTCAACCTCTTCCTCTGTGAACCATGAGTTGTTTGAGGATAAAATGAGCTATGAAGACAAAACTCATACAAGGGTGACATACACCTAGGTACTATCCTCAGGTCTTCATCTTAAAGAATACCACCTTGGAGAGGCCTTTTTATATACTCCCTAGACTAGATTAGTTCACCCATCACTCTTCTAATTCTGTTCTTTATGTCATACATTTATTGCAACAGTTATTTGTGAATTACCTTTACGTGCTTCCCATTAAACTTTAAGATCTGTGACAGAAAGATGGTGTCTGTCTCATTTATTGTTGTATCTCTTGATTCTTATCAGAATGCCTAGCATGCAGTGATCCTTTATATAATGGAAAAATTAATTCAAATTAATGACTGAATAAATGAATGAATGAACATATTCTAGAGAAATAAATAATTCACCTTACAAGAGTAAATTATGATCCTAAATGTGCCTATTCCAGAGGTTGACAAACTACAGCCTGGCAATTTTGATTAAATAAAGTTTAATTGGTAAAACAAAGTTTAATTGGAACACTGCTAGACACATTCATTCATTTATTGTCTATGGCTGTTTTTTGCATTATACTAGTAGACTTGAGTAGTTGTAGCAAAGATCACATTGGCTGCAGAGCCTAAAAAATTTACTATTTGGCCCTTTACAACAAAATTCGCTGACCCCTTATCTAGACTATTGATTTTTAGACATTAGCATGCATCAGAATCACAGATGGCTGAGCTCCACCTTCAGAGTTTCTATACGTCTGTGAGGGCTGCCAAGCTTTGCATTTCTAGCAGAATCCCAAGTGGCTTTGTCTCTACTGGTCCATGAACCCACTTTGAGAATCACTGGTCTTTAATATTCAGGTATATTCAGATACACCCATGTGGTTCCATGTATTGAATTGACACATATACAGCTGAAACTTCAGGGTCTAACATTGATAATTCTTGGCGTTGAGATAATCCAAGGTGCTTTCTAGTTATAATCAGGTAGAATACCCATTGCCAAGACAATATGGAAGCTAATTTTGTGGTTTCAGTCATCTCCAGGATTTTAAGAGGTGGAGCTGACCTGAGATACTGTATCAATGTGAGCCTAACCGGACCTCTGTCCACAAAGCCCAGACTGGGACTTCTAGTGTCTTTATGCTAACACCGGGATTAGAAAAAAGTTGATAAATCCTCTCCCTTCTCTGATATACTACTAGTAGTACAAGTAACAACAACCTCTAACTTTTATTGACTACCATTATGTGAGGCATGCACTAGGAAAGAGTTCTGCAACACTATGTAAGTTATATACTACTATCATTCCCATTTTACAGGGGAGGAAATGAAGGTTAAGAGAGGTGAAGTCATTGTTCCAAGGTCAGGCAACTAGACAGTTGCTGAGCCAGGTTTTGAAGGTAATTCACCTGTTTCCACACTTAACTGCAATGACATCGCAGTCTACATACTCATGCTTGGAGGAAGTGAAAAGATTCCATAGAAGTCAGGATGATTCAAAGGAACTGTTTTGCTTGTTCTCAGCCAAATCTCTAACATAGCATGGATTTATCAAATCAACTGATAGTTGGATCCTCAAACATAGCATGTAAACCTGAGTCAAACCTCCAACTAAGTATGCACAGACTTGGCATTCTCAGCCCCTGAGAAAGACCTCAGTGGATACTGTGATGACTTCTACCAAAAGCATTGCAATAAGCACCACTGAACACCACCTTTCACTTGTCAGCCTTATCAACAATTGCCTCAGCTTCCCAAAGGACCCATCTCACCCAAGGTCACACTCTTTCATGGAGTACCCTGGAGTCAACAACTGATGGATGCCACAGTTTAAAAGTCCAGCTATTTTAGCCCAACTGGGGTCAACCTGGAAGGCCATTCTACCAGATTTCCCCATGGGGTCAACTGAGATTGTCTTTGGGCTACATTAAAGCTATATTTTCCCCTCTGTCCTCCTCAGCTTTCCTCTCCTTCCATCCACAGGTGCAGAACCCAAGGATATTCCTTATAAACCTGCCTGAAAGAACTCTCTCAGAGTCTGTCGCCCAAGAAATCCAACTGACAGCAGAGACATCCCCTTCATGAATCCACTTTAGTCTCAGTCTTGCCCTCTATCAGTAGCAATCCACATTCTACCTGCATGGTTTCCTGTGGTTCAATCAGCATATTCTGTAGCTGCATGAATTCATCAGAACTTTGTAGTCGAAAGCACTTGGTTCTCTCCTTTTCAAAATATTTACCCAATCAGTATCATTTATGGTCTCCTTGTTAGAGAAAGAAGCCCCGAGGAGGATTAGTTCAAATGGTGCCCCTGCCACCGAATCTCAGTCACACATCAAGGCAAAAACTGTCTGGAGTTTGCAGCCAAATATAGTAAAAAGTATTGAATATATCACCTTCCTGTACCAATATGGTACTGCTTTAGCAAGTCTATTTCTTTCTCCACTCCTTGATTTAGTGGCTTTCCCTGGTTTATGAAATATTTTTTACCCAGGGCCCACTGAAAACATCTTTATAAAATAGAGTTCATCTTTGAACAGGTCACTTTCCTATTGAATTTTAACATTTCAAGAATGAAAAGGGGAGTATTTCTGACCAGAGAGTCTTTGAGCAAGTATTAAAGTGGGTTTCTAGATGTCAGGATTTAAGCTCTTTTGACAGTCAACATAATCATCAGCTTGTAAAACAAAATCTTAAGTTTATTCCCATAAAAAGCAGAATGAAAGGGATTTACTTCAATCACTCCAGTGATGTGGCATAAACAATTTTCATTTCTATTCATGGCCATGGTGCCCATCTTCACTTCATATGGTTAGTAAGTAGCAAAGCCAAGATTTGAACAAGACCAGCCTGAGTTTCAAGTCCATGCTCTTTCAACCACATAGTGCAATTCCGCAAATTATCGGACATCCATTATGTGTGAATAAATATAATATTTCGGAACTACCTCTCTGTATATGTTACCTTACATCACCTTATAGATAATCTAGTTTCTCTCTCGCATGCTCTCTCTCAGTTTTGTCTACCATTGTAGTTTCTAGAAAAGGGGTATGGAATACTTCTTTGGAAAGAAGGAAGAAAGTCTCACTTCAGAATAAGGAGGAAGGTAAGTGGGCTTATAATTAGAGACAAAGAAGGATGAATCCTGCCTCTTTGACCCTGGAGGATTGTGGAAGAAGTAAGAGCATATTCAGTGAGAGATGGGATTCTACCTATCTCTCTAGATCAAGATCAAGTGAAGAAGTTAGAAAGCTGAGAAGGGCCAGGCTCTGTGGCTCACACCTGTAATCCCAGCACTTTGGGAGGCCAAGGCACGTGGATCACAAGGTCAAGAGAGAGAGACCATCCTGGTCAACATGGTGAAACCCCGTCTCTACCAAAAATACAAAAATTAGCCGGGCATGGTGGCACATGCCTGTAGTGCCAGATACTCAGGAGGCTGAGGCAGGAGAATCACTTGAACCCAGGAGGTGGAGGTTGCAGTGAGCCGATACTGTGCAACTATACTGCAGACTGACAACAGAGAGAGACACTATCTCTAAATAAATAAAAAAACAAACAAGAAAGCTGAGGAGGAGGTCTGATCTTGCTTTGCACTTGGGACATTTGCAGAAGACCTCAAAGGCTATTCCCATAAAAGCATAAAAGTGGCTGATTCAGGATCAATATAACAGAAAAGTGGAAGTGAACAACAAGAGAGCTTCTCTTAGTGTTCTAGTCCTCCTTGGTGCCCTTCTCTGTGGGAGGAATAGAAAAGCTCTGCAGAGTCAAAGAGCTGAAAAGTAGCTGAGGGTCCACAGGGAGGTCTAATCAGAGGGTCTATGATGTGTTCCTTTCTGGTACAGCCACGACCTCATCCCCCCACCTTTGTGCTACAGACCCCTTAAGGCAAACTGTGGCTTCCATTCATTTCCCAACCCAAGGAACCCACCTGGAGCCCTCACCCCTGCCTACCTAGTTTCTCTCTAACATCCCAACATGGCTACTGGCAAAATACTTACTGCTATACTGGATTTGTTCATAGTTTCTTTTAGAAACATTTATTATGTGGTAGTCTCTTATGTGTTTTACATATATAAATGATTTAATCCTCAATAACCCTATTCAAAAAGAAATTCAAGAAAATAACAGAAACCTCAGAAAAAGCCCTTCTCAGTCTCCTTGTACAGAGGAGTAAACTGAGGCTCGGAGAGGAGATGAATGTGCTTGAATCTTGCAGCAGGGAGAAGGATAGATGCATCTAACAACATTCTGCAGGAGTCTTGTGGACCTGAGGACAAAATGCTAAGCTGCCCCCAGCACACAGCATGACAAGTGAGGCTTTGCTGGTGGCGACCAAAGGCCATGGGAGGGGCAAAGGCTGGTGTCTCTTATGTACAGAGCCAAAGAGACAATCCCTAAGATGCTTCCTTGGGGAAAACTGAAGCAAAAAACCAGAATTCATTGTTCCTGAACTGCAAGGCCACAAGGAAGAAGCTGGGTACAAACAAGAGGGGATGGAGGTGTCCAGAAGCGAGTCAGGGCAGACTCAAGAGGTGAGCCTGAGCAAGAGAGACTCCCTGGGCCAGTGAGGGAAGCTCTAGTGCCCCAGCTTTCTACAGGGTCAAAATAGCCACAGGTTTTGATCAGCAGGAAGCATCAAAGGTGCCAATTTCAGAGAGATAAAGAACTTCTAGAGTTAACAGGCAAAAGCTAGGGCAAAAACAAGACAAAAAGAAAGAGGACTAGCTGAGATTGAGGAAGAAAAGTAATATTATAAAACTCAGAGTGGCTGTGACTAACCCTGAAATGCTCAATTTGGATTTGACAATCATCTTCGGACTTGTAGGATGTTGATATGATTTGTCTGTGTCCCCACCCAAATCTCACCTTGAACTATCAGTCCCATAATTTCCACGTGTCATTGGAGGGACCCCATGGCAGGTAATTGAATCGTGGGGGTGGTTACCTCCCTGCTGCTTTTCTCACAAGATCTGATGATTTTACAAGGGGCTTTCCCCCTTTTTGCTGGGCAATTGTTGCTGTCACCATGTGAAGAAGGACCTGTTTTCTTCCCCTTTCACCATGATTGTAAGTTTCCTGAGGCCTCCCTAGCCATGTTGAACTATGAGTCAATTAAATTCACTTGCTTTATAAATTATCCAGTATTGGCTATGTCTTTATTAGCAGCATGAGAACTGACTAATACAGATTTATCAGTCATAGTAGGAAGAACTGCGCTGGGCAGGGCCTGGGCCAGAATTGGGAGGAGGTGCCTCATCTGTGAAGGTGGAAAGACAAGTCCTCTCTAGAAGCAAGAATATGAAGGCCAGGATGTATTGTAGACCCAGGAATGGTTAGTGTGAGTCTAAGTGCTGGCAATACCACCAGAATAGGGGGA